>NC_038242.2:28777972-29089887 GCF_000004515.6 Glycine max
AGCCACACCTCCAATTTAATACTATTAACAACTCTAGATGTAGGTCAACTTTTGATGCACACAAAAATACGATCGACCTAACTAGCTAATTCATGTTGAAATACTATTAAAGATTCATTTCTTTCTTCACTTATGATTTGATCTTTATAAGCTGTCATTACGTTTTAGCTAGCCGTATCTGTAAAATTCATTAATATTATTTTGTTGTAAATCATATTCAATAATTTGCGTTATTATATTTATTTTTGAGATTACTTATTTAGAAGGTACAATTTCAAAGTAAGGGTTCTGCTTCTATCACTGCTGCTGATCCCAAAAAACCAAAAGCTGCAATTGCAACCTCATAAGATTCCCTATCCAATAACACTAGCACAATGGATACATACACACACACACACACACAACACAAACAAAAGCTAATTACTAAATGCTATGTTGGTGACTGACTGACATTTCTGCCTTTTATGTACACACAACGAAGTAAAAGGACAGTAAATTTTTTTATTAGATTGTTGGAGTTCGAGGTTCTTTGTTTACGTGGGCATCCCAAAATATTTGTGAAGAGTATGCAGATTCATTTGACCTTTGAATGACTTGAAGTGGTTGGTTGTTGTACTGGGAGGGGGGGTAAAAGCACAAAACATGCATCATATTGCAGTAATTAAAATTCAGTAAATGAAACCCGCATCAAGAAACTGTTTCATGACTACGCACCACATAGATTAGTGATGGCATTGGATATAGTCAAGGCTGCAGGGACTCCATTTCCTGAACCTGACATATCTTCTCCAAGTAACAATTTTGCAAACATCTTCATCAATTGAAGCTCTGGCACTGACAACCAAAATCATATTTGCAATCAATCATTGCCTTTCTCATATTTCAAATAAGAAACAGTGACTCTTCTGTATGTGACCCACAATCACACCCTCCTACATCACTCCAACTAATTACTTTGGCTACTTTTGCAACAAAAATAGAATCTTTATTTTGAGCATGATGCTTTTATGTGGTGGATAATTAATTCTACACACACACAGTCATTAGTCAGTGTAATTATAGTTCTCCTACCTAGTTGGGGAACTTCCTAGTTTGTGTTCTTGGTTAGGATCTTGGCAAAGTCAAGGGTCTTTTTTCCTTGTAAGTTGTTTGTTATATAGTGTTTACAAAACTCTCCATGATTGTATATTTTATACTTGCATAGGTGGTTTTCATCCACAAATTAGACTGAAAATTGTTCTTAACCATCAAATTAAAAGATAGTATGTTTTAAAAATATATATTATAATCAATAAAAGGTGACAGGATACTAATGTACAAATCATATTCTAGGCCAAAAAAACTGCAGCATTTTCTGCAATGCTGTCCAGCATCTCTGTCCATATTTTATTGATCCTAATATACGGAACTTTGTCAGTTTCTTTTTTCTAGTTGATCATCCCTAGACTCAGTTGTGTATAGGAGGCTTTCTCTTTGCTGGAGAATAGTCCATCTCAGTTATCTCTACAGGGTCATGGTAGTGCTCCTCAGGGACATCTTTGTGCTTCGAAGTGCTCAATGTATCCACATTTCTAGAATTGCCATTTACCGAGGGGTCAACCTCGGACTCTTCCACATTCTGTCCATGGAACACATATATAATATCAATAAGAGGAAAAATATAAAAAGAAATTCCAAGGTTTACATTTAAGTTGAAATCTACAATATAATATAGACAATATAATATATACACTGTTACTGCAGCACTGCACATGCAACATTCTGCAGCCTTATCAACACTTCTTGTCTGCTTTATCATACATATTTTTTGCATCATTAATACTTACAATTACTATTAGACATATCAAAGAAAAACAGAGTTTTTTTAATACACAACTGCTTCCTTAATGTGTTATCTTGAAAAGCCATATGCAGATCTATTTGTGTGTTTCAATTACCTTACAGCCATATGTTGTATGTGTGTTTTAATTTTTTTTGGTTGCAGAACTGTACTCCTATTGTGGTGTTGAATATTTTGTATTGTTTGTAGGTACCAGTGTTAAACCGTGTACCGTCTGTTATAGATAGGATAAAAGTACTTCCTGCTTCACTTAAGCTACAGTCGTCTATTCATCTCCAGCGTTAGTGCAAACAAACCTTTCATTAGTAGCATCTTTGGAGGTATGTATGTCATTCTAACACTTTTGTCGTTAATTATTATATTTTTGCCCCTCATGTAACTATTGTTTAGTATTATATTCTACTTCATTGAGCGAGCCATAGTTTTCCGTTTGAGATTCAATACAACGATTAATACGGAGAGTTTGGATTAATTGTTGTATTGAATCTTGAATTGTCCGTTTGGACAATTTGGGAAGACTAATTATTTTTACTTCATTTTCACTTATAAGTTAAGTATGTTGTGTTATTTTTGACTAAATTTTCGGCACTGCATCTTGCTTTGTTCTCCGGGTGCATACATGATCGGGGTGAATTGATGTCACCGCTTTCATGTCGTATACTTGGAGACCAAAGCGAAATGCTGTCGAAATTTTGTCAAATTACACCAAAGATGGATCGAAGTTGGATGAAAAGACCATGCATAACTCAAGAGTACGAGAATGAGGTTGAAGATTTACTTCTGTCCATGTGTTAAATGTTTGAATGGGCGACGACAATCTTTGGATGACATTAGAACACATCTTATATGTCATGGTATCTGTCCTATTTATACAAAATTGATATGGCATGGTGAGTTACCACAAATGTCGTCAACCCCTCCGACTGGTCCAGTTGACGAAGAAGTCGGTGATCGTATAGAAGACATGCTACGTGATCTTGGACAAGAGGGTTTTAGGCAAGCACATGCACCTTATTATGAAAAGTTAGATAATGATTCTAAGAAACCATAGTATATGGGATGCACCAAGTACACAAGGTTATCGGTGGTGTTAGCTTGGTGAATTTGAAAGCAAGATTTGGATGGAGTGACAAAAACTTCAACGAATTACTTTTGTTATTGAAGAATATACTTCCTGTAGATAACAAGTTACCAAAGAATCATTACGAGGCAAAGATATTATGCCATATTGGTATGGAATACCAAAAAATACATGCTTGCCCTAATGATTGTATTTTGTATAGACATGAGTTTGCTGAATTGCGCAACTGTCCTACATGTGGGGTGTCACACTACAAAGTGAATTCTGACGAATGCAGTCAAGATGCAAGCACATACAAAGATCGTCCATCAAAAGTGTGTTGGTATCTTCCAGTCATACCAAGGTTTAAGCGATTGTTTGCTAATGCATGAGACGCAAAAAATCTAACATGGCATGCTGATGGCAGGATCAAAAGATGGATTGCTCCGTCATCCTGTTGAGTCTCCTCAATGGAAGACAATTGATTAGTTGTATTCGGAATTTGGACAAGATCCCCGAAGTCTAAGGGTTGGTCTCGCTTCCGATGGAATGAATCCGTATGGAAACTTGAGCTGCAACCATAGTTTGTGGCCTGTTTTGTTGATCATTTACAACCTTCCTCCTTAGTTGTGCATCCAGTGGAAGTACATAATGATATGTATGATGATTGACGATCCAAGACAGTTAGGAAATGACATTGATGTCTATCTTGCTCCCTTAATTGAAGACCTCAGAAAATTGTGAGTAGAAGGGATTGATGTGTATGATGGGAATACTCAGGATACCTTCAGGTTGCATGCCTTGATATTTTGCACCATTAATGACTTCCCAGCATATGGGAATTTGAGTGGATATAGTGTCAAAGGCCATCACGCATGTCCAATATGTGAGAAAGATACAAGTTACATCCAATTAAAGCATGACAAAAAGATCGTGGATACAAGACATCGAAGATTCTTGAAACCTTTTCACCCATATAGGCGAATGAAGAAAGCATTTAATGGGACATCTGAGATTGACAGTTCACCAATTCCTTTGTCAGGTCTTGACGTTTTTGATTGGGTGAAGAATATCAGCAGTATGTATGGGAAGACACAAAAAAAGGATGGCTCCCACAACAACATTTGGAAGAAAAGGTCTATCTTTTTTGATCTGCCTTACTGGTGCGATTTACATGTGAGACATTGTTTAGATGTTATGCATGTTGAAAAAAATGTCTGTGATAGTTTGGTTGGCACGCTGCTTAACATTAAAGGCAAGACAAAAGATGGTTTGAAATGTTGTCAAGATCTAGTAGAAATGGACATACGACAACAGTTGCATCCAGTGTCAAAAGGTCTTCGAACATATTTGCTATTAGAATGTCATACGATGTCAATGACTTAGAATTTTTTTTTCATTGTCTTAGAAATGTAAAAGTCTCACAAGGATACTCTTCAAACATCAAGAGTCTTGTATCTGTGACTGATATAAAATTGGTTGGGTTGAAGTCCCATGATTGTCACGTTTTAATACAACAATTATTGTCTGTAGCCATTCGGGGTATATTGCCTGACAAAGTTAGGGTTGCAATAACTCGATTGTGTTTTTTCTTCAATGCGATCTGCAAGAAAGTAATCGACCCCAAATAGTTGGATGATTTGGAAAATGAGACTTCCATTATCATTTGTTAGTTGGAGATGTATTTTCTATCAACATTTTTTGACATTATGATTCGCTTAGTTGTCCACCTTGTACGAGAAATACGGTTGTTCGGGCCTGTATATCTTCGTGGATGTATCCGGTTGAGCGTTATATGAAGGTGTTAAAAAGTTATACGAAGAATCAATATTGGCCGAAAGCAAGCATGGTTGAAAGGTACGTCGCCGAAGAAGCTATTGAGTTTTGTTCTGAGTACATTGAAAATGATGCACCTGTTGGACTTCCTAAAACCCGCCATGAGTCTACACAGCAAGTTAGAGGCACACGAGGATTCAATGTTGTAATCGTGGATTGCCAGCAGGTCTCACAAGCGCATCTATATGTACTAAGCAACACTGCTGAGGTAATACCATACATAGATGCTCACAAAGAATATGTCGCAGCTTGTCACCAAAACATGAATATGATGCGGGTGTTGCAGGAGCACAATAGGAGTTTCATTAATTGGTTTAGAAAGACAATATTTGCTAATGGTAGTTGTTCTAAGACATTATCATTGTACAATAGGAGTTGGCCCAAATCTAAATGTCTTCACTTGGAAAGGTTATGATATCAACAATTATTCCTTCTACACAAAGTCATAGGATGATAAAAGTATCGTACAAAACAATGGAGTGTCAATTGATGCTCATTCGGACCACTTTAGTAGTGCATTAGATAACCATCATATTTGAGCGTCCATGCCGTATTATGGAGTCATTAAGGATATCTGGGAGCTTGATTATGGTGAATTTAGAGTGCCCGTTTTCAGGTGCGACTGGGTTAATGGAAATGCTGGTGTACGACAAGACAAAATGGGGTTTACTTTGGTTGACCTTCAATGGGTTTACATGTGAAAGTATTATTTAAATGTTAGCTTAAATAATACTTTCACATGTAAGTATTATTTATAATGTTATCTTAAATAATGCTTTCAACAATGCTGGTATTACAACATTGAATCCCCGTGTGCCTCTACCTTGCCGTGTAGACTCATGGCGGGTTTCAAGAAGTCCAACAGGTGCAACATTTTCAATGTACTTAGAACAAAACTCAATAGCTTCTTCGGCGACGTACCTTTCAACAATGCTTGTTTCTGGCCGATATTGATTCTTCGTATAACTTTTCAACACCTTCATGTAACGCTTAACCGGATACATCCATCGAAGATATACAGGCCTGCACAATCGCATTTCTCGTACAAGGTCGACAACTAAGTGAATCATAATGTCAAAAAATGTTGGTGGAAAATACATCTCCAACTGACAAATGATAATAGAAGCCTTATTTTCCTAATCATCCAACTGTTTGGGGTCGATTACTTTCTTGCAGATCGCATTGAAGAAAAAACATAATCGAGTTATTGTAACCCTAACTTTGTCAGGCAATATACTTCGAATGGCTACAGGTAATAATTGTTGCATTAAAACGTGACAATCATGGAACTTCAACCCAACCAATTTTATATCAGTCACAGATACAAGACTCTTGATATTTGAAGAGTATTCTTGTGGGACTTTTACATTTCTAAGACAATGACAAAAATTTCTTTTCTAAGCATTGATATCGTATGACATGCTAAGGGCAAATACGTTCGAAGACCTTTTGACACTGGATGCAACTGTTGTCGTATGCCCATTTCTACTAAATCTTGACGACATTTCAAACCATCTTTTATCTTGCCTTTAATGTTAAGCAGCGTGCCAACCAAACTATCACATACATTTTTTCTCAACATGCATAACATCTAAACAATGTCTTACATGTAAATCGCACCGGTAAGGCAGATCAAAGAAGATAGACTTTTTCTTCCAAATGTTGTTGTGGGAGCCATCCTTTTTTGTATTTTCCCATACATACTGCTGATGTTCTTCACCCGATCAAAAACTTCAAGACCTGACAAAGGAATCGGTGCACTGTCAATCTTAGATGTCCCATTAAATGTTTTCTTCATTTGCCTATATGGGTGAAAAGGTTTCAAAAATCTTCGATGTCTTGTATACACGGTCTTCTTGCCATGCTTTAATTGGATGTAACTTGTATCTTTCTCACATATCAGACATGCGTGGTGGCCTTTGACACTATATCCACTCAAATTCCCATGTGCTGGGAAGTCATTAATGGTGCAAAATATCAAGGCACGCAACCTGAAGGTATCCTGAGCATTCCCATCATACACATCAACCCCTTCTACCCACAATTTTCTGAGGTCTTTAATCAAGGGAGCAAGATAGACATCAATGTCATTTCCTGGTTGTTTTGGATCGACAATCATCATACATATCATTATGTACTTCCGCTTGATGCACAACCAAGGAGGAAGGTTGTAAATGATCAACAAAATAGGCCACGAACTATGATTGCAACTCAAGTTTCCATACGGATTCATTCCATCGGAAGCGAGACCAATCCTTAGGTTTCGATGATCTTGTCCAAATTCCGAATATAATTGATCAATTGTCTTCCATTGAGGAGAATCAGCAGGATGACGGAGCAATCCATCTTTGATGCTGTCATCAGCATGCCATGTTAGGTTTTTTGCGTCTTCTACATTAGCAAACAATCACTTAAACTTTGGTATGACTGGAAGATACCAACACACTTTTGATGGACGATCTTTGTATGCGCTTGCATCTTGACTGCATTCGTCAGAATTCACTTTGTAGTGTGACACCCCACATGTAGGGCAGTTGCACAATTCAGCAAACTCATGTCTATAAATGCAGGAAGATAAGGGCTCATTAAGGCATTATCCATTAGTATCAAGGCTTCTTGCATCATCTAACGGCTTGCCATAATGTCGAACTGCACTTAACAAATTATAGAGATGGCCAGTCTCATGACTCAACAATGGATTTATGGTATATAGCAAACATTAAGGATGCAAGACACATGTAAGCATTATTAGTAAGTCTCATTTGATCGTACATAAGAAAATACAAAATAATAATTTAAGCATGCTAAACAAAAGTACTAATAAGTAATCACACAAAGTGCACATCAGAATATGATAAGCACATAACACACTGCCGAAAGGTTCGACTTGCTCTGATACCACTAAATGTGACACCCTTTACCCTATACATATATGTACCAATAATAAAAGAAATAAGAAATCAAACTTAATTAAAAGTTTTTAAAACAAATTTAAATACAAGCCTTTCAAGAGGGTAGAAGGCTCACATTCACATTTCTAACACCATAATAAAACTTGTTCAAATAATTAATATATTATTTCGGCTCAAAACAAGGTTGTCCAAGACCTCGTACAATTAATATAGCAACTTATACCCTAATGTCACATCCTATCCGAGCATTATTTCCCGACGTCCTTCAACACAAGGTTCCTTAAAGAAATTCACCTAGTCATCTGCTCTCCCGAATACAAAGTTCAAGATCATCACATGATCTAAACACAAACAACAGAGGGAGTGAGTTATCACATTCCTAACTAATAGAGAAAAATAAGACAACATATAGGTATAAATATTATATAACAAAATACAATTTACTTGAGCATAACTCATGTTATTTCATCACACGTCTCATTTGTTTTCACAACATTTGCATACTCAATAGTCAAAACACAATATCATCAAATCAATCAATATAGAACAATACACAAGCGTTATGCAGCAGATACACTAAGACTCAATCCTATATGCAATGTGGTACCATGCTAGTGAAAAATCTCGTCGGGCGCCTAAGAGTACATGACAAGACAAACCACACACTAGCAAGTCAAGTCATTCTTGTGGCGTCCCTAAATGATGACTGATATTTTTTTCTGAAAAAGAAAAATAGTTTAGAGATTATAAGTGATCAGAAAGAAATGAATCCGAATAGAGTTGTGAACTGGCCACTCAGGACTCTATAGTGGTAAATTTCCTTCTGAAATTAATTACCGTGAAATAAATAACAGTGCGAAAAAAAAGAGAATTTTTTTTTTCCCATGGTTTCTGCTATTTAATTTATTATTATTAAACCAGTCATCATTTAGGGACGCCACAATTGGTGCTATCAGAGCAAATGTTGGATTCTAGTGAACCTGTCCATGGTCTTACTGTGTGAATGTTGTGTATATCTGAAACTTGGAAGTAGGTTTCGGGGAGTGACGTTAAGTCACAAATTGTGTGTAATTCTACCCTCTTGTTTTAAGCAGGAAAGTGCAATTCATTTAGTAGAATTGTTGTGAGTGTGTATATATATATATATGGAGAGAGAGAGAGAGATATTGTTATAACTATCATAGCCTATATGGTACACTCTCTCAGTAGAATTTCTTGGATACTAATAGCTTTCCTACAGGTTAGGTATGGCAGGACGTGGTAGGGATCATAACTGTGATGTCCTCGACCGCATCACAGCTGTGCTGGAAACTCTAGTGCAGGAACGTGATGTGGAGCCGGCAGGGTATTGGGGACTCATGGCTTTCCGTAAGAACCACCCGTCGAAGTTAAGTGGGGACTATGATCCAGAGGGTGCTAGGTTATGGTTAGCTAAGACTGAGAAGATTTTCGAGGCAATGAGTTGTCTTGAGGAGCATAAGGTCCCTTATGCGACATTCATGCTCCAGGGAGAAGCTGAGAATTGGTGGAAGTTCGTGAAACCTACATTAGCAGCACCTAGAGGCGTTATTCCTTGGAATGCGTTCAAGGATAAATTCCTAGACAACTATTTTCCACGAGATCTCAGAAAGCGAAAGGCGAGGGAATTCCTGGATTTGAAGCAGGGAAACATGTCCGTTGGAGAATACACGACCAAATTTAATGAACTTCTACAATACTGGCCTCAATACCAAGATGCTCAGAACGAAGAGGACTTATGTGCTCAATTTGAGAATGGGCTTCGACTGAAGATTCGACAGATAGTTAGCTACATGTAGATTACAAATTTCAATCAACTGGTGACGAAGTGCTGAATATTTGAGGACAAGATGAAAGAGAGGCAAGCCAGAGGCTTTGGAGGACCACAAAGAAGCCACCCTTTTAGAGAAAACAGTAATAAGAGGAGGAAGCCATATTCCAGCAACAAGGGGAAACAACCTATGGCTACGTCCAACATGAGTCAGTCAAAGGGGACTAGGGTATAGTGCTTTCAGTGCGGAGGACCGCATCTTTGGAGAAATTGCCCACAACTCCAACAGACACAGGAAGATCGTTGCTATATTTGTGGCAAGGTAGGCCATTATGCTCGGGAGTGTAGAATGGCTGGGAGACCGACGGTAACTGCCAATTCTAACACAATCAACCGTGGATCTACTAATCCCATGAGGAGCAGTAATGTTAGCAACAACAATAACACTAGTAGTGGAAGACAGAAGGTACCCTCTCGGGTATTTGCTATGAGTGGATCAGAAGCTACTGCCTCCTAATGTTAGCAACAACAATAACACTAGTGGTGGAAGACAGAAGGTACCCTCTCAGGTATTTGCTATGAGTGGATCAGAAGTTGCTGCCTCCGACGATTTGATACAGGGTAAGTGTTTAATTGCTGATAAACTGCTAGATGTATTCTATGATTCGGGTGCCACACATTCGTTCATATCTCATGCATGTGTGGAGAGGTTGGGGTTATGTACGACGGAGTTACCATATGATATCGTGGTGTCTACTCCGACTAACGAGCCTGTAACCACCTCTCGGATGTGTTTAAAGTGTCCTATAACTGTTGTGGGTCGATCTTTTATGGCGGATTTGATTTGCCTACCTTTAGCTCATCTATATGTGATCTTGGGAATGGACTGGTTATCTACTAATCATATCTTTCTAAACTGCAAAGAGAAGATGCTAGTATTTGGTGGAAATGTAATTTCAAATGAACCATTGAAGGAGAATGCTGCCAACGATGGAGTGGGGGACGTTCGAACCTACATGGTGCTATTCTCCATGAATGTGGAGGAGGTCTCTGAAGTTAGCAGCATACCGGTGGTGTCAGAATTCCCAAAGGTCTTTCCTAATGACATTTGTGAATTACCACCTGAGGGAGAAGTGAAATTCATTATTGACTTGGTGCCTGGGGTGAATCCAGTGTCGATCGCGCCCTATAGGATGTCTCCTGTAGAACTAGTAGAGGTGAAGGCACAAGTGCAGGATCTCTTAAGTAAACAATTGGTTCGCCCAAGCGTATCACCGTGGGGAGCGCGAGTCTTATTGGTTAAAAAGAAGGATGAAAGCATGAGGATGTGCGTAGACTACCGACAGCTGAACAAAGTCACTATCAAGAACAAATATCCCCTACCGAGGATAGATGATTTGATTGATCAATTGAGGGGAACGACGGTATTTTCGAAGATCGATTTGCAATCGGGGTATCATCAAATCCGAGTTAAGAAGAAAGATATTCCAAAGACTGCATTTCGGACTCAGTATGGACATTATGAGTATTTAGTCATGCCATTTGGAGTGACTAATGCTCCGGCTATCTTCATGGACTATATGAACTGTATATTCCATGATTACTTAGATCAGTTCGTGGTTGTGTTCATTGATGATATCCTAGTGTATTCGAAGAATAAGGAGCATGAAAAACACTTGAGAATTGTGTTGCATATCCTGAGGGATAGGAAATTGTTCGCCAAACTGTCGAAATGTGAATTTTGGTTAGAGAAAGTGCAGTTCCTGGGGCATGTGATTTCTAAAGATGGGGTTGCGGTGGACCCGGTTGAAGTGGAATCGGTTATGGAGTGGCAACAACCGATAACTCCAACAGAAGTTCGAAGTTTCTTGGGGTTGGTCGGCTATTATAAGAAATTCATTGAGGGATTTTCTAAATTAGCACTACCCCTAACTAAACTAACTCGTAAGAATGAGAAGTTTGTCTGGAATGAGAAATGTGAGCAAAGCTTCCAAGAGTTGAAGAGGCGATTAACAACAGCTCCAGTGTTGATTTTGCCTGACCCTAAGAGACCATTTGAAGTGTATTGCGATGCGAGCGGGCAAGGCTTAGGGTGCGTATTGATGCAGGAGGGAAGGGTAGTGGCTTATGCTTCACGCCAATTGCGCCTTTATGAAGTTAACTATCCGACCCATGACTTGGAACTAGCAGTTGTGGTCTTTGCCTTAAAGATTTGGAGGCACTATTTATATGGCACTCGTTTTGAAGTTTTCAGCGATCACAAGAGCCTCAAATACTTGTTCGATCAGAAGGAACTCAATATGAGGCAACGAAGATGGATGGAGTTCCTCAAGGATTATGACTTTGGTCTTTCCTACCATCTAGGAAAGGCTAATGTAGTAGCCGATGCACTGAGCCGGAAGTCCTTATATGATGTGAATCTTACGGGGCGGATCATTTGATACAGGCTACGAAGGTTTGGATGACGCCACTTCCAGTGAAGGAAGATAAGTCAGGGTAGACGCCACTTCCAGTGAAGGAAGATAAGTCTGGGTAGACGCCACTTTCGGTTAAGGAAGATAAGTCTGGGTAGACGCCACTTCCAATGAAGGAAGATAAGTCTGGGTAGACGCCACAAGGATTACCTTGATAAGTCTGATAATTGGTTCAACAAGGAACCCAGAGAGAAACTCTCACCAAATTTTATCAAAATGCCAAAAGTTTTTTTTATTCAAAACAAAAACCAATACTTATAGTGTATCTGAACTAAAAGATAAAAATAGACATGGGCCTTCTAAATAGTTTGGGCCAAAATTACAATAAATAAAAATTATAACTAAAAAACATATTTTACTTGGGCCTTCAGCAACAATTAATAGTCTTGATAGTGTCTCTGCCTCTGGGCCTTCATCCTTCTCCACTCGGGGGCTTTGTCCTTCTCCACTTGGGCCTTCGTTCTTCTCCACTTGGGCCTTTAGCCTGTATTTGGCCAGTTTCATGATTCTCATCATTCCCTCCTTCTTGGAAAACATTTGTCCTCAAATGTCTAGGATCATCATCGGATTCAAGTACCACTTCCTTCCTTTTCTTGTTGACTTGCTTGGCATAACTTTCATTCTTCTTTGCAATTTGCACCTTCACTTGGTCATACAATCTTTTCACATACTGAACTTTGGCATGTGCATCCTTACGTTGAGTCTCTTGGGGATTGCTTTTGTAAGTTGGCCTGTTAGGCAATGAAGCTCCGGGGAGGAGATCAACTTGATGTTCTATGCCTCTTGAAGGTGGCAGTCCATGAGGAATCTCCTTAGGAAAGACATTTTTAAATTCCTACAATAAGGGTTGAACACTAGGAGAAATAGAAATAGTAAACTCATTAGAATTATCAGTAGAAATTTTACTGTCTTTGCAATACTGTAGATTGAGTGGTTCATGAGCAGGTAACACTTTCCTCACTTCACTCGCCTCTACAAAATAATTAAATTTTCTCTCATGTGTATCACTCTCTCTCTTATGTGTATCACTCTTTTCCTCGGGTGTATCACTCTTCTTTTTCATATTCCTTTGTGGTGCCTCACTATTTTCTTTCTCTTGTTCTCTCTTTTCTCTCATTCTGATTTGGTCATCACACACTTCTCTAGGGGATAGAGGTTTAAGAGTAAACGAGGAAGATTTGACTATTCGTCTGTAGGGCTTTTCTTTGTTACGGTTCAACAAATGTTGCATTTGTGTAGTCCACACGTCCAGAAATAAGCGTTGAGATTCGTCCAGTTGATGATATACACCACCATTGTCACCAGCTCTTGCCATGATTAAGGAACAAAGAATTTTGCAGTAAATTAAAAAAAATTCAGGACCTCACCACACTCTACTCACGTGTTTCTCTCTTTAATGGTAGTTCACTCGTGTTTGATGCTCTCAATATAGGCTTTTGTGTGATGTTTTCACTCTTGCCTTTTACCACTCACTCCCTCTTAAGTTCCTGGATGGATCGAATTAGACACACAAGGTAATATAAAATAAAAGGAAAGACAATATAATTATCAGAGTAACAGATTTGATTTGGGATAATAACTTGGACTTGATTTGGATAGCAGATTGGATTTGATTTGGATAACAGATTAGATTTGGATAACAAATCTGATTTGGATAAAAAATTTGATTTGATTTGATTTGGATAATAGATCAGATTTGGATAACAAATTAGATTTAATTTGGATAACAGATATGATAACAAATAAGATAACAGATAGGATAATAGATAAGATAACAGATATGACAATTAAACTTCAAATGCTCATAACTTTTGTTACGGTTGTCCGTTTGAGGCCCACTATATATCAAAACGCTCAGAATTCAGAGGAGAATCTAGATAAGGGGATTTGGTACACGATTTTCTGCCAAAAAAAAGCCTCTAACTGCCTTAATTTCGTGTTCAAAGATCAAACACCCACTTTCTCTTTTTTCTCTTTCTTCTTTTCTTCTTTTTTTTTTTTCAAAATTTCTGCAACTTTTTTTTTTTACTTGAAACAGAACCCAAACAATTTTTTTTTGACACAAAGTCTGAAAGACACTAGAAACAAGAACAACAACAAGAACACAAACGTGACAAGAACAAGAACGAAACAAAGACACAAACAAGAACGCAATAAGACGCAAACAAGAAAAACAAATAACAGAACAAGGACAAAACACGAACCAGGACAAATTACAAAGAAAAATAATAGGATAAGATAGAACCTGTATCAAGAGCCGAAGCTCTGATACCAGATGATGTGAATCTTACGGGGCGGATCATTTGATACAGGCTACGAAGGTTTGGATGACGCCACTTCCAGTGAAGGAAGATAAGTCAGGGTAGACGCCACTTCCAGTGAAGGAAGATAAGTCTGGGTAGACGCCACTTCCGGTTAAGGAAGATAAGTCTGGGTAGACGCCACTTCCAATGAAGGAAGATAAGTCTGGGTAGACGTCACAAGGATTACCTTGATAAGTCTGATAATTGGTTCAACAAGGAACCCAGAGAGAAACTCTCACCAAATTTTATCAAAATGCCAAAAGTTTTTTTTATTCAAAACAAAAACCAATACTTATAGTGTATTTGAACTAAAAGATAAAAATAGACATGGGCCTTCTAAATAGTTTGGGTCAAAATTATAATAAATAAAAATTATAACTAAAAAACATATTTTACTTGGGCCTTCAGCAACAATTAATAGTCTTGATAGTGTCTCTGCCTCTGGGCCTTCATCCTTCTCCACTTGGGCCTTCATCCTTCTCCACTCGGGGGCTTTGTCCTTCTCCACTTGGGCCTTCGTTCTTCTCCACTTGGGCCTTTAGCCTGTATTTGGCCAGTTTCATGATTCTCATCATTATATGTTGCGGCCATGATGATTCTGGAACAGAGATTGATAGAGGAATTCCGAGATCTAAATCTAGCAATCGAGATGCGACCCAAGAGCCTATTTGTGGGAGCGTTGCAAATCACCAATGAATTCGTAAATCACATACGCGAGGCTCAAAAGGATGACCAGTTTCTGCAAGACAAAGTGTTAGATGCAATGGGAGATAAGGATGTGGAGTTTAAAAAGGATACAACTGGGTTAATTAGATTCAAGGGGAGGATATGTGTACCGCCATTAGATGATTTGAAAGTTAAGATCTTGGAAGAAGCACATAAAAGCCGTCTTAGTTTCCATCCAGGGATGACTAAGATGTACCAAGATTTGAAGAGAAGTTTTTGGTGGCATGACATGAAGAAAGATGTAGCTGAATATGTAGCAAAATGTTTGACATGTCAAAAGGCCAAAGCTGAGCACCAGTGACCATCAGGAGAATTAAAGCCACTAGAAATTCCGGAATGGAAATGGGAGAGCATATCTATGGATTTTGTATCTAGTTTACCCAAGACGAGTCGTGGACATGATGCTGTGTGGGTCATAGTAGATCGAGTCACCAAATCTGCTCATTTTATTCCGGTAAATATGAAATATAAAATGGAGAAGTTAGTAGAGTTGTACATCAAAGAAGTAGTAAGGTTACATGGAATTCCTTCCAGTATCGTATCAGACAGGGACCCGAGGTTTACCTCGCGATTTTGGACAAGTCGGCATGAAGCATTGGGGACAAAGCTGAAGCTCAGTTCAGCTTATCATCCCCAAACAGATGGTCAGACTGAGCGAACCATTCAGACTCTAGAAGATCTACTCCGAGCGTGTATTATAGAGCAACAAGGCAGTTGGATGGAATGTTTGCCATTGATTGAATTTACTTACAACAACAGCTACCAGGTCAGCATTGGTATGGCTCCTTTTGAAGCTCTATATGGGCGGAAGTGCAAAACTCCTCTTTGTTGGTACGATAATGGGGAAGCAGTACTTCTTGGGCCTGAAATGCTACAACAAATTACCGAACAAGTGAAATTAATTCGAGAGAAAATAAAAGCATCCCAGGATAGGCAGAAGAGCTATTATGACAAAAGGAGAAAACCATTAGATTTTCAAGAAGGAGAACATGTGTTTTTGAAGGTTTCTCTTGTAATTGGAGTTGGGAGAGCTCTCAAATCTAGGAAGTTGACGCCCAAGTATCTGGGTCCGTATCAAATTTTAAAGAAGGTTGGGCCTGCAGCCTATCAGATCGCTCTACCTCCGAGCTTATCGAATCTGCACCCTGTGTTTCATGTCTCTCAACTGAGACGATACAACCCGGATCCATCACATGTACTTGCACTGGACGAAGTACAAGTGAAGGATAACCTCACCTATAAAGCACAACCTCAGAAGATTACTGATCGAAGAATGAAGTCGCTGAGAGGTAAAGAGATCGCGTTGGTGAAAGTGCAGTGGGGATCCGACGAGGGTGATTCAACCTGGGAGTTAGAGGATAGGGTGAGAGTTGTACCCAAGTTTGTTCCTAGAGTAGTTAATTTCGGGGACGAAATTCCTTAAAGGGTGAGAGTATTGTGACATCCTGGAATTTCTACCTGGAATTTTGTAAGTATTACATTTAAATATATATATACATTGGGGGAGAAATACGCGGGTTAGACTAATTAACGAAGAGTAACCCATAACTGGACAGTTATAAATTAATTCACAATTAATTAGTTTAAAAATTATCGTTTTGCGTGCAACTTATAATTAAACAAAACCAACCTCTGAACCACGCTCAGGGTCTCATTCTGAGCGTTTTGATATATATATATATATATATATATATATATATATATATATATATATATATATATATATATATATATATATATATATATATTGCCTACCTTTGAAAACAGCCCCCAACGGGTGCAGAGAAACACGAAGAATTGGAACTGGAGAGACGACACACAAACCGAGGAAGGATTTCAGCATCCAAAAAGGTCTAGTTTTTTTTCTTCTTTTATGGCTAAGTATGTGGTTAAGTCAAAGGTAAAGGTGGACCCTTTTTGCTACAATTAAAAAAATGACATGTGGAATTGCTTTTAAAAAGAAAAAGAAAAAGAAAAGAAAAACCATTTTAAAAGCCAAATCTTCTATCTTTCTCCACAAACTTCCAGCACAACTCTCTCTTTCTTCCTCCACGTTTCTTTTTCATTTTCTTCTCCACCATTGTTGTCTCTCTTCAAGCTTCAAATCCCCCTTCATTTCCACACCAAATTGCAAGATAAAGCTGTTTTTGGTGTCTAGGAGCCTACCTTTACCTCGTGGGACCTTCAATTTCAGGTAAGGGTGGACTTCTCCTCACTAGAAATCTATGGGTGTTGGGTTCTTGGGAGCTATAATGTGTAGTTCTACTAGGTTATTGCTTTAGGGTAGTTGTTTCTGAAGGAAATTGTTGTAATTATGCTAAACTTGACATGTTTAATGTAAGCAAAACTGTCGATGTTGATTTAGGGTTCAATAATGATGTTTTGAGATATATGTGTGCTTAAAATGTAGATAGAAAATTGGTAGAGAGGATGGGGAGAGTTAGCTTAGAGTTAAATGTGAGAATGATAGTGTTGTAAGTGGAAAAGTGTGAGATTTTGAGGTTTAGAAAGCCAAATTTGGTGTTAGTGTAAATTTGAGTTTAAAGTGAGTTGATTCTAGTTTAGGATGTCAATTAGGACTTGTAGGAAAGCTTGGTCAGAACAAATGAGGAAAATTAGTGGCAAATGTAAAAGAAAGGAGTCATCTATAGTGTAAATTGAGTGTTGAGAGGTCAAATTTTGAATAGGTGGAGATTTTACCTTAAAATTAGTTTGAGCAAGTCTAATTCAATGTTATTGACTTGATGAATATGAGAGTTTACCCCAAAATCACCCAATTTTCATTTTCACCTTTCAAACCTTGAAAATTCACTAAATTTGGTGGGTTTTGGATACCTATAATTTGCTTTACCTTGGTTTGAAGTTTGTTTTTGGCTTGAACATGATTTATACATGGTTTAGAACTTGTAGGATCCAATTTGAGTGGAATTGGATGCATGTAAGTTAGATTTTGAAAATCTACAAAATTATGCAGAAAAGCTACCCAATTATGCAGCAAATCTGCCAATTATGCAGGAAAAAAAACTAGTTGTGCAGTGCTAGTTTCTGCTGTCACAAGAAAGGTAGTATATCTCGTGTTCTAGACATTCTTTAGCAAATCCCGACGATCAAAACTTATATTTATGTATTAGGAACCCCCAGTTAAATTTTCAAGGCGATCCAATGGTTAACGAATCGGGGATGAGGACTTTACTGAAGTATGTAATCGATTATCAGTGTCCAAAAACGAATTACAACAGTCATTGCACATTGGAACTTAAAATTTACACTGTGTAATCGATTACACATAAATGGTAATCGATTACCAGCAGCATATAACACTGTGTAATCGATTACACACAAATGGTAATCGATTACCTGCAGCTACTGAACGTTCTGTTTCAATTTTTAAACCCTGTAATCGATTACACAATGTCTTGTAATCGATTACCAGAGGGAATTTTTCAGATAAAAAACACAAGATAGATAGCTAGTCAGTCGCCACACAAGCCTCCCTGCTTCGTGGACTTTTGTTCCTTTATTGGTTGACTGCCAGGAGCTCGCCTGCTGAGGTACGTCACAGGTTCTCACTGGCTGACTATGCCCGGGTTGGGTTGGGATTGACCAAGCTTGGTTTTGGGCAATAGCACCCCACCTGACGTCTCCAAGGTCTTCTGACCCCCGCGACATATCCTCAGGTACCGCTCTGTGCTCAACCAATAAAAGTTAGAAGACTGACTCTTCCACGCTTTCTCACACATGGCTTATTGGGTTATGGGGCACCCGTCATATGTGGTACTAGGTGGCGATCGGGCGATGACACAAAACACATATCCCATTTCCACAAGCTCAGGCATAAGCACATCATCCCCAGTTGTCCACCTTTAAATTGAGCTCACGTACACGTATGTAGCCTTTCTCCTTGTTCCTCTCAGCACCGGGTCCCCATCAACCCCTCCAAGCCTTCACAATGTCAAATCAATTCCATTTGACATGAAACTACCTTGGAAAAAAAAATAGAGTGGAGACAGAAATCTTTACACAAGATTCATTCGAATTCCACAGAGTTTTTCCTACCAACATACCTCAGAAAAGTCCTCATCCCCGATTCGTTAACCATTGGATCGCCTTGAAAATTTAACTGGGGGTTCCTAATACATAAATCTAAGTTTTGACCGTCGGGATTTGCTAAAGAATGTCTAGAACACGAGATATACTACCTTTCTTGTGACAGTAGAAACTAGCACTGCACAACCAGTTTTTTTTCCTGCATAATTGGCAGATTTGCTGCATAATTGGGCAGCTTTTCTGCATAATTTTGTAGATTTTCAAAATCTAACTTACATGCATCCAATTCCACTCAAATTGGATCCTACAAGTCCTAAACCATGTATAAATCATGTTCAAGCCAAAAACAAACTTCAAACCAAGGTTAAGCAAATTATAGGTATCCAAAACCCACCAAATTTAGTGAATTTTTAAGGTTTGAAAGGTGAAAATGAAAATTGGGCGATTTTGGGGTAAACTCTCATCTTCATCAAGTCTATAACATTGAATTAGACTTGCTCAAACTAATTTTAAGGTAAAATCTCCACCTATTCAAAATTTGACCTCTCAACACTCAATTTACATTATAGATGACTTTTTTCTTTCACATTTGCCACTAATTTTCCTCATTTGCTCTGACCAAACTTTCCTACAAGTCCTAATTGACATTCTAAACTAGAATCAACTCACTTTAAACTCAAATTTCCACTAACACCAAATTTGGCTTTCTAAACCTCAAAATCTCACATTTTTCCACCTACAACACTACCATTCTCACATTTAACTCTAAACTAACTCTCTCCATCCTCTCTACCAGTTTTCTATCTACATTTTAAGCACACATATATCTCAAAACATCATTATTGAACCCTAAATCAACATGGGCATTTTTGCTTACATTAAACATGTCAAGTTTAGCATAATTACAACAATTTCCTTCACAAACAACTACCCTAGTAAAACTACCCATTATAGCTCCCAAGAACCCAACACCCACAGATTTCAAGTGAGGAGAAGTCCACCCTTACCTGAAATTGAAGGTCCCACGAGGTAGAGGTGGGCTCCTAGACTCCAAAAATAGCTTTATCTTGCAATTTGGTGTGGAAATGAAGGGGGATTTGAAGCTTGAAGAGAGACAACAATGGTGGTGAAGAAAATGAAAAAGAAACGTGGAGGAAGAAAGAGAGAGTTGTGCTGGAAGTTTTTGGAGAAAGAGAGAGAAGATTTGGCTTTTAAAATGGTTTTTCTTTTCTTTTTCATTTCCTTTTTAAAAGCAATTCCACATGTCATTTTTTTAATTGGAGCAAAAAGGGTCCACCTTTACCTTTGACTTGACCACATACTTAGCCATAAAAGAAGAAAAAAACTGGACCTTTTGGGATGCTAAAATCCTGCCTCAGTTTGTGTGCCGCCTCTCCGGTTTCAGTTCTTCGCGTTTCTCTGCACCTGTCGGGACCCGTTTTCAAAGGTAGGCAATATATATATATCAAAACGCTCAGAATGAGACCTTGAGCGTGGTTCAGAGGTTGGTTTTGTTTAATTATAAGTTGCACGCAAAACGGTAATTTTTAGACTAATTAATTGCGAATTAATCTATAACTGTCCAGTTATGTGTTACTCTTCATTAATTAGTCTAACCCGTGTATTTCTCCCCCAATATACATATTTCTACCAAGAATATATATATATATATATATAATTATTTAAATGTAATACTTACAAAATTCCGGGTAGAAATTCCAGAATGTGACAACTCTCACTAAGTAATATCATAGGAAGACCAGTCAGGGTCAGTGTTTTGCGAGAATGCTTCAACCATATGGGATCAACATAGGCTTAAAGGAGCACTCAAATCGGGTGACCCCCAAGGCCTACACTCCGAAGAGACCGTCAGGGCTTCTCCCTCCTGATTTAGGTCCAACCCAGAAAACATTTTAGCACACAAACTCTATCTATAAACTGTACAAAACGCATGACTCCCCAATTATTCTCAAAATAGTTTTAACTCATTGCCCTTAAAGGGTCTTAGCATTAACTCACCGCCCTTAAATGATCTTATAATTAACTCACCGCCCTTAAAAGGTCATAATTAACTCATCGTCTTTTAAAGATCTTATAATTAACTCACCGTCCTTAAAGGGTCTTAAAGTCGTGTGATTGTACAAATAGTTCACAACTCAATGCAAACAACATCACAATCACGAACGTATTCAATTTATCACACGCATTCGATCTCAATCACAATGATTTAATCTCAATTTAACACGTTATCACAATTCATGAATCACATACACTTTACCTATGAACCATGCAATACACACAACTACTTAATTGTTTTTAAAATCATTTTAACTCGTTGGGTTTCCACAGTGGATCTCATCACAATACTCGTCGCCCTTAAAGGGTCTTACAATTATGTGATTGCACAGTTCATAGCTCAACTCAATACACACATCTCAATGCACATGTATTTTACCATTAATCACAGGTTCAAATGATCACAACATGGGGAGTAAAACCCCTCAAATAATTTCACACAATTATATCAAAATCATGGAATCAAAACGCAAAAATATCAAAGGCACTCAAGTTTATCAGAACATCAATTGGTACATAAAATGCAATAATATTGTATTTATAATTTCCAATCTTGAGATGTCAACTTTTGACATAGGTTGAGCAAGCAGAACATTAACAACAACTTCATCGTCAGTTGTGACTAGATGAGAGTGCAAGGGTTCAACTCCAATGTCTGTTTCAACATAGTTTGAAACAACATTATTAGACCCTTGCAATAAAATGTCAATGACAAATTGAATCACTGCAACATCTAGAGTCTCTCTTTCTTCTTCAGTTATTTCTTTTTGCACTATAGCTGGTTAGAGCTTTGTGTCTCTTTCAACAGACATTGTAGAAAATATTTCAGCACTTGTTTCCAAGGCTGATTGAACTTTGGCATCTAACTCTTCCTTTTGCTATTCGTCTTCAAACACAACAATGATAGCATCAAGCACCACTTCCTCTAGCACCTGATCACTAGCAGTTGCCTTTTTGAGCTCCTCTTCTCCTATCATGGTCTTTAGAGATTCTATTATAACTTCTTTAGGAATCTCTTCTGAAGCATGTCCTTCAAGAATAACAACCTTCTTTGCTACTTCTACTTCTGCCTTTATTTTCATGGCCTTCTCTATTCTTGCTCTTCTCTTAGCATTAGCAAGAGAGCGTTGTTTTGCCTTGGCAATGACAACAACTTCGGCCTTACTGAGAGAGGGTGAAGCAGATTTGGGCATTTATTGGGAAGAAAAGGCTAAGGAAGGTGAGGGCACATGGGTAGGTGTTTCTATGATTTCCACCTCAGAAGACGGTGTGGCTTTTGATTTCTACCTCAGAAGATTGTGTGACTGGTGTAGTTTGGGAAGGTTTGGGGTTCTGAACAGGTTAAGGGGATGATGGCAAAGGTTCAAGTGTTGGTTGGGTTGGAAAAGGCTTGACTCTAATGGTAGGCTTTTTGGGCTTGGGCGCAAGGTTTGAGTCAGATTCTGAACCTTTTCTCTTTTTAGGGTCAAATAGAGGTTGGGTTCTTTGCTTTTTGGTTAAGGATCGTGGTTGGGGGTCAGAAGATGAAGGTGATATTTTCTTTTGATGGGTAGCTTGTGTTTGGGTTGGCTAGGCTTGGCTTGCTCCCCCTGCGTTTGTCAAGAAAACGCTATAAACTCAAGATCTAAAGGATTAGTTTTAGTTCCTACAATCTGATAAGCATTAGACAAATGAGTCTCAATCACCTCTGATGGAAGATTGCTTGTGGGGCTTCTATGGAGGCTGGATCTTTGAGCTTCAACGATGTCTTTTAATGGTGATTTTCCACCATGGAGATGCAGCGAAAGACAAAGGAGAAGAGGTGAGAGGAGGTGCCATCCACTAGGGAATAAGCCATGGAAGAAGGAGTTTCACCACCAAGATGAGCCTTGGATAAGAAGCTTGGAAGGATGCTTCAATGGAGGAAAAGAAAGAGGGAGAGAAAGAGAGAGGGGGGAGCACGAAATTGAAGGAATAAAAGAGGGAGAGAAGTGGAACTTTGAAGTATGTCTCACAAGACTCTCATTCATCAAAGTTACAACAAGTGTTACACATGCTTCTATTTATAGACTAGGTAGCTTCCTTGAGAAGCTTTCTTGAGAAAACTTCCTTGAGAAGTTTCTTTGAGAAAACTTCCTTGAGAAGCTAGAGCTTAGCTACACACACTCCTCTCATAACTAAGCTCACCTCCTTGAGAAGCTTCCTTAAGAAGATTCTTAAAGAAGCTAGAGCTTAGCTACACACACCTTTCTAATAGCTAAGCTCACCTCCTTGAGATGAGAAGCTAGAGCTTAGCTACACACCCCCTATAATAGCTAAGCTCACCCCTATGCCAAAAAAATATGAAAAAAAACAAAAAAAGTCGTTGCTACAAAGACTACTCAAAATGCCCCGAAATACAAGGCTAAAACCCTATACTACTAGAATGGCCAAAATACAAGGCCCAAACGAAGGAAAAACCTATTCTAATATTTACAAAGATAAGCGGGCTCATACTTGGTCCATGGGCTCGAAATCTACCCTAAGGCTCATGAGAACCCTAGGCCCTTCCCTTGGATCTTTGGCCCAATCTACTTGGAGTCTTCTATCCAATGCCCTTGGGGGTAGGATTGCATCAACCTCCTTCTTCACTTTTTTTTCTTTATGTGCCTTTGCATATACTCTGGGAATTTTTCAGCAATCCCCATCTTTACGAAGGTAGCCCCCTTTCAACTGAGAGGCTCTAGATGATGGCTCTATGAAAGAAATCTCCACTCTAGTAAGCCTCTGGATCTAGGTGAAAAGCATTCCATGGGGAATAGCATTCTTCTTCACCTTGGGGTTGAACCTATCCTTGAATGCCTACATCTAGTGGAAGAAGATGATCTTAGGCAAATTCACCTTCTCACCTACCATAATCTTGTGTATGTAGAAATGATCTTTGCAGCTGACATAGTCCCTTGAACCTATCCTGAAAAAAGATTATGAAACTCACAAACCAAGAGGGGGGAGGGGAATTGGTTTCTAAATCAAATCAAACTTAAAAAACACGAGTTAAAAAAAAAACCTTCTTTTCCAAGGACCATATCACAAACTTTTGATAAACCAATATTTAATCAATCACCCTTAACACAAAATCTTTTGTTAAAGTTCTTTCTCAAAAAGTTATTTTCTTTAACCTTCAGTAAATTGATCAAGACTAGAATGAGAAAGAAAGATAAGCTCAAGAGAAAATGTACACTAATTTTTATATTGGTTCACTCTATTTCTAGAGAAGCTAATTCAGTTATCTAATCTAACCTAAATTAGATTTTCACTATGCATATAGAATTCTTACAAGCAATCATAATCTATCTTAGTTTCTACACCAAAAAATAGAGACTAAGGCACTTAACCCTAGGGTCCTTTGTGAATAAGAGCCTAAGAGAAGTTTACCCTTAACCCAAACTAGAAAAACCTATTCTAGCATGCCTTCATAAATTCATGCATATGATAACAATGTGTAGAAACACACAAAAAACAATGTCAAGGCAAGACACAACTTGATCAATCATATGCAAGAAACTTGCTTGAGAGAATGAGTGTCTTCTTAAAATCAAGAGAAACTCACAACTTACTTTTCACCATGAGATCTTCAAAAATGAAGTTTAGAAGTTGTAAATTGCCCTTTTTCTAAGTACTTAATCTTCTCTCTTTAATTCACTTATTTTAGCTCGCACTTTTCACTCTTTATACTCAGAAGTGAGAACACAAGGTGATTATTTATAGAGAAAATAGTTATAACTGCCTGTAATTGATTAAATAGTCAATGTAATCGATTATTTCAAAGAAGTAATTGATCATATTATCATTTCAATCGATTAAAGTGTTCTTCCCAAAATCTGGAAAACTTTCAAGAACAATGTAATCGATTAGATTCTTGACGCAATCAATTAAAGTGTTCTTGATCACTTTTGGGAACACTTTTAAGAATAAAGTAATCGATTACGATTATTTGATAATCGATTAAAGTAGAGACTCCTATAAAACCAATCACTATCTCAACTGAACATAGTAATCGATTACAATTAACTGGTAATCGATTAAGTCGATACGAAAATCTCTCTACAAGCTATAAACACTTATGTAATCGATTACAAGAATCTCTCTACAAGCTATAAACACTTATGTAATCGATTACGATTAGCCTTGTAATCGATTAAAACAAAGAATTTTGTGCACTGAAAAAGTTTCTAACTTTAGAAACAATCTTCTTACTCCTACAGGATGATGCATGATGTACATATGAAAATATAGAGACTTAAATGCAACGATCAAAACATCAACCAATAAAAATGTCACTCAAGAAAGTTGGACATGTAAAAGACAAAACATTTTTAAGTTTCTTCAAGCTCCAAGACTTAGTCTTCATGTTGCTCCCTCTATATCTAACATACCATAGGCATGACTATGTTGAACAACACACCGTGGATCATTCTGCACCTATAGGTCAAGTTGGTTATTCTTAAGAAGGTGTTGAGAGTCTTCTTGTCACCTTTGTCTGGGTGAGGTTTTCCATAGAACAACTTGTCCATAATTGCCTGGGTTATCTCCTTCTCTCAGTCTTTGCTCATGGTCTGATAATCTAGAGCACATCCAGAGGTAGCAACAATGGTGGTTGGAGAGATTACCACCTAAGTCCCAGTAACAGTCCCTTTAATGGTTACTCCATCTTGTCTAACAATTCTTCAAAAAAGAGGGTAGGGGCTATAGTGCTTGGTGTTGAACTTTTCAAGAAAATAAGTTTAGATATCAAACTGTAGAAGCAAATAACATAAGAAAGGAGGTTGAATTGTGTTTTTAGAAATTTTTAAAAAAATTCTAAAACAAAAGGTACGTTTATTGTCTAACGTAAAAAGACCTAGACCACTTAGAGATCAAACTATGTTAGACGATGATAAAAATAATTTTCTTTGTAAAACAATTAGGATATAAAATCTAAAAATAGATCTAAACCCTTTGTCAGTTCAAGCAAAAAAGAGAAGCACACAAAGTATTATACTGGTTCGTCTCAAACCTGAGACTACGTCTAGTTCTTGGCAACCATCAAGTTTCCACTAACTCATCAAAGTTACAAGTATTGTTTATTGCCACTATTGGCTCTTACACTTGCAAGTTCTACCCTAAGCTTGACTTAAACCAAATATTCTTTGTCCTACCAAGCCATTGTTGGCTCTAAACAAATCAATAACATTTGTTGGAAGTTTACACACTAACTATAATATATGACCGTCTTACAGATGTATATATCACTCAACACTTTTAGTTTTTTCTCTCAATGTATACAAGGTGTTTTGAGAGCTTTATATCTTTACAAGAATTTACAGAAAACTTTACAAGAAAGAATGAAAGAATAATTCGCATAGATTCTTTGTATCTTGTTTCTTCAAAGCTTCTTCAATATATAACCTTCATCTTCAAGTATTCATTGTCTGACAACGGTTAAATTCTTCACTCTAATGCTCGTTTGAAGTCTTGAGTCTATTGAAGCATTTAATGCTTGCATTAAATGCATGTCCCTTCTTCATACAAAGTCTATGCCGATAGGATAACGTATGTTGTACTTCATTAGGGAAGTCCCTTTTTTCATCATTGCAGGTCTACAACAATAGAGCGTGCCTTTTGATGAGAATTAGTATCTTCCAGACATATTTCATTTATTCTTCATAGGACTTTGACAGATCCTAGGAGAATATTTTCTGCATGAAAGAATCTCAGACACAGAGTATTAATGAGCGTTTTAAATGCACTATTTAAATGATACATTAGATCTTCTTTTGAGTGCATCGTTTGAAAACTTCAAGCGCATAGATACAAATCATGATTTGATAATACATCAAACATATTTTATAATTTGTATTTAAGACATAAATGTCTTTTAACTTAACCACAAAGAATGATGAGGACTCAATGAACAACCTACGTTTACAATATAATTTTGAAGTTAGTTTCAAGCCTTGCGCAATTGTGAACGTTGAATGACTTTCAAAAACCTGATTAATGTTGATGGCATCAATGGTGGTGTCGATATGGAGGAGTATGACACGAAGGAGCTAGTGGGCAAGGTCAACCTTGCAGATCTTGCATTGAAGAAGCAATTGCATAAATGCGAAACGAGTCCAGATATAAAAAATAGAATCACTTTCAGAGAGTGAATAACAATCTAGAAATAAAAGAACTTTCGAAGAGTGGATCACATATCTGAAAAAGAAAAACAACACGTACAAAAGAAGAAAACGAAAGATAAAACTGAATAAAATAAAATGAAACAAAATAAAAGATAAAAAATATGCACCCTCCATTTAAATATTAATAAATCTGAACGGTAAAAAAAGTTTCCCACAATGGGAGACATATTGAAGTTTCCCACACTAAAAGTCATCAGAAAAAGATACATTGAAGCTCTTTTTGAAGAAAGTACATTTTGACGTTAACCCAAACATAAACTAAGTATTTCAACTACATATGATTTCATCTTTTATGTATATGAAATTTCCTTACGATTGTCTTTTCTGCAAGTTCTTGCCTTATGTTGATTGGGCTACAATAATAATGATTGGAAAGCCTATTATCAAGGTTCGTTCTTTTGGGATACAGTTTAATAAATTAGGCTAAATTACTATTTTGAGCCTCTAATTTATTTTCAAAGTTTGATTTAGCCATCTAATTATTAAATAATTCAATTTGGTTCTATAATTTTTAAAAGCATTCCAAATAAGTAATTCAGTCGAAATTAAAGTTAATGATATTAATGAATTGGAGACAGTGTTACATTTTATGGTAGTTTAAAAATGCCAATAAGTAATTTTTACATATTGGTAGTTTTAAAACCGCCACTAATTGTTTTAAAAACAAAGACACAAATATTACCATTCACTCTTATCATGACACCCAAAGCACCCATTTCATAACCTAAATTCCACACGCTGCCAACAAACTTTGATTTCGGGGGTTTTACCAAAAAGGGGTAATTTTTTTTTTTAAATTACCAAAAGAGGACATATTTCGAATAAATACCCATTTAGGGTTAAGTTATAAATGACAATATAACTTTGCTTACATAAGTCATAAAACCTTTATCGACTTCTGAATTTTTTTAATTTTTCATTTATTCTTGTCAAAATCGTAAGAATTCCTACAACTTTCTCCTTTTTTTTATATAGGGAGGCTATGGTGGGAACTAAACAATTTCCCCATGGTGAGAAAGTTAATTTTTGTTTGTTAGATATGACGGTTTTGAAATCAGTGGTTGATATTTTTTTGTTATTTTTAATTTCTTTTTATCATATTTAATCTTTCTTTCCCAATTTGTTCGTGGATATCTCCTTTCTCTCTCAATCTCCATATCCTTTGTTGTCTCTCTCTTTGATGTCAGGAACATCATTGCTTCCCTTAGCCGACAACACCATTCAAGCAAAGTGTCAAAGCCATCAATGGCTTCCATAGAAACAAGAAACATCCATATAACCAATTACACAATGAAAAAGAAAAAAAAAAAGAAGAAAATAAAGCACAAAACAAAAAATCCAAAAAAGATAAAAAGAATGTTCAAATTTGAGAAACTGGTACAAAAGCAACAATGAAAATCCAAAATATAAAGTGAAATGCGAACTACAGGAAAACCCTATTGCTCCCACCAAAGCCAAACATGCACAAAACCAGATCACCACCTTGAACAAAAGCAAATTTCACAATGAAACCCTAACAAAATCCTCTGCGAACCACTACAAAACCCACATTGAAACAACTATGAGCCAACACAAAATTGCATCACCGAAGCAACGAAGCTAAATGCATTGCATCCCCCACACCCACCAAAGCCAAACGTGAATGATCAACCGTAGATCATTCTCCTTCCCTCTCGCTCTACATTAGGTATTCTCGTTGATGACAAAAACGACCATCATAACAACGGTGTCACCATCTTGCGGCGCAAGTTTGAAGAAGGTGTGGCGATTGCACATGATTTGATTATTTGGAGGTGATGGGGTTGGAACAGGTTGGGGGTAGTCAGGTAGATATAATTTTGGAAAAAAATACTAAAAAGAGAAAAAAAAAAATGAAAAATGAAAAAGAAAATCTTAGACATAAATTTAAAAATGAGAAGATCCAATGGTGTAAAGAAAACTTAGCCTCTGTCTTTTTCCAAACCCAAAGTCATAAATCAATTAAAGACTTCTATAAATCAATAATGAAAAAAGTTGAAAAAGACGTAGAAATCCTAACGAAAACTTCTACTAGAACAATTTAAAAAAATGCAAAATTACAAATTTGGTCCTCTTAGTTATCTCCAATTTCGATTTTGGTCACCCTTTAAAATTATTGATGTATTTTGTCCTCCTTTTTTTTATCCAATCACGCAATCTTGGTCCCCTAGTCCAGATTTGGACATTGACCGTTAACAACTTACGTTGACTGACATGTGTCAACATCTAAGGACTCTGAAACGGTTTGCGATTTTTAACCAAGTGACATTTTTACCCCAACCCTGAATGGTAATATCAAAAATCCTTTTGCTCCCTGAAAATCCCAAATTGGAACCGCGAACCCTAAGGAAATCTCGTGTGCGTGAGGTGTCGCTGTTGATTGTTGATGGTGGTGCTCGTGTGCATGAAGTGTCGTTGTTAATTGTCGTAGGAAGATGGAAGTGCCTTTTGTTTGCAAGTAAGTTAGGTTATTTTATTGAAGTTTTCTTTATATTATAATGGCGGATAATTGTGGTCCATTTGTTGGGTTTGTTTGTTGATGTGGTCCACAGAGTGTTTTTCAATGTGAATTTTTATTAAGGTTTTGGGGTCCACGGGGTGTTTAGTGCTTCTTTTCTGTTGTGGTGGTCCCTTATGTCTTCTTTGGTGGTGTAGTCCCAATTTTTTCTTCCAGAGGGTTGAAGCCACTTAATTGTGACTCTGATATTTTGCAATTGGCTGAAGATGTTTTTGGCTTTGATGTGGTTTAAGTGTATGTGGATCGGGGGCGGGGGGTGTTTGACAAATCTGAAAAAAAGTTGAATGATTTTAAGGGAGATGAGGTTGTTGTAATTGATGGAGTGGAAGTTGAAATAGTGGTGAAGGGTGAAGATGAGACTAAGGTTCAAGTGGATGAACAAGGTTTAGTGGAGGTTCAGGTGCAGGGTGAAGATGAGGCTGGTGTTGTAGATGAGATGGAGGTTGTTGTTGAAGGTGTGGTGGAGGATGATGTTGAGGCTGAGGGAGATGATGATGATGATAATAGCAGTGATTGTAGTGAAGTTTCAGATAATGACTTCGAAGAAAGCTGGGATTGGACAAAATGGTTGGACCCTCATACATTTAGTTAGAGTAGTGACCCCATATTTGATACTAATGAAGTAGACTCAACAAATTCTGATTTTGATGATGAAGATGGATATTCTGATGAGTTGGATACTCCAGATGGAAGTGAAGATGAAGGTCCTCCAATAGTCAGATTTCCTCATTTTAAGGTGCTAGAAAATGATGAAGATGTAAAGTTTGAAGTAGGGTTGCAATTCAATAATAAGAAACAAATTCTAGAGGCTATCAAATACTTTGCTATAATGTCTAAGAAGAATCTGAAGGTTAAAAAAATGACAACAAGAGAGTCATTGCAATTTGTAAACAAAAGGGTTGTCCCTTCTACTTACGAGTTAGCAAGTCCATTCAAGCGACGTATTGGCACGTAGTGACATTCAAAGATGACCATTGTTGCTTTAGAACTGCCAGAAACAGCCAAGCTACACTTGATTGGGTGGCAAAAAGGTTCATGTCTTTATTAATGCATACTCTCGACATGAAGTTAAAAGCTTTAATTGCTTACGCTATAGAAAAATGAGGATTCAGGTTGACTATGGATCATGCATACAGAACAAAGGTTAGGGCAATGGAAAAAATTGAAGGTGCAACTAGAGATCATATAAACATTTAAGAAGTTATGCTACTGGGATAATAGAAAAAAACAAGAACAACACTGTGAAGATCAAATGTGACTTAACTCCTCATGGTCTTGTGTTTGAACGTATCTATGTATGCATGGAGGCTTGTAAGAGTGCATTTGCAACCACTTGCAGGCCTTAGATAGGATTGGATGGTTGCTTTTTGAAAGGAGAATATGGTGGCCAATTGTTCTCTGTAGTAAGTAAGGATGGAAACAATCAGTGATGCTTACACCAGTGATGGATCGAACTTATGGTTTCCTTTACAAACACCAGTGATGAGGAGAGCTCTTGGAAGACCAAACAAAGCAAGGAACAAGAGAAATGATGAGTCTACGAACAGGTTCAAGCTCCCAAGACAGTCAAAATTAGTTGTTTGTAAAAAATGTGGGAAAATTGATCACAACAAAAGGACATGTAAAGGAAAGACGACTACAGATAGGAACATTCCAAAAGGGGGAAATAAGGTAATTTGCCTTTAATATGTGTTTTCCATTGCATTTAACAAAGTTTGTGACTTTAACCATTCTTATAATATTTGCGTTCAATATTAACAGAACTTGAAGAGACAAACAACATCTCCCACCAATGTTGTAACAAAGAAACAAAAGAATGTTTCATGTACAAGTGGGACTACATCTGCAGGAATTCAAGGAGGTGCCAGTACCAATGAAACACAAAAATCATGAATCAGTTAAGGGAGTCGACAAGGAGGACTTGGGAACAAATGGATTATTAGTTTAATTTTTTAGGATGCAGAACTTATATATTTTGTGCCTATGTTCAATAAGGCTTTGTTATGCACTCTTTATCTAATTAATTATTCAGTGTATGTTTAAGCAACTATTTAAAGAGGCTATGTAATGCACTCTTGTGTTCTTAAAATTATTTAGTTTAGTTTAAGTTACTACTTAAATTTCTGTTCTTAAAATTAGGTTTTTGTCTCTATTTTGTTCTTAAATTTTTGTCTCTATTTTGTTTACTGAAAACAAACCACTAATGAGTGGGTAGAGTAAAAAAAAACAACTTATCACCATTTGTACAATTTGTTCAATTAGGCTTTTGGAACTTGCTTTTAGCTTATCACCATTTGTACAAAAACCAACTGCACAAACCACTAACGATACATAATTTGTCAAATTTCAGTGAGAACAAATTTCAAAAGCTGAATACCAAATGAATACCAAACCTCAAAACCAATGAAATATTCTTTCATTAACATAATTCAGCAATTACAGAGAGTGTACAAAAAACCATCATATCACTATTACTTTCAAACTAAACCATTACAGTGGGCAGAGTATAAAAAACCAAATTACCACCAATAAATCACATTCCCCCGCAACATAATAAAAACACCAACAAGCAAACACAAACCCAAGAAAAAACCAATCCAATTCCTAAAAATTTTCCCTTCATCTTCATGTCACTGATCTTGGTTTGCAAATCATTTTCCCTCAAGTTCAATGCATCATCCTTCTTCATCAATGTTACAATGATCCTCTTCTGACGACTGTTTGCAACTGGATCGTGCCACTCAAAATAATTCATCATTTCCTACCTATAACCTACATGCCCGAAATAACAAAAAATAATCAACAAATAAACCATAACATAACCCCCATGATATACATTATTCCTTACCTTGTATAGACCACGACCAAAAACGCCTCCCTAGATTATCCTCAGTCCACGATGGCACCAGTGGAGCCTCTACATTACACAACACATCACGTGACTTCAAGCCTCTGAGGTGTACGACGAGGAACTCTTTTCCATGGGAACGACGCTGCCGATGACGTGCTTCAAGCGACGACCATGTTTTTCAACCACCACCTTTGATACCCAAACAGGACGACACTCTTGCTTCTACAAACCAACCAAGCGACGACGGCGAGGCAAAAAGCTTACGGGTTTGCGATTTCCACAACCCAGAATGTTAGTGATTTGCCTCAAAGAAATGAACCAGGCAGCGACGAACAACAAATGAACCCAGAAGGGGGCTTCAAGGGTTGCGATTGCTTGAGAAATCATGCGACAACTTGGAGGTCACCTCCAAGAATCCATAAGCTTTGTGAGCTTCGTGGTTGCCACTGGCCGCAGAAAGTTTTAGGGATTTTGTGGTATTATGCTTTTAGGTTTTAGGGTTACCATAAAATAAAATTTACCACACTCAGTTAAAAATCGTGAACCATTTCATGGAGTCCTTAGACGTTGACACGTGTCAGTCAACGTAAGTTGCTAATGATCAACGTTCAAATCTGGACTGGGGGATTAAGATTGCATGATTGAATAAAAAGGGAGGACAAAATGCGTTAATAACTTTAAAGGAGGACCAAAATCGAAATTGGAGACAACCAGTGTGACCAAATTTACAATTTTGCCTTTAAAAAATTCAAAAGTTGAGTAAAGTTTTAAGACTTCTGCACCCAAAGTTGTGATATTATTTATGACTTACTCCTAAACAAGTATTTATTCAAAATGTGCCCCCATTTGGTAATACTGATAATTTTTTACCACCTTTTGTTAAAAAAAGGCCCTCTAATTTCGATAATTAATACAATCATAGTTTCTACACTCAAATTCAATCTTACATTCCCTCACCCCACCATTATCAAACCCCAAATTCCTCAACGTACACCATATTTCCCCACTGTATTTGAGTTAAAATCCTAAATGTTTCTACAAGCACCAAAATCAAACACCCTAACATTGACTAATGAGTTATATAGATCCGTGATTGAGAAATGACTTGGTTTTTTTGCATGAAATTAATAAATTAACAAAAATGGGTAAATTATGGTTTTAGTTATTAAACTTTCAACAACTTTTATTTTTAATTCTTAAACTTTTATTTGACTGGTCTTGGTCCCTAAATTATTCATCACCAATGTTTTCAATGCGTAACGTTAAGTCTAATAGTTGAGTGGTGATGCAATAGTTACATTTTGTGGAAGTTGTTTTTTTTTAACATTTGAAAGCCGTCATAAGTTAATCAAAAAAGTATTAAACAATTTCTAGTGATTTATAACCCGTGAAATTCCTTCAAAGAGAAATTGCTTCAATGTTCATTGCCCAAGCATAAAACAAAAGAAACCAATACAATGCTTATTAGTATTCCCTGTCTGAGTGGCTAATTACATAATGAGACAAAAGTGTGTATTATATTCTCACTTTTTTTTAAATACCACTCTCACTTAAGTTTTTTTTTTAATTTCATATATTACATGCTAAACTCCTTTTTTAATAAAGTTATAAAATAATTCAAGAAAAAATAATAAAGATAATTGAATTATAATTAAGTTAGGAAAAATTAATAAAAATAATTAAATTTTACCCACACATATTACTCATGGAATATGCATTCGTAAAAAATATAAATTTTACCTACGGATATTACCTACGAATAGAGGTCTGTCATCTTATTACGAGCTAGTGAATTTTTGGGTCGGCATGACCAATTTTGAGACGAGTCAAATGGGTTAGCCCATAAGCTCATTCATTTCTTTAAATAATAAAAAATAAATTATTTTTAGAAAATATTTTATTATTTTTCATATTTTAATATATTTAAATTGAGCTAAAAAAATTAACTAGCAAAATGCTTAATTTATCTTTTGGGTGTTAAACTCAATCATTTTTATTTATTTTAACTTTTCATTTTAAATATTTATGAGTCATTGTTTATTAAGAAAAATAATATATTACCGGCCTGCAATTATGTTCTGGCTATTCAGGCCAACTCATTGGACCTATCCATTTTTTACTGCTCTACCAATAGATTATGTATCTGAAAGGATTAAAATTGACTATCTGAGTCTTAGAGCTCATTTTGTGACACACTCATTTGCTATTACACTCAAATGCTCATTTGAATATTTGGTACAAAATATAGTATTAATATAAGTTTTACAAGAAAATAGTTCAAAATTCAAACTTTATTATTTTTTAATTTATTATATTTTTATAATCTTATATTTTATTTTTTAAAATATAATATATAAGATTAAATTCTATTTTCACATAAATTAGAATATTTATACTTATATAAGTTTTATTTTTTTTATTATATTTATCATAGGTAGTGAATTTTAAAATATAGGGGGACTCAAATAATTAATTAAAATAGAGGGACCGATTTGGTGAAATAGACAAAATAGGAGGATCAATTTTACAATTTAGCGAAAATTGTATATATAAATTAAAATAATTATCTCGTGCGGAAGTGTTTTTAACTATTTTTCTTTGATGAGAATGTTGTTAGAAATTTTCTCAACTTGTTATCTTTTGTAACATGTTATTTACATTTCTATTTCTAAATTACATTTGAATATATTTTTAAATAAATTATCAATAATTAAACTAATTTTACTATGAAATATTTTGCCTAACTCTAAAAGATAATTTATATTTAAACATATTTATCATCTCAAATTTTATACATTAATTTTTAATTCAAAAAATTTAATATTTTAATAATAAATATGATGTTAGTAAATCATAATTTTTTAGAAGAAATATTTATTATGTTATACTAAAAAAATAGTAATATAGTAATAGATATATAAATAAATAATTATGAATGTGAACAGTGAACATGGGAATAGTAAATAAGGGAGAAAAAATGACACGTCTTTAATTCTGTAGTCCACACGCTTGCTTTTTCTGCAATTTCCCTTCACTTCACAACTTCTTCCATATACTTCCCTCTCTCTCTCATCCCACCGTTACCATTTTCCATTGTTTGTTGGTTGTCAGTTCAAGGAGGATTCTTGCCCAAGTCCTTGTTTTTGTGATCGATGAGTTTCTTTGTGTCCCACTTGTCACTTTTGTTTTTTTTTTTTTATGCTTCAGAAGTTCTATTTTTTTTATTTTATGACTATGTGTCATTTTTTTTATTCTCCCCCTAAAGAGTGTATTCCTTTCAGCTTGTGATTTTAGTTACTATTTGTTGTAATAAAGTGAACAAAGAAAAAAGGCCAAAGGGAATAGAGAAAAAAAAATAGAATCTCCAGATTTTAGTTTTCTATTTTGTTTCTTATTTTTTTTAATTAGTAAATATTTTTCAACAATATTTGCCAGAAGCAATTGTGGAGTTGATGCAAGAAGTTGATTTTTTTTTCCAGAATTATATGCTAAGGCAAAATCATGTAAATGTAATAATTTGGTCTTAACATTTTTGAAAATCTGTAATGCTCGTCAGTTTTTGAAGCCAAATTGAATGGCTGTTAATGGGTGGTAATGGTCACTAATGATTTGTAACCGCCAATAATGAGTGGTAATAGCTACTAAATGCATTCTTGATGATAGAATACCTATATAAGCACATGATTTTGGTTCCTGAGCTCATCCCTTTCGACTTCAGTCTGATACACCATCTAGAGAAAGAAAGAGAGAGAGCCTGGAATAACCAAAAACAAGAAACTCTTCATGGCAATGGCTGGAGGTATGATTTGATCTGTATTTTCCGCATTTTGTTAATAACTTGTGTTTCTTTTGTAGTTTGTAATATCACAGGTTAAAAGGTTTAGTCAAACATTTGGTATCAGAGCCACATTGCCTCTACCTTGTCCATTCTCGGTTTTCGGTATTTTTTCGATTTGATTTCGTTTATGGTATGAAGGGCCTTGTTTCTTAAAAATAAGATTAGAAATCTTTATTTTGTTCGATTTCCTTAATTTTGGCTTTTGAATCGTGAAAAATGGTGTCCAAATGACTTAAAAACGATCGGGTCTGCGTATGGGTCGGGTTTGACCCGCTAGAGATTGAAGATGATGAATAGTGTTTACAAAAAAACAAAAACGAAAACTCCTACATTTTATGTTAGCTGGGTGTCAAACCCTTGACTCCAAGAAAGTTGTAGTATATACAGACCACTAAACTAGTGAAGCTTTTCTGACATGCAGTCGTTTTTCATACATTATATACTCATTTTGCTTTACAGTTTTTGGAATTTTGATTTATTTTATGCATGAATATATTCTGGAAAATTTTTATTCTATATATATATATATATATATATATATATGAAATCAAATGCATAATATTATGTTTCAATTATAAAATTATATGAGAATCTTATTCATAATTATATTGTATCTTGATTTCGAAATGCAAAATACCATTTATTCTCATATAATAAAGTTTTATGTCTAACTGATCTTTATAATTTTGATTAATTATGGATTAGCCACAACATCTATATTTGATTAAAATTATATATTAAGTTGGTTAAAGATCATATAAGGAATTGGACATAATATTGTAATTAATTATACTTATATAATGAATTTTATCCCACAAATTTTTTTTATTATATCTGTATAATTAATTGGGATAAAATGACGTATTATTTTTCATGATTTACCCACAGGCATCATGATGTATGTATAATTTTTCGATTTTATCATAAAGTAAATATTTACGATAAAAATTAAATTATTTTCATGTTGTACCCATAAAGCATGAATTTGAACAAGTAATTTGATTATTCTGTCATAAGGTTTAATTGTTTCTTATTGAATTAAAAATTTAGCCAACTGACAATTTTTATGTCACAAGATTCAATTTTATGGTATGTTTACATTGGTAAAAGATACAATTAAGATTAGTATGCCTCAAATTTTGACATAAGCCTTTGAATTTTGCAGCTTCTCAAACTATTAGTTTTTCTGATATTCAATGTGATGTTCCCGAACTCAAAGGAGATAACTATAAGATATGAAAGGAGAGAATTCTTCTACAATTGGGGTGGATGGACATAGACTATGCTATAAGGAAAGATGAACCACCTGCAATCACTGATGAAAGTAGCCCAGCTGACGTTGCACTATATGAGCGGTGGGAGCGATCCAACCGGCTCAGCGTGATGTTCATCAAGACCAAAATCTCGGCTGAGATATGTGGTTCTGTTGACCAGCATGAAAAGGTCCAAGACTTGCTTAAGGCCATTGATGACCAGTTCATCACTTCAGATAAGACTTTAGCAAGCACCTTGATCATGAAGTTCTCTTCTCTTCGACTCACCAGTGTGAAAGGTGTGCGTGAGTACATCATGAAAATGCGAGATATTTCAGCTCAACTTAAGAAACTAGAGGTTGATATGTTTGAGTCCTTCCTAGTGCATTTCATTTTGAACACCCTTCCGCATGAATATGGGCCATTTAAGATTTCCTACAACACATATAAAGATAAATGGTCTATCAATGAATTAATGACCATGTGTGTTCAGGAAGAAGAAAGGCTTGTAATGGAGATGGGTGAGAGTGCATTACTGACGACTGCTTATGGGAAGAACAAAGCAATTAAGTCTCAAGCTAATCAGAAGGGGAATGGTAAAATACCACCTCAAGTTGATATTAAGAAGGTGACAAAGTGTTTCTTTTGCAAGAAGAAGAGACACATGAAGAAGAATTGCCCCGAGTTCCAGAAATGGCTTGAGAAGAAAGGTAAATCAATCTCATTAGTATGTTATGAATCTAATATGGTTAGTGTTAATATTAACACCTGGTGGATTGATTCTGGATCTACTATTCATATTGCAAATTCTTTACAAGGTATGCAAAACCTAAGGAAACCAGTGGGAAGTGAGCAAAGCATTTTATCAGGCAATAAGCTAGGCTCACATGTGGAGGCCATTGGAACTTGCATTTTGACTTTAAGTAGTGGCTTTATTTTAAAATTAGAAAGGACTTTTTATCTACCAAGTTTTTCCCGAAACTTGATTTCTATTTCAAGACTTGTACCGTTTGGATATTCCTTTAATTTAAAAGACACATCATTTGAGTTATTTTATAATTCTGAATGTGTTGGGAATGGTATCTTGTCTGATGGTCTTTATCTTCTTGGTTTACAAAATAATGCCACTTATAGTTCTATGCATGTTCAAACTGGTATTAAAAGGTGTAATATTAATGAGAATTCCTCTATGTTATGACACCGGAGATTAGGACATATCTCCATTGAGAGGATTAAAAGGTTAGTGAAAGATGGGGTACTCAATACTCTAGATTTTGCTGACTTTAAGACTTGTGTGAACTGCATTAAGGGTAAGCAGACCAACATGTCTAAGAAAGGTGCTAACAGGAGTTCAAACATATTAGAAATAATTCATACTGATATTTGTTGTCCAGATATGGATGCACGTGGTCAGAAATATTTTATCACCTTTATAAATGATTATTCACGATATATGAATGTTTATTTGCTTCATAACAAATACGAAGCATTGGATGCCTTCAAAGTTTTTAAGGCTGAAGTTGAGAACCAATGTGGCAAGCAAATAAAAATAGTGAGATCAAATAGAGGTGGAGAATACTATGGCAGATATACTGAGAATGGACAAGCACCTGGTCCCTTTGCAAAGTTTCTTCAAGAACATGGGATTGTTGCCCAATACACTATGCTTGGTTCTCCAAATCAGAATGGTGTAACAGAAAGAAGGAACCGGACATTATTGGACATGGTGCGGAGTATGCTTAGCAACTCCAATCTTCCTAAATCCTTGTAGGCTGAAGCACTAAAGATGACAGTGTATATATTAAATCGTGTTCCAACCAAGGCTGTCCCAAAGACACCTTTTGAGTTGTTTAAAGGTTGGAAACCGAGTTTGAAACATATGCGCATTTGGGATTGTCCGTCTGAGGTGAGAATATATAACCCACAAGAGAAGAAACTTGACCCGAGGACCATTAGTGGGTATTTCATTGGATTTGCTGAAAGGTCTAAAGGTTATAGGTTTTATTGTCCACATCATATTACTAGGATTGTGGAATCAAGAAATGTCAAATTTATTGAAAATGATTTGATCAGTGGAAGTGATCAATTGAGGGACTTAGGTTCTGAAATTGATTATATAGAATCTCAACCTTCCACTTCAAATGAAAGATTGGTTGTAATTCATACCCCTCAAGTTCAAAGGGATGATGAACAACACATGATTGGCATTCCACAAACTGTTGTTGATAATCCAGTAGATAAAGTTGATCATCAAATTCATGAAAATGATGAACAACCAGTTGAACAACATGATCCCCAAGAAAATGTTGATGCAACATTAAGGAGGTCTACTAGAGTACGAAAATCAAGTATTCCTAGTAATTATATTGTATATTTGCAAGAATCTGACTATAATATTGGAGCTGAAAATGATCCTGAAACTTTTGATCAAGCCATAAGTTGTAAAGAGTCAAATTTATGGTATGATGCCATGAAGGATGGGATGAATTCCATGCAGAGTAACAAAGTTTGGAACCTTGTAGAGTTGCCTAATGGGGCAAAGGCCATTGGATGTAAATGGGTCTTTAAGACCAAAAGAGATTCATTAGGCAACATTGAGAGATACAAGACAAGACTTGTTGCTAAGGGATTTACTCAAAAGGAAGGAATAGATTACAAAGAGACTTTTTCTCCAGTATCTAAGAAAGATTCTCTTCATATAATCTTGGAATTAGTTGCTCATTTTGACATTGAGTTGCAACAAATGGATGTGAAAACAACTTTTCTTAATGGTGATTTAGAGGAGGAGGTTTATATGAAAGAATCTGAAGGTTTCTCCTCTAATAGTGGTGAGCATTTGGTTTGCAAGCTTAATAAATCTATATATGGTTTAAAACAAGCTTCTCGTCAGTGGTACCTTAAGTTTCATGGGATAATTTCTTCATTTGGTTTTGATGAAAATCCCATGGATCAATGCATATACCACAAGGTCAGTGGGAGTAAAATATGTTTTCTTGTTTTATATGTAGATGATATTTTACTTGCAGCCAACGATCGGGGTTTGCTACATGAGGTGAAACAATTTTTCTCTAAGAATTTTGACATGAAGGATATGGGTGATGCATCTTATGTCATCGGCATTAAGATTCATAGAGATAGATCTCGAGGTATTTTGGGTCTATCACAAGAAACCTATATTAACAAAATTCTAGAGAGATTTTGGATGAAAGATTGTTCACCAAGTGTTGCTCCCATTGTGAAGGGTGATAGGTTTAATTTGAACCAATGTCCAAAGAATGACTTTGAGAAGGAACAAATGAAAAACATTCCTTATGCTTCAGTTGTTGGAAGCCTCATGTATGCTCAAGTATGCACAAGGCCTGACATTGCTTTTGCAGTTGGAATGTTAGGAAGATATCAGAGTAATCCAGGTATTGACCACTGGAGAGCTGCTAAGAAAGTGCTAAGGTACCTTCAAGGGACCAAAGATTACATGCTTATGTATAGACAGACAGACAATCTAGAAGGGATTGATTATTCAGACTCAGACTTTGCTGGTTATGTTGACTCTTGTAGATCAACATCTGGGGTACATTTTCATAATGACTGGTGGAGCTATTTCATGGAGGAGTGTTAAGCAGTCTTTGACTGCTACTTCTACCATGGAAGCTGAGTTTGTCTCTTGTTTTGAGGTTACGTCACATGGTGTATGGCTTAAAAGTTTCATTTCTGGGCTAAAGATAGTTGATACTATTTCAAGGCCTTTAAAAAATTTTTGCGATAACTCAGTTGCTGTCTTTATGGCTAAGCATAACAAAAGTGGAAGTCGAAGTAAGCACATCAAAATTAAGTACTTAGCAATTAGAGAAAGAGTAAAAGACAAGAAAGTGGTCATTGAGCATATAAGCACTGAGTTGATGATTGTTGATCCTTTAACTAAGGGCATGCCACTGTTTAAATTTAAGGATCATGTAGAAAGAATGAGACTTGGTTCCACTTTATGATTGTATACTTATATGTTAAAATTGAAACTTTTATATTATGATATTTTCTCATATTTGGGTGCATATTGATTTATTTGAGAAAAATTATGTTTTGGACCAAGAATAAACATTGAGTTTATTCATTAAGTTTTATTACCACTTTGAGTATATTGCTTGGGAAATTGAGTATATTGTAATACATGGATGATATTACTCGTTATAAGAGAAACTATCACTATAATTCGTATATTCATTTCTTAAGAAGATTGAGCATTAAGTCAAAATGTTTGGACCAAGTGGGAGGATGTAATAATTTGGTCCTAACATTTTGAAAATCTCGTGAGTTTTGGAAGCCAAATTGAATGACTGTTAATGGGTGGTAATAACCACTAATGATTTGTAACCGCCAATAATGAGACTAAATGCATTCTTGATGGTAGAATGTCTATATAAGCACATGAATTTGGTCCCTGAGTTCATCCCTTTCGAATTTAGTCTGATACACCATCTAGAGAAAGAAAGAGAGAGAGCTTGGAATAACCAAAAACAAGAAACTAAGAAACTCTTCATGACAATGGCTGAAGGTATGATTTGATCTGTATTTTTTGCATTTTTGTTAATAACTTGTGTTTTTTTTGTAGTTTATAATATTATATGTTAAAAGGTTTAATTTAACATTAAATGGAAAAAAAATTTCTTTTTTTCGTTGGTGCCTATTTCCCCTCTTTTTTTTTTATTTGTTAAAAAATATGCAGTTTCTATTTTTTATGTTTTTTTGTTCTATCGGTGTGGGGCTGTGGGCATACCATGGTTGGTAAGTATAAGATAAGATATTAATTTAACTACAATTTAAACTCAAAATTAAGAACTCATATTTCAAATTTAACTACTATCGGTGTCGACTAACCTTGTATTATTTAAATTTATGTTTAAGGCGGAATAGATATTATAAATATATAGTGTTTTTCTTCACTTTGTTTCAAATCAAGAAAAATAGCTGTTACTGGAGGGTGCCGTGTGGAGCCCCATATTTTGCTGCCATTTCAGTTTTAAAAATTGTTAGTATGTGAACTCTTTTTTCATTTACCCTTTGCTCCCTCGTGCTGAATTCTCCACCAATCTATTCTTGTGTAGCTCCATTCCCTTTATATTTATTATTATTAGCGGGAACGTGTTTGTTTTCGGTTCTTCGCGTTTGCGTTTCTGTCGCGGAGAAAGAAATTCATGTTGCGAATCCTCGAAACGGTGGCGTGTGGTTGCTTGTTTGTGTTCTCAACAGTTTTTTTTTTATACTGAAATTGGTTACTTAGAATGGGACAGTGGCAAGCAAATATTCACGCGGAAGCATTGTTTTTAATGTGTCAGTGCATCATCTATTTTCTCTTTAATTTTTACCATTTTCATTTATTTTTATTGGAATTTAAATAGATGCTTCTTCACTGTCTCTTGCGGTGCAAATTAGAGTCGGAAATATCATTGGAAAACAAGGTTCCTTTGCCTTTTGGGTTATTGAATTTTACACTGATGATATGATTCAATTTGGCACGTGTAGTTATGTTATGCTTTCTAACAAATTCACTTTGCATTCTTATTGTGCTGGACATGTTTGCTTCCAGGGTGCTTTTACGAGGCATTTACTGCTTATTACTTGGCCAATATATTGCCAAATAGTATCAATTAAATCTTGTTATCCAACACTTTTTCTTCATTAGGTTCTTAAAGTAGATCACTCTCGTGAAGAAAGAGGAAAAGACACAATCAAAGTTTACTTTTTCCTTATCTTGATTTACTTTTTCCTCAATTTGTATTTGAAATGGAATATTGTATATTTGTATTATGTGCTCATATGCAACATATCCAACTGCCTTAAGTAAGGAAAAGAGAATTAGCATAGTGGGGCAATATCTGCTTTTTCCAATTAGTGTTTTTGCTAAGGCTCTTCACACCTGGTGGTAATTGACTTGTAATACTTCCATGTGCTTACCGATCACAAATTGTTGCTGGGGTCTATGTTCAGGAAAAGACTTTCATGTTTATGTGCATGGATAGTGATGGAACTGTAGTATTGGTGGAGTGAGTTTTTACATCTTTCATCCTATTTTGCTGCCAGTATATCATTCTAAGCTGTCAGGGGCAAGAGATTTTTGTCGAGCAAAGTTATTAATGTTGTTTCTCTTTGTAATTGTGGTCAGCTGATAGGAAGAAGCTGCAGCAGAAGCCCATGACAGCAGGCCCAAGAGGAGCACTAACAGACCTTCATATCTTGATGATTTTGTGTAGCCTCTGTAGGATCGAATAGCAGTAGTGCTGTTTCAGGATAATGCCAAATTCTGTTAGAAGCTGTTAGTAATATTAGTGGAGTATGAAGTCTGTTATTAGTGGAGAATCAATTCTGTTAGGATCACAGAAGCTTGTTATTACCTATATAAACATGAGTAAATAAATGAATCAGCAGAGATGAATTTGAGTAAGAATACTTAGTGTAGTAAGGAGGCCCCTTGTCCTTGAAATCAAGGTCTCTTTCTTCCCTCTATTTTTCCCTCTGCCCATAACATCAGCCCTGACACCTTGGATCAAATTGATGTTTCCAAGGACTTGTTCAACAAGGATTGTTTATATCTATGAGGTGGATAAAAACTAACACTGTTCAATCCTTGATCGCTGCTCTTTTTCTTTCAATTTATATGGAACATATAGAGCTTTTCAATTGTGCTTAGTGCTCATAATCTAAAAGATACTATGATAACAATTTATATGGAACATTAAGAGCTTTTTGACTGTCAATTTATATTGTTAACCTACCAATGTGCCAAAATTTATTTTTTCTGATTGTCATTAATGCTAATAAATTTTTATGAATTATTGGAAATTCCACCTTTTTTTGTGTACATATCAAATCCACTATCTGATTGCTATATAATGAATGTGATGACTGGCTCCCAAGTGTTTCCCTATATTTTGCATGACCAAGTGTTGACTTTCTCCTTAACTTGGAGTGCTATTGTTAGGGTTCAGAGCTGTCTTTCTATAGCTTTGTAACTATTAAGTATCTCCTCTGTGTTTTGTCATCTCAATGCTGCCATGATGCAAGACATTTAAAGTTTGTTATAGTCAATGTAGTGTTTTAATCACATTCTTGATCACTATCATTAGTTGTCTTATTTCACCCCATGTTCTCTGTTGTATTTATATGGTGTCATTCTCTCATTTTTCAACTCATCTGGGGTTTTTTCACATATTTTATTGGAAAAGCTTTTGTAGCTTCCCTTTGTTGCTGTTAAGACTAAATTTTGGAGAAGATTGAGTTAATGGAAACCGAGTTTCTCTAGCAGAATTCAGCTCCTTAGATGAACAAAACAGAAATACAAATGGAAAATACCTACAGCAAAAAATTTCCTAACCCAGTCAAAAGGCTACCCAACTGCCAAACAACCGTAATTCTTGAATATCCATTACCATTCCATTCCTTCTCCTTTAAGCCTGCTCTTTTTAATCAGTAGCAGAATCCCCTTTCTTCACTCCTCTCATGCCACCTGTCCTTTCTGTTATTTTCCCCTCTCTCTCCTCTACCAGACTCTGTTCCATGCCCCTCTTAGCCTGATTTAACTGCCCCTTTCCTTTTTTCCTTCTCCTATATGCCTGTGTTAATGGCCTATTAGTGGCTCTGCATTTATGGACAAGTTCGTTTTCTACTTTTTTGTGCCTTCAAAACTCTTCCTTCCTTCCCTGCCCTTTCTCTTCTTGCTTTTGTTATCTTTAGGAGGACCTTATTCTCCTTTCTCATTGTATTTTCTCCTTTGTTCTATCTAATAAAATTTCTCTCCTCTAGTAGTCACAAAGTATCAATTTTTATTTTCATAGATATAACTCGGACTTGGTTCAATCTTGCCTTCGATTATTAGTTGATTATCATTTTGTTTCTTGGTTGGCAGATTAAATGAAAGTTAAGGTACAGTTTTATGATGACAAACCTTTATCTGCATCAGTTCCAAAACATGTAACATGTATTGTCAAGGAAGCCATTGCAGCCACTTCGAGGTATGTGTCATTATTCATTATTTGTACTTAAGGAATATACTTGATATTGTATCTTCCCACTTGCATTTTCTCCTTTTGTTTTTTGTGAAAAGGAGAGGGTTGTGTTAGGCTTTCGACAGCCAACGTTAAACTTTGTCGAATCTCTATGACATGGATCAATTACGTAATAATGTGAATGCTAGGTCGTTGCCCGGAAGCAACGCGTTGTATGGCTCGAGTACAGTGTCAAAAGAGCAAGGGCCACTGCATCGTCGCCCGGATGTAGTGAAAAGTAAGCAAGGGTTCCCACATTTTCGTGAACGGGTGTGGGTAAAGAAGCTAGTTCATGACAGGAGGATTCACTTTGGTACATGGAATATAGGCACACTTACTGGAAAATCTATGGAAATAGTGGATGTTATGGTGAGGAGGAAGATCAATTTTATGTGCCTACAAGAAACTAAGTGGACAGGTGAAAAAGCGAAAGAATTAGACAACTCGGGATTTAAGTTGTGGTATACGGGAAAAATCAGATCAAGAAATGGGGTAGGGATTATTGTGGACAAGGAGTGGAAGAAGGATGTCGTGGATGTAAGAAGAGTAGGAGATCGTATCATAGTCTTAAAATTGGTAGTGGGACAGGACACCTTTAATGTTATTAGTGGGTACGCACCTCAGGTTGGGTTAGCAGAACACTTTAAGGTAAAATTTTGGGAGGATCTAGAAGGGGTACTTCAGGATATACCCCAAGGAGAGAAAGTTTTCCTAGGAGGGGATCTCAATGGACATGTAGGTAGCGTGGCTAGAGGTTTTGAGGGGGTGCATGGGGGTTTTGGCCTAGGGGAGATGAATGGGGAGGGTAAATCCATCTTGGAGTTTTCGGAGGCTTTGGATCTTTCTATAGCCAATACATGGTTTAAGAAAAGAGAAGAACATCTTATCACTTACAAAAGTGGAGGGACATGTTCTCAGATAGATTTCTTCCTTATCAGGAAGTCTGATAGGAAGTATTGCTTGAACTGTAAAGTTATCCCGGGAGAGAGCTTGACTACCCAACATAGAGTGTTGGTTATGGATGTAAGAATTAGAGATAGGGCAAAGAGAAGAAGTCCTATGGTAGCACCAAGGATCAAATGGTGGCACTTGAAGGGTGAGAAACAAGGAATCTTCCAACAAAAGATATGGGAGGGTTGGTGTGGACAATCACAAGGAAGTGCAAATGATATGTGGAACAAGATGTCCCAAGAGATTATTAAAGTGGCTAAAGAGACGTTGGGTGAATCTAGAGGTTTTGGACCTAGGGGTAAAGAATCGTGGTGGTGGAATGAAAATGTTCAGAGCAAAGTTAGAGTAAAAAAGGAGTGTTTCAAGGAGTGGTCTAGGTGTAGAAATTCTGAAACTTGGGATAAGTATAAGATAGCTAGAAATGAAACCAAAAAGGCGGTGAGTGAGGCAAGAGCCCAAGCTTTTGATGGACTATACCAAGCTCTAGGAACCAGGGACGGAGAAAGATCTATATATAGGCTTGCTAAGGGTAGAGAGAGGAAGACTAGATATTTGGATCAAGTAAAGTGTGTTAAGGATGAAGAAGGCAAAGTCTTAGTGCATGAAAAAGATATCAAGGAAAGGTGGAAGGCGTATTTCCACAACTTATTTAATGATGGATATGGATATGACTCTAGCAGTCTAGACACAAGAGAAGAGGACCGGAACTATAAGTACTATCGTCGGATTCAGAAACAGGAAGTAAAGGAAGCGTTGAAAAGAATGAGTAATGGTAAGGCGGTAGGGCCAGACAACATACCTATTGAAGTGTGGAAAACTCTTGGAGATAGAGGTCTTGAGTGGCTCACCGAACTCTTTAACGAAATTATGAGGTCAAAACGCATGCCGGAGGAATGGAGGAGAAGCACGTTAGTGCCAATCTATAAGAACAAGGGGGATATACAAAATTGTGCAAATTATAGGGGAATCAAGCTCATGAGTCATACCATGAAATTATGGGAAAGAGTGATCGAACGGAGCTTAAGAAAGGAGACTCAAGTTACTGAGAATCAATTTGGTTTCATGTCGGGAAGGTCGACCATGGAAGCGATTTATTTATTACGGCGGGTGATGGAGCAATATCGCATGGCCCAACAAGACTTGCACTTGATTTTTATTGACTTGGAGAAAGTGTATGATAGAGTGCCTAGAGAGATTTTGTGGAAAGCTCTAGAGAAGAAAGGGGTTAGGGTTGCATATATTTGAGCTATCCAAGATATGTATGATAGGGTATCGACTAGTGTTAGGACACAGGGTGGAGAGTCAGACGATTTTCCCATCACAATTGGTTTACATCAAGGGTCAACCCTTAGCCCCTACCTTTTTACCTTAATTCTGGATGTCCTCACGGAACAAATCTAAGAGATAGCGCCGAGATGCATGCTTTTTGCAGATGACATAGTCCTCCTTGGAGAGTCGAGGGAGGAGTTGAATGAGAGGTTGGAAACTTGGAGACGAGCTCTAGAAACACATGGCTTTCGCCTAAGCAGAAGCAAATCGGAGTATATGGAATGTAAGTTCAACAAAAGAAGGAGGGTTTCCAACTCAGAGGTGAAAATAGGAGACCATATTATCCCTCAAGTCACACGGTTTAAATATCTTGGGTCTGTAATACAGGATGATGGGGAAATTGAAGGGGATGTGAATCATCGCATTCAAGCAGGATGGATGAAATGGAGAAAAGCATCGGGGGTGTTATGTGATGCAAAGGTACCGATCAAGCTAAAGGGAAAGTTTTATCGGACTGCGGTAAGACCGGCGATTTTGTACGGAACAGAATGCTGGGCGGTCAAGAGCCAACATGAGAATAAAGTAGGTGTAGCGGAGATGAGGATGCTGCGGTGGATGTGTGGTAAGACTTGACAGGATAAAATTAGAAACGAAGCTATTAGAGAGAGGGTTGGAGTAGCGCCTATTGTAGAGAAGATGGTGGAAAATAGACTTAGGTGGTTTGGGCATGTAGAGAGAAGACCGGTAGACTCTGTAGTGAGGAGAGTAGACCAGATGGAGAGAAGACAAACAATTCGAGGCAGAGGAAGACCCAAAAAGACTATAAGAGAGGTTATCAAAAAGGATCTCGAACTCAATGGTTTGGATAGAAATATGGTACTTGATAGAACATTATGGCGGAAGTTGATCCATGTAGCCGACCCCACCTAGTGGGATAAGGCGTTGTTGTTGTTGTTGTTGTTTTTGTGCATGTCCTGTGACATTTTCTGATGAAACATGCTAGCATATCATCTTACAAACTGCTCTCTTATTGGTTCAATCATTTCACCTAATTTCTGTGTGTTTATCTTCTACATAATGAGGTTAGTTCAATCCTGCATTCTGCAACTTGTAATGCCTAATGAACCATGCAAATTTCTGACATATTTTCTTTAATTTGTTGACCTGTCCAGACTTCTTTCTTGATCATTTTTTCCTTCTGGCTTGAAATAAGTTTCTAATCTTAACCTTCTTTTGGAGGGTACTGATTTTTGTACCCTAGAACACCAACCAGTTAGATCTTTGTTAGATTTTCTAAATATCTCATAATATCATTATTGTCTCATAATATTTTTGAGTTTCTTAGACAATCTCTTATTGGTGGTTTCCATATTTCATGATTTCTTTCCTTGTTTATTTATGATTAGGACTTTACTATTAATATGAATTACGGTTAGTGTTTTCTCTATTGTATCACATCATTTTTTATTAGAGTATTATTCCCAGTTTTTTTTTTATGATTTTATCTCTCTTTTCCTCTTTCTCAACCTTAGTCTTTATTTTAGTGCTTGTGGATTAATTTTTGATTTATTTCCTGTTTACATTCATTTGTATTTTCATATGTTATGCAAATGTTCACAGTCAACTTCTGTTGCAATCTGTATCAAATTAAATTGTCTGTAAAGGTTAATTTGAAGGAAATTATCTGCTTCTTAGAAGAATAATTTTCCACTATTATAGACCTTGGGTAGTAGTTACCTAACACACGTCACAGGAGAAAGTAGTGTGAAATCTTCAATTTGTATCAAATCATTTATTTTTAACTTAATTCTGCCCCTACACAAGTCTTGACCTTATAGGGAGTTTTAGGTATCCAAAATATTTTATTAGATTAGTCCCTAAATTGTTTGCTTTCTTGCTCCATCTGAACGACAATAAGTATAACTAGTTATAAATTACATTCTAAGTCATACACTAGTAATATTTCTTGAATGCATAGTTCTCAATTTGTGGGAGGATGGTAATTTGCATCTAAGATTGTTATACATATCAATGATGGAAGTAAACTTCTTAGATGGAACATCTAAGCTTCTCCGTAATCTGCATTCTTTGTCCTGTAAAATTAAAATTCTTTTCCTAATGTCTTTTCCTTCTTGATTCAAGGAAGAAAAAGGTAGTACTGGACAATGGCCTTATAGTTGAAGTAAGTGAAACGATTCTTTATGGTACTTATTGTACACAGGTTTATTTTGATGTCCCTTTAGTGTGGTATAATCTAATTCAAAGAACTTGATACTAAAATTAGTGATACTTTTTATATTGTTAAGCATCATCAACTCTCTTGGATTGACAAGCTGACTCCTATGTTGATTTGGATGAGATTCTATTTAGTTAGGGCAACATTTGAATGGTTGCAGAATTTGTGTGCTCCTAATATAGGAGAATATTTTAAACTGGATATTTAATTATCTTGTGCTGTAGTTTACTAGTAATAAGAGTTGTCTATATTTTGGATAATGATAATATTGATAAAACTAACTTGTCATTTTCACTTCTTCCTTCCTATTTTGCAACATTCATGTCTGTGATTTAGAATGGAATGGAAGGAAAGCAAGTTGAAGTAGGAAGGAAGAAGTGTAAATGAGGGATTGCAATATTGACTCAAAATTAATTTTGCTAAAGCGGTTTTGGTGCTTTTGGGGTGACGGAACAGTGGAAACTTGATGCAGCAAATTACCTCAATTGTAGCTTGATGTCCTTCCCGTTCATATACCTTGGCGCTCCTATTGGAGCAAATCCGAGAAGATATCAGACATTGGACCCTATCATTAGAAAGTGTGAGAGAAAATTAGAGAAATGGAAGCAAAGACACTCATCTCTCGAGGGGAGAGTGACTCTCATTAAGGCAGTGCTAACATCCATTCCTATTTATTTTTTCTCTTTTTTCAGGGTTCTTAAAAAGGTGACGGACAAACTGGTGAGCTTCCAGAGAAGGTTCCTATGGGGTGGAGATTATGAGCAAAAGAAAATAGCCTGGATCAAATGGGAGACGATATGCCTTCCAAAAGAAGATGGAGGTTTGGGAATCAAAGATATCAACTCTTCCAATCTATCACTGCTGGGTAAATGGAAATGGAACTTATTTCAGTAGTAGGGGGGATTGTGGGCCAGGGTACTTGAATCAAAATATGGTGGGTGGAGGAGTCTAAATGAAGCAACTAGAGACAATATTGAATCCATATGGTGGAGGGACCTAAAGTTAGTGGTTTAACATCCGCAACATGGGGCTATAATGAAGAACACAACATTATGGAAGGTCGGCTGTGGGGATAAATTTAAATTTTGGGAGGACAACTGGATAGATGGAGAGGATACGCTACTAGCAAAATACCCTAGGTTGTATATCATATCTTCTCAGCAAAACCAAAATATACAACACATGGGGCTTTTCAAAGACACAGGCTGGGAATGAGATTTCAGGTGGAGGAGACCATTGTTCGATAGTGAAATAGATATGGCGGTCTCATTTCTAAAAGATGTTAATTGTCACAGAATCCAACCCCAGATTAGTGATTAGTGAGTGTGGAAGGCAGATCCAAGTGGTCAATACTCGACCAAAACTGCATATCAAGTGCTTAGGGAGGACATCTCATAAGAGAATCAGGATGGAGCTTTCGAGGAGCTATGGAAACTCCAGGTTCCAACTAAAATTGTTGCATTTGCATGGAGGCTACTCAAAGATAGGCTACCAACCAGGCTAAACCTGCGAAGGCGACAAATAGAGGTAGGCGACTCCAACTGTCCATTTTGCAGATCGGTGGAGGAGAGCGCAGGTCACCTATTTTTTCACTACAGCAAGATAATTCAGGTATGGTGGAAATCGTTGTCATGGATGAATATGGTGGGTGTTTTCCCACATCACCCAAGGCAACATTTTCTCCAACACATTCATGGAGTGACAGAGGGAATGAGGGCTAACAGATGGAAATGGTGGTGGCTAGCATTGACATGGACCATTTGGAAACAAAGAAATGATATTATCTTTGCAAATGGTACATTTAATGCCAACAACAAAATGCTGGATGATGCAGTTTTCTTACTATGGACGTGGCTCACAAATTTGGAGAGGGATTTCAACACACATTACAATCATTGGTCTACCAATATTAGTGTAGGATTTTCAAATATAGCATGATATAAGTCTCAATTTTGTATTCAGATTTTGATTCAGGTCAAACTTTAAGTTTGACACGTAACCAATTTGATCTGTAAAGTGTATTTCTAGTACCTCTGGTACTTAATTAATATATATATTATCTTAGCTGATCAATAAAGAAAATGTTTACATGCATTGGAGATTGAAGAGGTTGTTTACTTGAGTTGGATTATGAGATCCACTAAAAAGATTTTTATTATATAAAAAAAATAAAGATGAAGAAAGAACATATATTGGACTGTGATTCGTGACTGGGAGATTGTATATAGGTTCAAATAACACCGCTAAGTTTCACATGGATCTAAAGAAAGTACTTTGTTGTAACGCTATCAGGCTTTTAGTTTGGTAATTACTAATCCACCTCACCCCTCGATATTTATCCATATGCAGCAAGCAACAACGTGTCTTGTAGAGTTGTACCAGTCAAAGTCATTCTTTAATGCAATGGTTAAGTCAGAATTGCTGAAGCACCAAGATAGGGATGAAAAGCTTCTAGCTGCAAGGTGTGTATATGAGATAACTCAGATCACTGCACCTGAAAAGCTCCCTAAACCCATGAAATTCTCAAGGTTCATTTCATTTAATCAGATTATCTTATCTAAGTATAACTCGTGTTCTTCTTTACTAATTAAAAATACAATCATTTTGGTTTGCTTCACCCAAAAACAAGTTGAGATCATAATTTACTATTATAACTTGTCTTGATTTTTGTTAGACCTCCTTATAGGTATCTTTTAGTTGATTGTCGGTAGGGTTGATTGTTGGTAGGTCTAAGTGATACCAATGGTTTCTAAGATCGCAGACTATAATTTGTAGTAGTATTTTTTTCTGGATCCTTTTATTCTCTGGTAGCCGACCTCATTCAGTGGGATAAGACTTTGTTGTTGTTGATCCTTTTTTCTTTGTCTACCTAGTGGTAACTTAATTGTCTTCCTATGTTAGAGTGATAGATACTAGTAAAGAAAAAGAACTTTATTGATGTAAATTAGATAATTTATAATGCATATATACGTGTTCAAATGAAAATTTATCTTAAATTAAAGTCATATATATAATTAATAATTAAAATTCATAATTTTAAACCTATCATAGAAATAAATAACAAGAGTCTTGTTCGTTCAATTTTTAGAAGTGGATAAGATAAAGGGTTTTCAAAAGGTTAGCCTTCTTCAAAGAAAGTAGTGAAGACACTCAAATCTACACTATCCAAAAAAGCACACACTAGAAGTAGCAAATAAGAGGTCATGCATTAGTGTACTGAAGCACTAAATCAAAAGATGCAAGTTCTATAGAAGATATTTACGATATTTAGAAACTCGGAGTTTGCAGGATTCATCATGTCCTCTTCAAAGCAAAGCAACCAAAAGTTAAGAAGATTAATGAAACAAGCCTTGTAGTAATCATAATCAACACAAAAAGGCATCTTACAGAACAATCTTCAAAGGAGTTCTCATGACAAGCTCGAGAAGAATAAGTGAAAAGGAATCCACTAAGACCAGTAAGCAAAGCACCAACAACTACAATTCAAATTCGAATTGTGCAAGTTGTCAACAATGGAGAAAATAAAGCAAAGGAATGCAACTAGAAAAGATGTTGCAAAAGACTTAGAGGAGAAGTAAAAGCAAATGAACAACTACATAAAATTGGACAACTCATACAGTTTTTGAACGTTTGAATTTTGCCTCCAATAACCATAAATGGATTGTTCCAAGACATATTTAAGGAGATCAATTCGAAGGAGCTCATTGCAAGGAAAGACTACCACAAAGAAAGCGTAAGGTGAAAAGAGTTAAGTTGCACAAAGAACAAAATATATATAAAAAAATCCTTTTTACCCAAAACACTATAGGTTAGAGCCAAACCTTTTCATCCTAAAGAGTGTTTGTAAACACCTTCATTGGTAAAGCTACATTGAAGATGACATCCCAAAAGGTGTAGTTTGTTCATCCTTTTAGGATTGGAAGGAATAACTCAAAAGGGCAATCAAGAGATTATTGTTTCTGAAGTTTGTGTGAACACAATAGGTGTTGTGTGAGCCAAGTAACAATTGTTACTTTGGGCTTGAAGCATGAAGAATATTTTTGAAAGAATACTTGGATAGAGCTTGTAGAGGCATAGAGAATACTAGGTAAAAAACCTGTAGAAGCTTAGTGTAAAGGCAAATATCACAAGAAGGGAGATTGAATTGTGACTTTAGAAATTTTTAAAGTCTTTTTGTTGGACCTTGTGGCCTCAATAATCTTAAGAGGGATAGGCTTAGAATGCAGAAGAAGCAACAACAATCAATTTAATAATGTTCTATAAACATGTAAGGCAAAATTGATTGCAATAACATAAATGAGATAAGGGAAGAGAGAATGCAAACACAATTTTATACTGGTTCGGCCACTTCCCGTGCCTACATCCAGTACTCAAGCAACCCACTTGAGATTTTCACTATCTTTGTAAAATCCATTACAAAGTCTGAACCACACAGGGACAACCCATCCCTTGTGTTCAGATGCTTTACAACAAGAGACTCACAGTCTCTTAACCAATCTCATTGAATAAGAATAATGGAAGAAGAATTCTCTCTTCAAGAGAAGAATATTACAATGAAGATCATGTAAGAATCCTTATAGATTTTGCAAGTGTTTGATCAAGGATTTCTTGAGAGAGCATTTGACAATGAAGTTCTTTTGGAATCTCTCTCATTGTCTTTTGAGAGGATAAGACATTTTTGCCAAGCAAAACTCTCTTAATTTCGTCCCAAGTCACACATATATATAGGCCTTTGATGGCAATTCAAAATCCAAATGATAAGATGTGACTGTTGGCAATATTCCTTGAAAATCCTCTCTGGTAATCGATTACAGAATTAGTGTAATCAATTACACAGCTATTTTTCTTGAACAATTGTGACCCTTCATTTAAAATTTGAATTCCCAACGTTCAGAGTCTCTGGTAATCGATTACATATGATGTGTAATCGATTACACACTTTCAAACCATTGGTAATCAATTACATGTATTGGTAATCGATTACATGTGCCTTGAATGACTTGAAACCTTTCATTGTGAGGCAAGGCTTGATCTTGAAGAAATCTTGAATCAAGGCTTTGTTTGTTGAAACAATCTTGTATTAATCTTGAAGCAAAATGAGCCTTGTTTGATTCTTCTTTTGACATCATCAAAATCATGTATGCATACATTCACATTCTCCCCCTTTTTGATGATGACAAACATGTGATTTCTTCTCAACACCATCAAAGCTTACATGATTTACATTCTCCCCCTTTCTCAAGAAAATTCTTAATTCTTCTTGACATCATCAAAATCTTCATGATTTACATTCTCCCCCTTTTTGATGATGACAACCACCTGTAGGTTAGGAGCAACAACAAAGAAAAAATATCTATTTGCATATAGTTTACTCCCCCTTGGTTTTGCAATGATTGCTTATATGAGACAGTTGAAGATTTCATATTTTTCATATGTAAACAAATTTTCTCATAAATAATAGATAATTTTTCTTACTATTTCATCTTTTATCTTTCTCTCCCCCTTTGTCAACATCAAAAACAAATCATGAATAGAGAGGAGAAAGATGTTACCACTTGTTGCAATGTATGATAATCAAGTGATACCAAAAGGCATTAAAACAATCATTCAATATTAATCAAGCAAAAACAAGTACAATGACACATCAATCAAACACAATCAAATACAATCAATCATCAAATATTTCAAATCAAATTAATTAAATTAACAATCAACTAACTATACACAATAATTTCTATTAAAAAATTTCAAATTTCAAATTTCAAATTTTAAATTTTAAATTTCAAATTCCAACTTCCACTTCAAATTTTAGTAACTTCCCCTTCCAACTTCCAACCTCCATTTTCAACTTTCAACTTCCAATAACTTTCATTTCCAACTTCCAACTTCCAGTAACTTCCAACTTCCATTATTAACTTTCAACTTCCAATAACTTCTACTTCCAACTTCCAACTTCCAAATTTCAAATTTTAATTTTCAATTTTCAAATTTAACTTTTCAAATTTCAAATTTCAATTTCAAAATTTCCTTTTCTAAATTTGAAATAGTTTTCTTAAAACATGAAATTAATTTGAAAAGTTTAATAGATTCTTTAAAAACAATCAAAAACTCAATCAGGAACAAACATCAAAGACAATACAATCAAACACACAATCAAAAATACAATCAATCAATCATCAAACACAGTCAATCAAATTCAATCACAATCATCAAGAACAGTTTAAACTCAAGTAGAAAATAAGCATCAAAAGTAATCAATCAAAGACAAGTGACCCGTTGGTATCATTTGATATTACTTGTTGGGGTTGTTGATCAAGTGACCTTTGTTTGTTGTCTCCATAAATCGCATATTCACTTTTCTTGGGGAGAAATGTGGCCTTCATTTATTGTCTCCATAAATCACATATTCATTTATCTTGGAGAGAAATATGAATAAACTTTGATGCATGCCATGTGTTTGGAGAAATTTCTATCAATGTATCGACTTTGATCTCTCCATTTTCATAGTCTTTCATCATGATACCCAGACTTATTATTTTCTTCTTTGAACCACTTGAATAATTATGACATTATCTTTGCAAGTGATATATCCTTTCTTTTCTTTCATCTCTTTGAAATTCATCTTGTCGGATTTTTCCATTCTTTTTTTAAACACAGGACAATTGAATCTCATGTGCCCAAGTTCATCGCACTCAACATTTTGGGGCTAAAGAGGAACCTTCTTCTTTCTTCTTTCATCATCATCTTCTTTCTTCTCTAGTTTCTTTTTTATATAGTTGCATTTCTCTCTACCATTGTAGGAATAAAGGAATCAAATTCAATGGCTTCCCATATCTTTAGATCTATGGCTTCTATAAAGATTTGCATTCGGGTTTTCCAATAATGATAACCCTCACCATTGAACATAAGAGCCTATTGATAGAATTTCCCTCAGGAAATGGAAATTTGGACGAGGCCATATCTATTCTTGAAGTTTTTAAACTTTATACAAGAATCCCGCTCTGATACCACTTGTTGGACCTTGTGGCCTCAATAATCTTAAGAGGGATAGGCTTAGAATGCAGAAGAAGCAACAACAATCAATTTAATAATGCTCTATAAACATGCAAGGCAAAATTGATTGCAATAACATAAATGAAATAAGGGAAGAGAGAATGCAAACACAATTTTATACTGGTTCGACCACTTCCCGTGCCTACATCCAGTACTCAAGCAACCCACTTGAGATTTCCACTATCTTTGTAAAATCCATTACAAAGTCTGAACCACACAGGGACAACCCATCCCTTGTGTTCAGATGCTTTACAACAAGAGACTCACAGTCTCTTAACCAATCTCATTGAATAAGAATAATGGAAGAAGAATTCTCTCTTCAAGAGAAGAATATTACAATGAAGATCATGTAAGAATCCTTATAGATTTTGCAAGTGTTTGATCAAGGATTTCTTGAGAGAGCATTTGACAATGAAGTTCTTTTGGAATCTCTCTCATTGTTTTTTGAGAGGATAAGACATTTTTGCCAAGCAAAACTCTCTTAATTTCGTCCCAAGTCACACATATATATAGGCCTTTGATGGCCATTCAAAATCCAAATGATAAGATGTGACTGTTGGCAATATTCCTTGAAAATCCTCTCTGGTAATCGATTACAGAATTAGTGTAATCAATTACACAACTATTTTTCTTGAACAATTGTGACCCTTCATTTAAAATTTGAATTCCCAACATTCAGAGTCTCTGGTAATCGATTACATATGATGTGTAATCGATTACACACTTTCAAACCATTGGTAATCAATTACATGTATTGGTAATCGATTACATGTGCCTTGAATGACTTGAAACCTTTCATTGTGAGGCAAGGCTTGATCTTGAAGAAATCTTGAATCAAGGCTTTGTTTGTTGAAACAATCTTGTATTAATCTTGAAGCAAAATGAGCCTTGTTTGATTCTTCTTTTGACATCATCAAAATCATGTATACATACATTCACACTTTTCGTAATCAACAAAGTTTTATGTCTGAATTAAAACCTGTCAAAACAGATAACAAATTTTCAAAACCACAATCACTCGATGAAAAATGATTTTGCAAAGCAGAAGATATTTCCAGACGTCTAAAAACAAATTCAAACCCTAGGTCAAAAGCATGAAAAGATAAGACACATGGAATTATACTAGTTCATCTTTTTCAATGAGATTACGTCTAGTTCTTGACAAACCACCAAATTCCATTAACTTCTCACAAGTTACAAGTATTATGTCACAACCACTTTTAGCTCTACAAATAAAGCTCTACCCCCAAGCTTGATCAACACCAATACTCTTTGTCCTATCAAGTCATTGGCTCTAAAAAAATCAAAAAAATATTTGTTGTTTGAGTTTGCACACTAACTAATTATGTGATCTTCTTATAGACGGATTTACAATCAACACTTAGTCTTTTCTCTCAATATGTTCAAAGTGTTTTGAGAGCTTTTGAACTTTATGAGAATATATAGAAAAGCTTTTTACAAAAAGAAATAAAGAATGCTTCTACACAAGGTTCGTAGTGTTGTTCTTCAAAGGTTCTAGTATTTATAGCTTTCATTTTCAAGTGTTCGTTGTCTCACAACGGGTAAATTTCTTCACTTGTTCTTCATTTGATGATAATGGTCATTGAAATATTTAATGCTTGCATTAAATGCACGTCCTTTCTTTCTTCATGTAGAGAGTTCACTCTGGTTGGCTTTTGTGTTGAGCACCTGAAGAAAGTCACTTCCAATAAGTTAGAGCAAGTATGCATAGCAGAGTGCACCTTTTGATGGAGCTTGGCACTTTCAAATCTTGATCTTCATTTATTTTTCATAGGATTTCAACAAATTCTAGGAGAATGTCTCTACAAAGTGAATCTTAGACACAAATTACTAGATGAAGACATAAATGTCAATTCTTAAATGTTTTATCAGATGATGGCTTAAGCTTGTTTTCATATGGTTATTCATGCGCATACTCAGACATCATGATCTGATAACGCATCGAACATGATTTTTTAACATTTATATTTATTTGTATCTAATCAAATAATTAGGAGTCTTGATTCATCTTAAGACATAAATGTCTTCTGACTTAACACTTAAAATACTGAGTTGTGGTTTAGCTTGTAAAGGCTAACAAAGAATACCGAGTGAAACTTGTAGAGGTTTTGAATAATGGGGTGTTAGGAGCCTATGGAGGCTCTAGGAAAAAAATATCAATTGTTAAGGTGTTTAGTCTTAGTAGAGAAAGCCTATAAGTATAGGTACTTGATGTATCCTTCACCGCTGCTTCTTAATAATAGAGATAACTGTTGCATTCATATTTTAAATTTTTGGAAAATCTTGTTTTACAAAAGCATAACCCTAATATTTTATTAAAAAAAATTATGAAAAATTTTAGTCTTCGTGAGCAACATTTGGTTTCATTGGAACATAAACTAGAAACTTAGAGCTTGATTATTTGCACATTCTTATCTGAGTACTTAAAGAACGCAAGCATTGTTCCACACAATAGCTTGAGAAAAACAAATTAGAAGCAAGTTTGTATTTGTGTAGAAAATACTAGGTCAATTTATATGTCACTGTCCAACTCCCTTCTAATTTTACTTTTTTTTTTTATTTAGTCCATGCATATTTTTTCATTTTTCATTCATGCAAGTTTTTTTCATTTTTTTTCCCGTAAGTTTGCTTTTTAATTTTGTCCATCTAAGTTTTTTTCATTTTTATTTATTGTATTTTTTTCGTTTTTAATCTGATAGAAGTACAATCAGTCTGTCTAATGATCCTTTACATAGGATTGGAGGTCCTATAACAAGGTCCAAGACTAAGAGGATGAAGCTAGACATTACAAGGCCTGATTCTAAAGATCAAAGAAAAAGAAAACCAATGTGAAATAAGGGTTGCACCTAATTGGGTCACTTTCCTACTAATCGATGAAGGTGCTTTGAGGTCAACTTAAAGAATCACTTTGAGAAACCTAATTTACAAGACAAGAAGCATCCATGGGCTGAGTTTATCAATTTTGATGGACTATTAATATTGGACTAATTAGATAATAATAAGTCCAATTTCTGTCATTTTATTTGTAATTTTCGTACTATTTTTTTGGCTTAATTTTCTTATGACTTTTCATTTTCTTAGTCTTACTACATGTTTTCTAGAATGCTGCAAGTCATCTAGTGACATCAATTATCAATGCATTTGGCAAATGCATATTAGTGAGAATTTTTCATAGCATTTCAAGATTAACCTATAAATAGGAAACTCTTATACTCTCCAAAGGTAAACTCAGTACTGTGATACTCATCTAATGAAATTTGAGAGTTTCTCTATTGTGATAGTTTTTCCTTTGTTCTTGTGGAAGAACTTAATAGTGTTGGTTCTACCGGATGTCGCGGTTAGGGTTACGCTCCTTTCAATAACTTTGGTTCTACCGACAAATCGTGGTTAGAGTCAAATTCCTTTTTTCTTTATACATGTTTTCAAGACGATCCTAAGTATTCTTTTATCATAATCTCTCTAGTTTTTTTTTTTTAATTATTTATCTTAGTCACTGATTTTTTTATTGTGTCCCTCTAATGTCTCTAATGACATAACAATAACAATATTGTTGACCTGAATACTAATAGTAGTATATTTAAATACTAGTATAAAAAAAATTATACTTTAGACTAATAAAGCTTTCTATTAGTTCAAAACAATTCATATGTAAAATCAGAACAAGTGATCGCTGAAATTTGTGCAAGAACATACACTGAATTTAAAAGAGAAAGTTTGAAAACATAACACTTCTAATGTGACATAGATGACATCTTTTATTGACATGGAATGTGATGAAATCATCTTTTGCTGATGTGACACATGATGATATCATCATTAACTTTCTTTTTTTTTGTAAAAGTGGTTGATCATAAGGACTAAAAATGAAAAAGATGTTTAATTAGAGGAACTTAAAAATAAAATAAAAAAATTACAAGAATAAAAATGAAAAAACACCAACTTACATGAACTATTATAAAAAAACACCAATGCACAAATAATGGTACAAACCGTAAACCCTGAGCAAATAGTAGAATTTTGTTTTCCCTTTTCCCTTGTGTAAGAAACCAGAAAAAAAACTCTAGTACTTACTAGTCAGAAAATATAGATCCAGTTTCATTAGAAACCAAACCAGGTACATGTATTGATTACTAGTCACTGATATGATATTTATCTGTCTTGTGAGCTAAAAGAATCCAAACATGAGTTATCAAACCTCCACCTCTCCTTATTTGTTCAGAATGATAATCTATAGAGCAATTAGCTGCAGCATAACACAGCATCTCCACCCACACACTACATATAATCTGCCATCTGTTTTCCCTTGCCATCAAATTCCTAGCCAGTCTCTGAGCATCCCTCAGCATGTGCCATTTTGATGTCACAACAGTTTCTGATTTCCTCTCGGAATTTGAATTCCGGAGAAGTACTCTTTCCATTCTCAAAATCCTGCATGCTTCTTTTTCATCTTTCACACATTGTTCCTTTTGGTCCAATAACAAACCCTTTAGCTTATCACAGGCGTGTTGAAATGTTATCTTGGAAGTGGTGGTGGACAGCATATGAGGACGCATAGCTAGGAGGTACATCATGTAATTGGACAATAATTTGGCCATTTGGATTATTTTGGGGCTTGCAGCATTATTATGGCATTGATCAGCATCTGAATAGTAGCAGATATCTGTTGCAATGTGCCATATTGTAATGCTCTTGTCAAAGTCTCGTTTAACACTCCATTTGATATCGTTGAGAGAACCGTACCTGCTGAGTGACCATTCCCCTCTTTGGTTAAAGGGCTTTAGTCTTCTGTCTCCATCAATATCTTTCATTTCTTGAACCACAAGCGATTTCAATTGGCTGGGAAATTTTACGCGTGTCCTACACCTGTTCTTCTTCATCCCCATGTCAATGCCCCGGAATTTTAGAATTTTCCCACACTTTAATGGCTTGTCATATTGGATGCAGAAGCTCAGGAAGTTGAACTGTGGCAATGTGTTTGACCACCTTTTCCAATTCCTAGCTCGGGGTCCAAGAATTCTCAGGCATGGAATCATAAATGGAAGATTTTGGTGCTTGATCATCTGAATTATGGCCCAATCTGAGAAAGGTAATTGTGCTATCTGGTATGCCTCCATAAGAACTCCTCCTCCTAACACCCCAGCTATAAAACATGCTTTCCAATGGCTTGAAAAGTCTTGTCTAAATATGACAGAAAATCCACACAATGTTAGAACTAAATTGAAAAAGCTTATGACGCGAAGAAAACAACCTGCTTTGGTGTAGATTATAGGTGCCTTGGTGTACAGCACATCATACATGAAGCTCAGTTCTGCATCTGTGATGTGGAAGATGTCTTCAGGTGGATACTCATCTATAGACATTTGAGGAAGTGATTCATATAGAGGCTGGTAAAGCCAGTTTTCACGATGAGGCTTCAACGAGATAAAGCGATAATACGCCTTTAGAATCAAGTCTATATTGGGAATATCCTCAGGAAGGAATCTGAATAATGCAGGCATGTTGGCTTCTTGGTCAATCTCTTGAATGGTGATTATGCCTGATCTTTTACTAAGTGCTGACTTTAGAGCCCAAATAACTTCTCCATGCTTGATTAGTCCAGAAATGAGTAATGGCAAGTAGAGAAAAGAGAGTTCGGAATGCGTCCAACTCTTTATAATGATCCAAATCACCACAGCTACTTGGAGAACAAGGGAGAGCAACTGCCTCAGCCCCAATCGGTTATCTTCAATTGAGTATGCAGTTATGGCATCTGGATTCCCTATATGCACCAGAAGCAATGGCGCAAACAACCCCTTCAGTTCACGTCTGATGTTTCGTTCATTTGGATCGCTTCCAGGTATTACTGTGAGCTTTCCTATGATAATTTTTGCAAGGGAAGCAGACAGCAAATAGGTGAACCAAACTGTGAACCTTATCCACATACCTGGGATGTCCTTTCTGCGTCCGCCATAAACTGTGAGGATCACTTGAATGGTGAAACTCAATAGCATAAGCGTTTCTAGGCCCCAATTATCCCATAAATCTTGCAGTTCTCCTGGGATGAACGTTATATGCATGTTTTCTTCACTTCTAACAATTGCTCAAATGCTGCAAAAGCAGAGATACACACTAATTAGCTTTTATGCAAACATTTTCAATCCCTTCAAAGACGGTACAAATGAATTTATAACATTCACGCGTCCTGTTCAACCAATTGAACTAGACCTCTTTGGTCCCTTTGACTATATGAGCACACAATCGCAAGTATCAGAAATAAAAATTAAAAAGAGGGAATGATCTAAGACTACACAAAGTACAAATATGCAAAGAACAACCAAAGAACAGAACGTGTAAGGAGTTAGATGCACGACCTGATCAACTATCTCCTTATAGGTTGAATTCAAAGGGATCAAGAAATAATAGTTATATGTTTCGTAACCATGAGAAAATGAATTATACATGGAGGGATGAAATGAACTCATCCAACGTTTATAACATTATAGGGATGGATTTTTGGAACATGAATTTTATTAGAATTAATAGTATTAGTTTAGGACTAATTCCTCAGTGTCCAAAGAGATTGAGCAGACTACAAACAAGAGGCAAAATTTGATACTCTGCGAAATTGTCAGAAACCTTTTCTTAAACAGGAAGATTATGTTTGTCTGTGTAAGATGACTTGCATTGGTTATACCTTGATGATCCTTAACTTGCGACATTTCTGTTCGTTCATGTGCAGCAGTTTTAGATGCTTGCCTTAGTTATAGGCTAATAGCGGATTTAGCAGGACACTTTTTTTATTACTCAATGAAAATTTTACAATATTAATGCTACTGTCATTGGATTGGTTGTCACATTTATTTTTTGGTAAATGGTGGCACATATAGAAGGAGTTGGTTAATAAGTAAAGTATTCTTGTAGTAGTGAAGGTCCTTTAATACAAATATTTTCTTTTTATGTTGCTTAAGGATAATATTAAGGACCCGTTCGTTCGAAAAGAAAGAAAATGAGAATGGAAAGAAATGAACAGTAAATTAATGAGATTCATATTTTTACCCTCTAATTTAATTTTCATTTTCATTTTAATTCTTTTTTCTAATTTCTTTTTACTCTACCGAACTGACACTAACAAGGATAGCCAGCAATGAAATTAAGAAGTAGATTAGGAAAAACCATAAAGCGGAAAATTGTTTGCCTGTTGCGTAAGGCATTTCTGTCTTTTTCTTTTTAATTGAAAAAAACCAGTGATAAAACAGCAGCCACTGGAGTCACGTGACCATTGGATAAACAAGTGGTTTTGGAGGTTGTGCTAGTCGCACCTGGAGAGTTAAAAGCTTTGGCTTTTGGTTTTAAATGATTTTAAAAGTCTTTCTTTTAATAAAAAAGTGATAGTAGTATTCAATCATAATTTTTAAATCGTATAAATATGTTTTATGGTATTTAATTAAGATTTTTTTAATGAGAATAATAAAATTTGGTAATATTCAATTAGGATAACAACTTATAAAAAGTCTTTTGGTAGTAAAAAAATATACAAATTTCGATGGATTGTTTTTTTAAGAAGAATTTCATAGGTTTCATGAGACTTTTTAGTATAAAATATTTATTAAATAATTTTACTCAAACCCTTAGATTTTGTTAGACTATTTTTCGTCTTTTTTTTATCGGTTATCAGACATTATTTTCTCTCATTACACATACCCTCTTCTTTCTTTAATATTCTTCGAGATGTGTGTGCCATATATGTTTTTGCTATTCTTTTGGAATAAAAAATGTCAAATATACTCCTCTCCTATGCTCTTTTTCGTCTATTTTCTAAATTAATGTTTGTCTTATGTGTTAGGATCAATCATATTTTTCTTATACTCATTATGTTCATCACTTACTCACAAAGTTTTTGTGATCCACATAACTCTAACCCTCCTACAAAATTTCTATCCTTTCCACTCTCTTTTATCCCCGTTAAATATGTAATTGGATTTATCATTAAATAATTGTAATAATTAAAAAAATCAAAAAACCAACATATAATTTTAAATCTATTGTTAAAATCAAAAACTGAGAATAAGAAAATGTTATTGCAAGAAGGATTAGTATATGAGGACTTAAATGTAGAATCGATTTAATCATTAAAAGATTATATATATATATATATATATATATATATATATATATATATATATATATATTAGTTTTATTGTTTTATCCAAATTTCATTTTTTAACTAACTCTTGTAATATTGAATGTGTTTTTAAACCATACCCGATGTTGTGGTTGATTGACAACATCAATTTTTCTAAAAATCAACATTGTTTTTGTGCAACAACATCGATTTTTCTAAAAATCAATGTTGGTTTTTTTGGAATTTTTTTATATCTTGTCTGTTTTTTTAATTATTTCATCTTAACATACAAATTGAAAAACATAATCAATCTAGACAGTTTCTATCAGGCAATTCAAATTTTGTCCATAATAATTGAATATTTACTATTAATTGAAAAAAAATATTTAAAGTAATGAAAGTTAATATATAAAATCTTGTAACCTAATCTAAATTAACATAACTCTCCAATTCTAAAATTACTTAAACACCTAGTATTTCATTTTTAACTTTTAAATAACATTTTGCCTACTAAATATGAATTGTCTTTATTGTCTTTGGTCTCAATGGTCTTGGATCAGTAAAATATTACATGATATAATAAAACATAAGTTAATAAATATAAATAATAACAATTATAACAAATTGAGTTAGTTTTCAAGTAAACATTTACCATTTCCCAATTATCTTTGAAATCTCCTTGGACTATCGTTGACATCAAATGCATTACGTAGTACCCGCATTCAGTGCTTCCTTTCTGCCTATTACACTAAATTGAATAGGATATTTAGATATTCAAAGTTAAACGAAAATTAATGTATAAAGTAATAACATAATTTTTAAGGCATCAAACAATGTTTAAATGACTTTAACTAGAATTCATCTAGCCACATCCTTGGATTTACTTCCTTGACTATTGTTAAAGTCCTTCAAAGGACTGATTAATGCATGTGTATTGTACAATTGAAATATTGATGTCAAATACTAATCATAAAGTAAATGTATTACAAAATACAACTGACTTGTTAATAATTCCTTTCAAGTACTCGTTAGGCCTATTATGCAAGGAACACAACCCGATAACAACATTGTCCTTAGGACATATAACGATCATTTGCTAATATGCACTATATTGAAGAACATTAAGTTATTATAGTGCATATATTATTTAAATTGATTTGTTTAGTTTAACTTACTCATTCAAGTAGGCTCTTAGGTAGACATCTCTATGTGAATTCTGCATCTATTTCTTAATATAATCTTCTGATTCAAATTGTGATTGTCCAGATCTCTGCATGGACTATGGCTCGAGGAATCCATACACAGAGTCATTTTCCGCTTGCATGCTTGTCTCAATCATATGCTTATTGTTGTTAAAATAAAGTGAATTATGTATGAATTTAAAACAATCAGTTAGCTAATATACAATAATGTAAAGTGACTTACAAAATCTATAATTGTATAACAAAGATGCTGAGACTTGACCACTGTGTGCTATTTCAGAAATATTTTCATGTTTTATGTACAAGGAGAAGTTATTATTATACACCCCAAATACAGTAGCATCCGATGACACCTCAAAGGCTTGAAGAAAAGTTGTGGGATGGTCAATGTCATTTGGTATAGCGGATTGACATTAGGATCCGACCAATCTACAGGTTTCGCCAGTCCATCAGCTCTCGTTTATCCTACACAGTTAAAAAACATAAGTGGAGAGAATCAACACTTTATTTGTAATCAATCCTTTTTTAATAATTCTTAAAAACAAAAAAAATGAAATACATGTTCTGAAAAAGGCTTTACAAGATGTGTTAGTCAAGCAAGGAAGGTGTTAAGTATTTGTCCCACTAACTAAACCTCTTGAGTGGGTACAGGAATGCAAGCATCAGTATGTCGAACTTCCTGAACATCAACCTTGACTTGATCGTTGCCCAAACGGGTGTTGTGGATGGTCGTTGATCCCTCATAAACTCTTACAAGGGAAACCAAGCGGGAAGGATTGTCATCAACATACAACTCATATTTCTTTGAGTCACCCATGTCTGATTCCTGCCCCGAGGTATCAACATAACTTCCTTTTATGCTAACACAAGCAGCAGAAGGACCAATCTTAGGCTCAGGAGGCAATGCAAGTTCTTGTGATTGCATCTGGCCGAAGAACAACATTAGTTGTTGAGTCACTTTTTCTATGATCGACTCCTCCAGCTGGTCCCTGATTTTTTGTGTCAATTGCTCTAGGTCTTCAGGAGCCATGGACGTAGACTTGCGGGAGCTTCTTGAAGCAGATCCAAAGTATTGTTTGATTGTGACACTATCTCCAGCAACACGGAAACGACCAGGGTGCTCTGGTTGCCCAATGACAATAGTCAGTACATCCTAACGTCCATGGGCGACAAAGCTTCCTTGTGGGGCCTATTCTTCCAGGGAATCTGGTAATCAACAGATGAACACAAATTTGGTTCACTTATCCAAGAATTATTATAAAAATGACCACTAACAAATGAGAGACACTTACAATCCTATCTGTAATTTCCTTTGCTGCCTCAAATGTCATTTGACTAGATTTTTCTGTGTGGGTCATCTTCCACTTCACATGTCGTCTAATGGAAGATGGAGGATCAATAATTGTGTCAGTGCTCTTGGATTGGGTTGTTTCCTCTAATTGTTTCTTTTTCTTGTCATCCATAAACTTTTATTCTAGAAAAGCATAACCTCCACGAGACAACACGTGAGGGACAATGTTTTGTTTCTTAATGGCCTGCGCCATCTTTCAAACATCTTGTAATAGTTACAGATTAAGATAACTTAATATGTTTGACAATAATGCGTAAATATGAAGTTTAATAAACAATCAAAATCAACTAACCTCCCATGAAGGATCTCTACGATTTTGACAAAACTAGTTCCATTTCTCTTTGCTTATGTCGTACTTTTCACATACTTTATCATTGTCGTCCTCCTTGTCGTCTGCTAGAACCCATTTGGAGGTCAAATCTGACTTAAACTGCCTCCATCGCTCTCTTACAGTCTGAAGTATTTTTTTTTTCTTTGTCCTCAAATCGGAAGATGCTTTAGGAATATCAAATTCATCATGCGATACAATAAATACATTTTATAGTTAGTCAATTACAATTTAAGAAATTTAGTACAATCAATTACAACAACATTCAACATTTGATTGAAATACCTGAATATCTTCCTAGATCAAATTCTTTTGAGTTGTAGGGACTTGTTTCCAATTATCATATGTAACATCCACCTTATCGCAAACAATGATCACCAAATACATTCTTAATTTCTTTCTGTGGGAAGCATCAGCTTTTGCAGTGGTAAGATCCACATCAACCATTAGTCTCTCCACCCCAACTGGTCTAGTAGCCAATGATCTGAGCCGTGTTGTTTTTCTTGTCTTCTTCGACGTAGAAAGTGAAGGTGTTGCTGACTCAGGAAGAGGAGGAGGGGAGCTGGGTGGTGTAGCCATGTGCCTATTAAAAAACAACATTAATTAAACTCAACTGAAAATTATATTAAGTTATGTAATTAAAATTGTGAAAGCAAGTAAATATAAAATAAATTATATTATATGATGTTAATTAATTATATTTCATCATGACCATTACGATTTGCATGGACGTCGTCAACTTTTTCTTCTCCGTTGATGTTAGGCGGCATTTGTGTGGAGAACCAAATGAGAGTCACTTTTTCTAGGGAATCCTGTAATCAACAGATGAAACAAATTTGGTTCACTTATCCAAGAATTATTATAGAAATGACCACTAACAAATGAGAGTCACTTACAATCCTATCTGCAATTTCCTTTGCTGCTTTAGACGTCATATGAAATTTGGCTAAAGAACAACATTAGTTGTTGAGTCACTTTTTCTATGATCGACTCCTCCAATTGGTCCCTAATTTTTTGTGTCAGTTGCTCTAGGTCTTCGGGAGCCATGGACGTAGACATGCGGGAGCTTCTTGAAGCAGGTCCAAAGTATTGTTTGATTGTAAAACTATCTCCAGCAACACAGAAACGACCAGGGTGCTCTAGTTGCCCAATGATAGTAGTCAGTACATCATGACGTCCATAGGCGACAAAGCTTCCTTGTGAGGCCTATTCTTCTAGGGAATCCTGTAATCAACAGATGAAACAAATTTGGTTCACTTATCCAAGAACTATTATAAAAATGACCACTAACAAATGAGAGTCACTTACAATCCTATCTGCAATTTCCTTTGTTGTCTCAAACGTCATTTGAAATTATTTTTTAATCTTTAGTTACACTAAAATCATTAACGAGTTAAAAGTTAACAAACCCTTAAAGTTTATACTAGCCATCATGTTTGGGGTCATTTTTAGTTTAATGTTTTTCAATTATAACAATTTAATAACACTTTTTTCTTCTATTTTTAGTTTTAAAATTTTGTTATCAATATTACCATTTTTCTTTAACAAGTTCATTAAAAAGGTTTGACACTCTTCACATAAAGTTGTGATGAGAAGATCTGTAGTGAAAAATAAAAATAAAAAATATTTAAGTTTCTATGGACTTTTGTCATAAAAATATTTACCTTTTTTAAAAAAATATTTGAGTTTTAAAAAAATCAATATCAACTTTAATGTGCAATATGCTGTAGGATTTTCCATAATAATCAGTTAATCACCTTTGTCCATTATTCCATCCATTTCTTTTATCCATCATTTAAGGTTATCATGCACAAAATAATTAAAAATACTTTTACTAAAATATTTAGTATTTTTTAATATATATTTTATCTCTCATTCATTACTTTAGTATTTTATACAATTTTTTTCTTTCTATTCTATAAGGATATAATTGAAAATATAATAATTGATGTCATATTAAAATTTTAAAATTATAGATAAATAAAAAACCATTTTTCTCAAAATAAAGTGTTACTTGTTGATTAAAATTATACTAGGCACTGTTCAATGTACAACATAGAGAGAGTAAAAACAGAGCGACTTTACTAATTGTTAAAATAAAAAATTAATTCAAATACAATGATATTTTTATACTCACATTTAATTATATACAAATGGAATTATTAACTTTAAGAATAATCATTTTAACAAAAAATCATTTATATTAATGTTTAATTAAAAGAATTACTAATTAATACTCTTAGAATATTTGTTAAGAAATTTTAAAAAGTATTTTTTAAACATTATAAGAAGGCGTAAAAAAATCATATCATTGTTGACTATTTAGACCTTTAGTTTTAGGAAGTAGAAAGAAATCAGTGACTTCTATGAGCACTAGAACACAAGTTACAATAAGTTTAACTGAATTTGACCTTTGGAGTACATGCAGAATCGAAAAACCTATAGCCATAGTCATACAAGAATCGCATTCATCAGCAGTACCACATAACACACAACAACCTTCCAATCGGTGACACTCACAGTCACAGTCACAGACTCCACACTAGCATCTTTGGTCAAATTAGACCCTCCTGCATCAAACACTGTTGTGGCATACATAGGCGATATAAATTGAAACCATTTTCTTGTCTCATGATAACTCAAACAAACTCAATGCACTGTCAAATTCTAATGATATCCTATTCCAACCTATATTGGCACAACAATTCAAAATACAATTTATATCATATTCAAGTATAAATTCAGTACACATTTATTTATCAATGAAAGCTTTCTTTCAACCATACCTTAACAGAAAGTAACTAGTGCACAGATTGGCTAGTAAAGCAGGGATCATGTTCCTCAGCTTGCTGAACAAATTAGAACTTCACAAATTGGAATTCCTAAATAAGGTTTGATAAAAAAAAATATTACATCTCTTTTTTTAGGAATTTCAGTAATTTTACACATAAAAATATGAGTAAAGATATGATTATTCCTAATTAAGGTTTTCTTTTGTTCTCGTGGAGTATTTTGAATGATAAAAAAATAAAAATCACTCACTTATTCTTGTTACAGATTAGACTTGGACCTGTGAAATGGCTAAAAAGCTATACATTTGAGACAGTAATTGAACTTCAGAAAAAGGGAGTAAAAATATGTCGTTTTCCTGCTCTAGGAATTGCCATTATTTATCCCTAACTGGACGGTGAATGCATTTGTGGTGCTCTGGGTTCTGGTAGTGGCCTTTGGGTTTTTGAGAGTAGGCAAGCATCACAAAGTTCTTTTAAGTTAAAGAACAACACAAATGCAACTTCAACACAACACCAAACCACCACTTATGCAATTGTCGAGAGCCAAAACAAGCCTTTAACTCATAACAAGAGAGTGTACCTTTAACTTAACAATTCGAACAACAACGGGAGCCTCGAGGCGCAATGACAGCTGTAGCGCAATGTAGTAGAAAAGCCACCGCTGACGCGGTGGTGGACAACGAGTCGTGTGGTGGCATAAACAGTGGGTGGTGGTGGACGACGAGGTTTCTTGAGGCGTAGTGGCGGAATAGAGAAATATTTGGAGGGTTTTGAGAGAGACGATGGTTTCAAGTGGCTCGCAGGAATGGGAAATAGGGTCTTATTTAAAAGCATCAATATCGATTTTGTTAGGTTTTTTTTTTAAAAAAAAAATAGATGTTTTCTAAGCAAGCACAACTCGACTTTTTAAAAATTGATGTTAAGAGGGGATCTCAACATAGGTTTTTAAGAAACTGATGTTCTTGGTGCTTATCAAATATTAATTTTCAAAAATCCATGTTGAGATTGCTTTGTTAACATTGTTTTTTAATGAACTAATGTTAATGATGATATTTTATTTACAAAAATGATATTGGATATTTGTTAACATCATTTTCATCATAATCGATATTAATAGTGCGATGTTAAAAGTCAATTTTTTAGTAATGGTTTATAAAAAGTTGGATTAGAAATTTATTATACATCAAAATACATAATTAAATTAATCACACATACTATAATTTTTATTTATATTAATAATAAAGTTATGTTAAAATCCTTTCGGAAAATTTAACAAACTAAATTAATCTTTATATAAAAAATTTTTAAAATAATTTAATTAACTAAATATATATTTAACTATAAAACTAATTTATTTGTATTTTTTAATAAAACGTATATAAGAATTTATTCTTATATATATATATATATATATATATATATATATATATTGTAACAAAACAAAATATAAAAAAGTAATAGGACAAAGATTGGTATAGAGCAAATAATTATATATTAAGTTATACCCGTACCGGTCAAGCGATTATTTCCCATCAAAGGACCAAACCGAATGAGTATCCAAAGGTTCATAGGTTTTTGCCATGCTTATTTTCAAATCTCATAGATTATAATATTCAATGTTAAGTTCATAATAACATCAATTTTACAATCAAATTATTGATTATGTAATTAATAATTAAAACATTTATTTATTGAGAGTAAGATTAAAAAATCTATTATACATCAAAATACATTATTAAATTAATCATTAAAACTATAATTGCAATTATGTTAGTCTTTAAATAATCAAGTTATGTTTAAATTCTTTTAGTATATTTCACCATATAAATTAATCTTTATATTAGAATTTTTTCAAAAATAATTTAATTAACCAAATATATATTTATAAATTAATTTGAGCCTATGGTATTAACTAAATTAATAATAATAATTTATTTTTCCATTTAAAAATATTAAATAGGTAAGCATTTATTTTTGTTCAAATGTATTTTTAAAAACATGTGGTTAAGAAATACATTTAATTTTTTATTTTATTAAAAAAATTTATTATTTATTTTGTCATTTTGTTTCTCTTATTTATAACTGCTGTCATTTTTGTCATTCAATATCACTTATATAATTTTGTTTGGCATTAGCTACCATTAAGGGTTTGTAGTTTACTGGTTAGCATTTATCCAATCGATTGCCAAGTCATTGGTTTGAACCTAGTTTGCATCAAATATTGATTATTTTTTAAATACAGTAACCAGTGCGTCTCTCAAGCCCAACCGTAACAGCAACACGCTATTTACAATTTGTTCGATACCACGATTGGAATTGTTAAGAAAAATCTAATTTACGAGCGTATCACTATTTTTTTTTTTAATTGAAGGATACATAATACCAAAGATCAAAGTATTCTTCAATTAAGTATTGCTAAAGATCAATGGGTATCCAAAAATGAAAGATAAAAGTGGTGTAGGTAAATAAACAACAAATACTTAATTATAAAATTTGTTGTTCTATTTCATTAAATTTGTTCCCCTATTTTTTAATTTATTAAGTTATTTTATATTTTAAAATTTACTATTTGAGTCTCAATTGGAGTGAGAAATACACTTTTTATCTACGACATCCAAGTGCTTATTTAAATATTTAATGTTAAATATATTTTTAATATAAGTTTTATGGAAAAAATAGTTCAATATTTAAATTTTATTCTTTTTTAATTTATTATATTTTTATAATTTTATATAATATTTTTTAAAATATAATATATAAGATTAAATTCTATTTTCACATAAATTAGAATATGTATATTTATATAAATTTTATTTTTATTTTATATAATAATTTATCTTTTAAAATAATGCTTGTGATTTAGTGATAACATTTTTTTATCTATATTAAGATATTCATATTAGTTATTGTAATATAGATAAAAACATGTTGTCAATAAATCACATATATAAATATTTTAAAAAATAGAAAATACTATTATCTTATTTAATTACATATCTTTACTATATTATTTAATTCTTTAAAAAAAATTGCATACCTGATTAAAAAAAGTTAAATATAAATAAATAAAATATTATTATAATAAATAATAAGAATATCTTAATATAGGTAAAAAAATACTATCATTAAATAACATATATAAATATTTTAAAAGATAATAAAATACTGTCATTTTATGAAATTATAATTTATATAAAAATATACATAAAGATAAAACTTATATTATATCTTTACTGTATAAAATAAGTTTTGAATAATATGATAAAAATACATAAGATTATAAAAATATAATATATAAATTAAAAATGAAGCTTATATAAGTTTACATATTCTAAATTTGTGTGAAAATAGAATTTAATCTTATATATTAAATTTTAAGAAAGGATATATAAGATTATAAAAATATAATAAATTAAAAAAGAAAAAAATTTGAATTTTAAACTATTTTGGCATAAAACTTATATTAATACTATATTTTACATTAAATATCTAAATGAGCACCTAGGTGTAGTGGTAAATGAGTGTGTTATTCACTCTAAGTATCATGATTTTTGTCCTACCTCAAACATTTTTTAAGTTCTTATTTTTTAAGAAAATTTTGGTCAACTTTCTAGTCTAGTCAATGTTTAAAATTTAACTATGGTTAAAATCAGCTCTGGGGAGTCAAATAGTAAATTTTAAAATATAAGAGAACTCGGTTAGTGAATTAAAAAATAGGGGAACTGATTTGGCGAAATAGACAAAATAAGGGAACAATTGTTGCAATTAAGCCAACAATAAACTGTATTTATAAGTCATTAGAATAAAGTTAGAAGGGTAAATATCAAGTAGGAATTATATATGCAAATTTTTAAGAATGGTTTCATCACAATTGATAGTTAGGCAAAAGATTTATTTCAAATACTAATCATAATATTTCATTTTATCAATTCAAATAAGATTCTTGAGTAGAACCAGAAAAATTCAAAAAATTTACAAACAAAAAATTAAGCCCTTGCATTCAAAGTCAAATCACCATTCAACTTTAAAGAGGATATCATCAATTGAAGTCACGAGTTTCGAATGTATGTGAAATTTTTTTAAAAAAATGTCAATATACACCATAGAAGAATTTATGTTCTCATAAATATGAATTTGAAGTAGTGTTGAATTTATGACATAGGCACCCATTATAGATTTTGGAAAACAACATTGGTGGCTGTTGTTGATGGTTTTTTTATCTTTGCCATGAATTAATATCTTCATGCCATGTTTACTTTTGACCCTAGAAACTGCCACGCAGAGTTGCCTGTGGCTAAAAACAGGCTTGGGCAAGTACAATTGACATTATCTAATTACTCTCCTTGTGATTTATTAATTGTCATAGCAAATGAGAATAATTAAAAATTGTCTTCTAATAAGCTTAATGGCCATGGTGATTGAGAAGGAGACATACATTATGGGAATGCAAATCATGCTTCCATTTTGCTTTTTAGACATGACTCTTGCTTCAATAACATGGTTTGCTAGTCTTGTAACCACCAACCTAGTACCATTGCATAACCCTTGTGATTGATACATGTTCCTTAAAAGCATTATTGGGGTACCCACCTTTAGTTTTATCTTATGATTAGGAAGACCAAATGTTCTCAAACTATTGAGAAATTCACTTGTGACCACTTCAAGTGCATTTCATTCAACCATTTTTGACTTGTCAATTGAATAAGAACTTAGATATTCCCTTTGATCACCTGAAAACAATTCATTAATAAAAACATTGTAGAATCAATATTAATTATTAAATCAATTGATTTATTTGTTGAGATACCTGGAATTAAAGAAAAAACATAATCTTTAATTTGATCAACAACCTTAATTGTGGATGCTAGAATCGCTCTAGACCGCAATAAATCATCATCTTTGTATTGTTGAGTCAAATTAGGATATGTACTATAAACAATGGAAGCTATCGGATCATCAAAGTTTGTTATTAAGAATTCATTAGGAATATCAATGGGAGCATAATCATCATTTGGTTCTAAAAGTTTTCCATTTCCAATATCTAGTATCCATTTTGAGTATTTATTGATTTCTAAAGATGTAATGGAGACATTATGTGTATGGTGGTAAGTTTGATGTTTTTAGTGATCATAAGAGTTTAAAATTTTTATTTGATTAGAAAGAGTTAAATATGAGACTAAGAAGATGGATGGAACTTCTAAAGAACTATGGCTTTGAATTGCATTACCATCCAGGGAAGGCAAATGCATGTAGTTGCATATGCATAAGTAATCCTTACATATTTCTTCCCACTACTATAAAAGACTAAATAATGATGGTTGAAAATGAGATACAAAGATGATTTTGAATCATCTTTATAGTCAATGCTGTTGAAAGTCAAGACTTTCGATGACGATTCTCTAATAATCGTCTTATAAAACCATGTTCTTCTAAGACGGTTCTTAAATAACCGTCTTAGAAAGGTGTGTCTTTCTAAGACGGTTTTTAGCGAAGAACCGTCTTAGAAGGGCACCCTTCTAAGACGATTTTAAAAGAACCAACTTAGAATATCATATTTTAATAAAAGAATTAAAAATTCTAATAAAATTATAAAAAAGGAAAATTGTAATAAAATAGTAATTAAGATTAATAAAAAAAATTCTATATCAATTATAACACAACTGCATGAAATTTATAATTAATAAAAGTTAGAAACATCGAAACATTCTTCCTTAAAGAACTAGAAATGAAAAATGATGGCACCATACAAGGAAACAGAACACAAGACTAATGTTGATAGGACCTAAATTAGAAACAAAAAACAATGAAAAAGCCCTTCGCATAACAATTAAAACTTGTAGGATGTGAAGGCCATGTCCCATCCCTGTGTTCCTGCAAAAAGGTAAAATAAGTATTAAAATAATTTGGAGATTGAAAAGTCGATTAATAATTTAGAGATTAAAAGAAATCACTGGAATTTTATTATAGTTAGTCTTTTCCATTAAATCCTAACAATATATAATCTTGTCAATTTTCTAGAAGCAATATTGGTAAGAGGGAATTTTATAACAATTACAACATGAGGGCCAATCTTACCTGAAGAGCAATGGTCGCTCACTTAGTAATGAAGGAATTGCATTAGTCTTTATTTGCTTGGCTAAATGTGCTTGTACCTACTATTACTAAGGAATTAAATAAACGAAACAACAATGTCATTAATTGCATCTCGAAATGCCAAACAATACATAATAGGCAAGCAAAGATGTTATTAACTCTTGGAATACTACCAAGTTGACATTCTTTTTTCCAAAGATTTTAACTCTTTGCTCCAGCTGTCTTGCAATGCCAAACTAGATTTTTTTTTTAAAGTTAAATTTGCCACTTTCTAAAAAACCTGTGACATAGCCCACCACATGAATCGACAGTCTCAAAAAATCCTAAGTCCTAACGTGCAAGCATTAATTTTATTGCACATAAAGAGAAAAAAATTATCAAACCTTAATTTGCATGTATGACCACATTGGTACTCGTTGGCACGAGGTAGCCAACAAGGATGGCAGGCTCCATAATGACATTTATGTGATTAGACAAATAATATTTGGTTAATAACATGAAAAGAAAAAAGATGCACGGTCAACAATTAAGCATACACTTTTTTTAATTAATGATTATATAAATATAATAAGGATATTTATGGATAATTTTTATTCATTCAGATTTAGCAAAATGCAAAAATAGAAACACATCAATATATACTATGAATATTTATTTTATAAAAAATATATTAATATCTTATTTCATTTCAGCCCGTTACATACATTTTCAAAAAAAGAGTGATAAATATATATATATATATATATATATATATATATATATATATATATATATATATATCCTTAAAAAATTCACGGGTTTATTATTTTAGAATGCACGACCAATCAAAATTCTTACGAGTCTCCCAACATAATCAATGGTTGGGTATCAATATATTTTAATTAGGTATTAACTTTAATTAATTAGTCTAACATGTAAAAAATAGTATAATTTTTTTTATAAACTACATTAAGAAGGTTTTAACATAGAATGAAGTTTTTAACTCCAGTAATAGACTAACCAATAACAATTTCAACCTTCTAAATGTGGAAGAGTTCCTATCCACAACAACAAAATGTGAAATATCAAATCATTTATCATTGTGATGTTGAAAATGAGAAAACCCATATACCTTCCTACTTCACTATTTTGAATTAAAGATTCTAGTGAATCCATTGCAAGTCCAAGTTTTATGGCCTTTTGTACTTCCTATGCACCTATCAGTCAACAATAAAAGTTACCATGCTCATATGTCAACAAATTTATTATTTGCCTTTGGTCATCTACCAAAATTGAAATTTGAAACTAAGGAAGAACACTTGTAGCAAAAATTAGGGAGCCACTCATAATCCTCCACAAAACTGTAACCAGTTCCAACTGGATTGTCCTATATCATAACACCAAAGGCATTAATTGAGTGATGAAAACCATTGTGAAAATAATTAAAATGAACTATTTTTTGAGTTACCACAAATAGCATATCTGTTTTCCTCAACCATGTGAAATTCCTTGGCTTCAAATTAGCATCCAAAGGACCAATATCTTTAAATTTTCCAAACGTAACTCCTGAAGAGCCTTGTCCAATGCAATAAAATTTCACATAAAAAACATAGAATCTATCTCTATTCTTAGTTAGTTAACATTATATAGCAATATTTGAACAAGACTCACAGGTCCTCCCTGCAACCAGAGAATAATTGGCCTTGGCTTGGATGGATTGTCCACTCTATAAGGATTTCTGTATAGCCACCAGAACATGTGAGCTTCTGTGATAACAAGCACAATCCAAAGTATAAGGTAATGTTAATAAATATACACCATCTATGAAGCACAAATGAGCAGGCAAAAAGAAATAAGTGCAGGAACTTTAATACATTTTAAAAAGAGCATTTATATGGGAAGAGGGGAGAGGGAAGGATTTGCTGTCCATACACTTTAATACATTTTAAAAAGAGAATTTAATCACACAGGAACTTTTTTTTACCAATGATGTCTAACTTCATTTATATCTGCAGCAACAGAAATTTATACAATTACACACAACCAGTCTGACAAAAAAACAAGATCCCTCTCTACACCGGAATGGCACAATATCAAAATTGAGAATGTTTCAGTTGAATTTACCAGAAGAATGCACACCACTTATTAAGAAGACAACTGAGAGTGCAGGTATCATACAGTCCAATATCATTTTTCACAAAAGCTCAGCCATTCAATCGTAAGACAAAAAGAAAATCACCTTTTCATGTTCCCCCATTCTCCACCATTCCACTTATACATTAATCAACATAGTAAATAAAAGAAAAAAAAAGAAAGTTGATTTTAATATTCCTCAGAGATCATGACATGATTGATGACTCCTCCAAATTTTCACATGATCACCCCACCCCTAACAAAAAATCCAAATTCTTGAGAACCAACCATGACCCCACAATCCCCCATAATACTGATATGTGATATGTTTATCCAAACACCAAAAATTTCCACTTTTTGGCACACAAAAAAATCCCCAATGGCCACTCAATACAAAAAAGTCTATAATCACACACATCCTATTCAAAATTATTTATATAAAAAATACAATTGAGGTCAAAATTACAATAATCAACACATTATTCCCTCTATAGGATCATAGAAGCTCACTTTTGAATTCATCTCAATTTTTTACATCACTCTCTACTTTTCCCATTCACATAACTTATCACATATTTTACAACTATCCAATCCAATATCCACTAACATTATACTTATTATTATTACCTAAAATTACAAAAAATTGTAAGTGAAATTGCAGAGAGAAAGCACAAACCGTGAGCTTTAAGGATGTGAAGGATTTTGTTGCTAGTGATGCTCTTGACCTGAGCAATACCATGATAATCTCGAAGAATGAAACCAATTTAAAACGGGGTCAAACCCTTCTTCACAAACTTGTAGATATTTTCTTCCTCCTAGAACAAAAAAAAGGAATAATAGCATCACGTTACATCATTAAAAATGCAAAAAAACCATGATACAAGGAAACTGAAAAATCGTTACAAAGACAAAGGGAGAGAAAAATTACATCTTGCAAAGAGATCTTAAGCCAGCTAGGGGGTCTCTTTTTGTAGGGAAAAGCAGAAGAGGATATACCCTTACTGGAATCATTAATAGGAAAAATCAAATGTTAGTTTTGAATAATAATGGGAATGAAGAGAAGGAATTCAATGATAGAGATGAAACAATAAATACAAACCCATGACTGCGCATACGACCCATGGCTGGTGGCTGTCACTCGCTTGAAGCTGCGCTTCTTCTTATTAGGATTGTGACTATGACATACACTCTTTTCTACCCAGTACTCCACCACTTTGAAACCCTTGTTCTATTTATTTATTTATAAAAGAATCGGACAATTTTTCTAAGACGATTTTTGAAAAACCGTCTTAGAATGGTAGTTTCAAAGACAGTTTTAAAACAATCGTCTTTGAAAGATTGTAGTTATTTACAAAAATGCCACTATATTTCTTTCTAAGATGGTTTTTTATCAACCGACTTAAAATCCTTGTCGTAAACACTCATTTTTCTAGTAGTGTCCTTAATGGTTCAAGAGATGATTTTGATAGAAACATTTATAGATATGAACTTGTCAATCAATGTGAGCTCTAATATAATAAAATTGAATTCAATTAGAATCACTAGTGATTTACAAAGACAGATTTGTGAGGCACAAGATTTTGATGAACATCTTCAAGAAAGAAAGAGATTGTTAGAACAAGGAAATGGTGAAAATATTAGAATAGAAATTGACAGAGTAATGAAGTTCAATGATAGGATTTGTGTGCCAAATGACCCAAAAATTAAGAAAAAGATTCTAGATAAGGTCCATAAGAGCAAATCTATTTATCTATTTATAATATATAAAAACAGAGCTCCTCACTATTACGCTGTCATGCTAGCAAAAATGGAGGAAGGAGAGCATTTTCCTTTTGTGTCTATCACAATCTCACAAAACCCTATACCAGTACATTTCAATTCAATCTTACTCACCTCCAAATTCTTCCCATGTTCACGGACATCAGCAATGGCAATAAAAGAAAGGTATACGACTTGCAATCACAAGCCTAACCCAACAAGGAGCTCAACAAACTTCTGCATGGTCATGGAAATGCCCCAGTCTTCTACATAGTAGCAATGCGTTGATCTTAGAATAGCAGCAATGGATCAAATGCGTCTGTCTTTTGCATTCCCTTCTAAGTACCTACTCTTCATATCAAGGTTTTTCATATACAACTTTGTCCTCTACCTTGACCTCACGACAACATTTCAACTGCCTGAAAAACACATGCAAATCCTAATAGCGCACACCTCCAATCACATACGACACCCAATGAAACCTCAATCAGACGAATTTGGGATTGTGTGAGCCTTTTTGCATCAAAGCTTGAATCGTAGGACACTCTGCCAATCACATACTGCATTGTATAGTGAGAGCCTCTCCACAATCAAGAGTTATTATTTGGATTAGGGCTAAAGCTGAGAAGATCCATCAAGGGATGGATAGGATATTACCATTGTAAGGGATCACAATCACTCACAACATGTTGGTGGACCTCGAACAAAATTGGAGTCTTCAAAGTTTTCATCCTACACATAGGCAAGGCTTTGGATATTGAAATTTGTTGATTTTTATTTTCACTTTTGTAATAAATTTTGGGGTTGTCATGCGTAGTTTTTGCCATTGTAAAAATTTTTTTGCTAAGAAAGATTCAAAAGATAGATGCAAAAATATGAAAAGAGAGTAGACACTGCAATAACACAATATATTTTTTTTTAAAAAGGAGATTAGCATAGAAGTGCGTCCAACTGATGATATTTAAACAATTTATATTTTTTTCATATGCAAATTGTTTATTGTTTTTATTTGAAAGTATTGCATTAAAAGTTATAAATTCAAATCACATGACAATGATGACACTTACATGAAAGAGTTATAACATATTTATGGCTATATTACAATGATATATCAATCATTATTTTCTAAGGGGTACTTAACTATCACTTTATAATTTTTTTCCTTCCAATTTGTGTTGTTTCTATATCATGAATATCATGAATTACTCTCATGATTACAATTGCAACTTGACATGCAAAATATGTAGATTAAAAAGGCGAGTGAAGATGCTTTCGAACAAAAGAGATATATATTGGGTCAATGCAACACATGCTTTGCTCTCTTGGTTAGATTTTTCTGCTACTTTCAACATTTTTTATATAATAGGTTTCACTGAAACTTATATATCATGATTTTTACTCCAGCTTATTTATTATTAAATGTTAATATGACTGTCATTTCTCCTTAGTGGGTGATTTTTAGTTGTTGTTTCTAAGTAGTAGCTAGAAGAGGAATTACGAGTGTCTCCATTTAGTATAATAAAGAACGATTAGGATAAGATGAAACACCTTTCATCTAATTATGGGGTTATTATTTTTCCACTCAGTATTGGTTGTAATGTTGGTTTTAATATTGGCTCTTTTTGTTTCATGGGCTTTGCTTTTGGTCAGATTTTGATGATATTTATGTGGGTGTCATTTACATTTCGGGGATCTGATGTTGTGAGTGTGAAATCAGCTCATGTTCTTGACCTCATCATGAGAGATCAAACATTCAAGACATTGAACAAGAACTTGATGAGGACAACAATAGCATAATCAGTGGACTTACCTGCAAATCTTTTAGTCATAGGAGTTGATCGATGTTGTGAGGTTTAGATGTGGTAGTTTGAGAAGGTATGGGTGCACACTTAAAGGAGTTTCATCTAGGTACTGGTGTGACTGTGCATCCATGTATTGAGAGGGTTATGTTGATTAGACAAAACATGGGGTACATATACTCAATAGGCGGCAGTTTTATATATGATGAGGCTTATTGGATCATGATAACGAGTTTATTATATTATTGTCACTAGCTTCCCATTCAACGTTTCACCAAACAATGGTTTTTGATCCAAATGTATAACTTGATTCCTTGCTTTTAAATTAGACTGACCCTGATATAGATGAGAACCACACTACAAAGAAAAAAGGTTAAGAAAATTAAGCACACGAGATACGGCTAAGTAGAAATGTACAAATCAAGATGAAGATATAAAGCTATAAAATTGAAATTATTCAAATTAACATAATAGTTTTTTAGCTATCTGCCTTAAGGAATTTTTTTGTCAAAGCCACACTGTTAAAGGACAACCAAATCAGCAAGAATTATACCCAGATTCTATACTTGGAAAATGCATATCCCCCAGTACCAGCAATACCCAAGATCAGAATAACCATCCAAACAATGCCCCCCCACCAGCCACTGAAGCAACATATTTACCTGCATATTTGTAAAATGTAATGTGTGAAATTTGGTTAATTTTTTTTTTTTTTAATACTCTCAACAGTTATGCAAAGAGTATCAGCATAGATAGTTAAAAAGGGCAGAATAAAGTTTAGAAACCTTTTGGAGCCTACATATAGGATAAATAGAGATGAAATGCCAAAGTGAGCACTATCGAGTGACAAGTGCACAGTCATGTTTTCCATGAAGAATAATCTATCAAATTTTAATGAGTGCACAAAATCTACTAATGAAGTAAGGCAGTCTTAAAAAGTGGCATACAAAAAGAATTAGAAAAGATTAAAAAAAAACCTCAACAATACACGTCATTTTCTCACGTGTAGAACAAACCATCACTACATGTGCATTCATAACTTCCCCAGGTATTTTTGCATTGGCACTCTGGGCACTGGCACACCAATTTCTCTTTGCACTCATCCAAATCTACAACATAATCAAAATGAAAAATATTAAGAGAAAAAACCTTGTTAGATTTGCAGAATAGCTAACTATAGGATCACATCCAAGCATTCTGAAAAGGTTTGTTAAGATAAGTAAACTTCTCTGATGTTAGCAGTAATGTTAGCAGCTTTGTCCTGCCAACAACCACCATTGTTTTGCAAACACTCATTTGTTTCCATGTCTGCAAAGAATAATCAATGGTACCTGATTCCAATTCTTTTATCCAAAATAAGGGAAGACAACACACATTACACATTGCTAGGTGAAAGATGAGTTGCTTGTAGAAGGCACATAACTAAGGAGGTAGATGAGATTTAAATTTTTGGTTCATCTCCTAGAATTTTTGGGAGGTAGGGGGAGAAAAGAAGAAATGGAAAAAGGACCTGGAGTTAAACAAATTGATGGCTCAGTGGTCTCTTGGAAACCTGAACAGATTGCCTTGAGTATTTCTGCTTTTGACAGCTTACCTAAAAACAGTTAAAAATAAAAATTATACAGCAGAAAAAGTTAAAAAACCATCAAGATATCCTGAAAGTTTGTCTCAGACCTCTATATTGTCTGGTGTAAAACAATTTTCTTAATTCCCACTCAAACATTCCCTATTATTGGCCAACTGAAATTGGGTCTGGGTTGAAGAGCCATCTTTCAATGCATTAATTAGCAGCATAATCTTTTAAATATCTCATTCTTTCTCCTATCCCTTTACCTTCTTCCCCTTCCATCAAACACTTTATCACTTTTCCAATTTCCTCCTTTTTACCTATCACTTTATCACTTTAAGGTAAGTTTTGGATGATTCTGGGGTGAACCAAGTGAGGGAATGATGCAAGTGACAATACTGTCTTAAACATTGTGTAGAAAGAGATCCTTTAAAACTCCATTCTCAACTTATACGTAAGGTAAATTTCTATATATTTAATATTTCTATTTTTTATGTCTTTTTATTTAGTTATTTTAATTCAGATATTTTTACATATTTATTTTAATTTTTTTAAATACTTCCTAATAGTTTAGAGATGTCAATTTTAAATTCAGGTAAAAACATTTTAGGTATACAGGTCACCCAGATGCATATTGGATATAATATTTTATAGGTAGGTTAACATTAAAGAATTATGTGACACGGTCGTGCTTACTTTGAGGTGAAATCTTAACCTCTTTATCTTTATATATGACATTATAAAGTTTTATAAATTATCACAATCTTCTATTCGTATTATAATTGTTGTGCTTGAGTAGTTAATTTGTATGAAAAGTTAAAGTGAAATTAAAATAGCTTGGACCTCATGATTTTTAAATTAATATAACCTCTTAGTCATTGGAATTTAAATTCAAATATAATAGACATAAGTGTTTGGTTTTATCTAGAAGCTTGCCCAGTTCATTGCATGTGATTTCATTCTCCATGGCTTGTGTGTTTTCTTTATTCTTTTTCTATCCTCTTCTTTAATATTGACATTTTCTAAGCCAAAAACAAGACACACACACTCATGTGAAACTTGAACTATTAGTGTTTTATATAATATTTTGGTGCCTGACCAAATCACCCCATCAAATTTACCATTATTTTCAAGAATAGTATTTTTAAGTGAATGTGATCTTTTGTTAGGCTTAATTAATGAGATTGATGAATTTGTGTCTTCGGAATGTGCCTTTGTTAAATAATCACAATGCCCTCTCTTTGAGGTACATGTTGACATTTTAAAATATATTATTAGTCCTTGGTTGACGGCAACAAAACATGGTACAGAAGAAAGAAAAAAGCATAAAAGTCATAAGCATAACTAAAAGGCATCAGATAAACATTTAAAGGTGTATCACCCAGAATATTAAAATATGCTAATTTTAACAAATAAAGCCATTATATATTTTTGTTAATTTATTTATCTACATATTTGTTAATATATACACATGCTTATTATATATGTTGCTTCATGAAATTTCATTTCACCTCCTTAATTTCATAAATTATGATTATATGTCTAAATGTAGCAACATCACTTTTCCTCTTCCAAGGACATGATACAATCCTGGAATGCTTGAAAACTTGAAACTACAATCTATAAGGAAGTTTTTTTCTAACTCAACTTTATAGTTAAGCAATGTTTTTCACAATTTATGAATACATTTTAACTTAGATAAGATACGCATGCTTAATTATTCTTGCCTATAGGTAAAAAAAAAGTGTTCAAGGAGTTGATTATGAATGTCACAATTTTTTCCGAGAGGGAGAGTAGTTATGAGAAAAATTTGATGGAACACCTCTTTCAAGTAATTAATCTCCTCTCATTTTGTAGCTATTTGATATAGTTTAAATTATATATTTTTTTATAATAATACAAATAAATTGTTTAAATATTATTTAACTATAGTGACAATTGAGCGTCAATTTTTATCTCCTATTTTCATAGTAAGGTGATGTCTAGTATATTATATTTTGCCATGACAACTTAACCATGATTAGCATGACATTTACGAAACTTGCATAAATGCTACTTTTAAATGAATTTACAATATCATGGGTGTGCTTGCTAATATGATCTGATTTTAATATTTTGGCATATGATACTTTAGAGTGGCAGATGATCAATTGTTGGTTTGGCCTATTGGTCTTCCACTACGCTATGTCAAAGGTGAATTTATGATTATTTTGTAACTTTGTGTATAATTTAATCTGGACTCCAGCATGCACTATAATTGATTAGTGTGTAAAGGAAGTGTGTAGTAGTCACTTTGTTTATACTTAATAGTAATGCTATTATAACACTATTTCATATATGATCATGTTGTATGCAACTTAGTATCCATGCTCCTTCTCTTTTCTTTTAATTTTTGTTCTAGGGACATACATCATCTTACCTTTAATTCTAAGATTGATTTTCAACAAATTCAATATACCTTATGCCGACTTATTTATTTATAAAATATTATATCTATACTAAAATGATCAATATTTTGTTTACAATCCATATTCTTTTCATAAATGTTCTTTTTTTTTCAAACATATTTGGCAAACATAGCACTTAAGAAATTTTACTCTTTTAATGATGATTATAAATTTAATTTTCATTTGAATGGTCATCTTAGCATAAACATGTCATTTAAATTGTCATATTAGTCAAGTTTAATTTATAATTGTTAAATTTCTCCTCTTGCCTTACAAAAGTAGTAAAAAAAAACATTAAGATTGTATGAGAATTCACAACAAATATTGACGTGTTCTACACATTCCACTATTATGAAATAGTATGTTCATTTTTATTTTTCTTATCTAATAACAAAAAAATTATATTCTTATGGAAGTATATGTAGAAGCAAGCTTCATGATGAATCAAGATTAATTCAAAGAAGTTTTGATGATGACAAAAAGCTCAAAGATCAAGAATGAGTTCAAGATTGAATCAAGAACACTTCAAGGTTCAAGAGGAAATTTGATTTCAAGAATCAAGAATCAAGTTTCAAGATTCAAGCTTCCAAGAATTAAGATCAAGATTCAAGACTCAAGATTCAAGAATCAAGAGAAGACTTAATCAAGATAAGTATGAATTTTTTTTTTCAAAAACTGAATAGCACATAGATTTTTCTCAAAACTTGTTTACCAAAGAGTCTTTACTCTCTGGTAATCGATTACCAAATTGTTGTAATCGATTACCAGTAGCAAAATGTTTTTGAAAAAGTTTTCAACTGAATTTACAACGTTTCAATTGATTTCAAAAGGCTGTAATCGATTACAATGTTTTGGTAATCGATTACCAGTGTGCTTGAACGTTGAAATTCAAATTCAAATGTGAAGAGTCACATTCTTTCACAAAAAAAGCTTTGTGTAATCGATTACACTGATTTGGTAATCACTTAATCGATTACCAGTGATAGTTTCTGAACAAATCAAAAGATGTAACTCTTCAAATAGTTTTTGACTTTTTCAAATTGGTTTTAAATTTTTCTAAAAGTCATAACTCTTCTAATGGTTCTCTTGACCAGATATGAAGAGTCTATAAAAGCAAGACTTTGTTTTGTGTGACACCCTCTACCCCAACATATATATAAATAAACAAAATATATAAAAATATTGGTAACCAAATTCACATGGGTAAAAGGTTCACATTCACTTCACTATTATCAATTAAAACTTATTAAAACATATTTGGCTCAAAATAAGACCATCAAAATTTACATAGATATTTTATTAAATCAGTGAAATAAAATAAAATAGACTAACATCATGCAACTAATATAAAAAATTATGTCCCACTATCACATTCTATCAGAGCGTTGTATCTCGACGTCCTTCAGCATAATGTTCCTTAAAGCAATTCACCTAGTCATCTGCTCCCCCGAACACAAAGTTCAAGATCATCACAAGATTCAAACACAAATAACACACATGGATTGAGTTATCACATTCCTAACTAATAAAGAAACAAGACAGCTAGATATACATATCATATAAATCAAATAAAACTTACTTACACGTAATCCACGTAATTCCACCACTTTGTCATTCAAAGTTCACTTTTCATCCATCAATCACATTTTTCAATCATCAATCACATTACACAAGAATCACACGCTTTGATCAAGACATAATAACACATCAATTTCATAATAAACAATTAGCAAGCGCATGAAACAGTTATGCTAAGACTCAAGCCTATATGCAATATGGTACCATGTCAGTGAAAAACTTCGTCGGGCGCCTAGGAGTACATAACAAGACAAACCACACACTCGCAAGTCAAGTCACTCTTACTAGGTAATATCATAGGGAGACCAGTCAGGGTCACAATGTTTTGCGAGAATGCTCCAACCATATGGGATCAACATAGCCTTAAAGGAGCACTCAAACCGTGTGACCCCCAAGGCCTACACTTCGAGGAGTCCGTTAGGGCCTCTCCCTCCTGATTCAGGTCCAACCCAGAAAATATTTTAGCACACAAACTCTATCTATGAATTGTACAAAACACACGACTCCTCAATTGTTCTCAAAATAATTTTAACTCATCGCCCTTTAAGGGTCTTATCATTAACTCGTCGCCCTTAAAGGGACTTAACATTAACTCGTCACCCAAAAAGGGACTTAGCATCAACTCGTCGCCCTAAAAGGGACTTAGCATTAACTCGTCGCCCTTGAAGGGACTTATGATCGTGTGATTGTACAATTCATAGTTCACAACTCGATGCACACAACACCTCAATGCACATATATATCTCAATCATATACATACTCAATTTATCACATACACTTAATCCCAATCACAATGGTACAATCTCAATTTAACATGTTATCATACCTCATGAATCAAATACACTTTACCTATGAACTATGCAATACACACATTTACTCAATTATTTTCAAAATCATTTTAACTCGTCGGGTTTCCACAGTGGATCCCATCACAATACTCGTCGCCCTTAAAGGGTCTTACAATTGTGTGATTACACAGTTCATAGTTCACAACTCAATACATACATCTCATCTCAATACACATGTATTTCATCATCCATCACATGTTCAATTTATCACATACGCACAATTTGAATCTTCATTTCATAACCTAAACATAACAATTTATACAAAAGATTTTATCACAATCTGGGGTGTAAAACCTCTGAAATAGTTTCTCACAATTGTATCAAAATCAATTAATCAAAATCATGGGTTAAACACAAAGACATCAAGAGCACTCAAGTTTATCAATCAATCCTCATCAGGACATCAATTGGTACATAGAACACAATAATATTGTATTTATAATCATAAACGAAAAATTATAATTCAATAAACATCCCAAAATAAATCCAAATTTAGTTCTCTAAGGATCCCTACACATGTTCATTCTAACCCCCAATTGCGATAAACTCATCCCTTACCTCTGAGTGGACTCACGTGTCTTCAGCCAGCGATAGTAACATCTCTGGAGGTTTCCTGAGATTCCTTCAATTATTCCTCCGACTACTCCGATAGAATTCCCAAACGTCAGAGAGACGGAGAAGAGATTGAAACCTCCACTTGTACTGTCTTCATGCGATTCCTTTTTCTCCCTCCACGAATAGTATCTCAAAAATCCCAATGGTGAAAGTGTGCGCAATTAAATTTCGAATAAAATATCCAAATTTCATGAAAATCCAACGGTTAACGAAACCGAGATCGTAGTTTGACCGAGACAGTTTTGGGTTTCTGCAGGAAATTAAAATGCTACAATGCGAAGGGTTTTCCTCTAAGCTGAGATACAATTTTAAAATTCTCAACGGTGAGAATGTTTGTAATTGGGTTGTAAACATGGTACTAAAATTTCACGACGATCCAAAGGTGAACGAGTCTGAGATCGTCGTTTTTCTAAGACAGGTTTGGTGGGCTGCGGGAAAAAGAAAGGGTTTTGAGAGGAGAAGGGGAAAAACGAAAATGAGACCAAAAAGAGACACCTGACTTAACATAATTATTTATACCTAGGGTACTCAGCCTATTATTTGCTCTATATTTATTTATTTTATAAAAACAAACTCTATTTTATTTTCTATCAAATAAATAAATGAAATACCCTTTTTTATTTTCTCTCAAATTATTATTTTAATTAATGATTATGTCTCATTATTTATTTGTTTATTTATAAAATCTCATCATTTTTCTAAAACTCCATTTATTTATAAATAACAATCCTTTTTAATCTAGATTATAAAAATTGGGATGTTACATTTTGCATTCCATTATTCATTCAATCAATCATTATATACATGTATCTTTTTCAATTCATTCTTTATACAAGCAATTTTTCCACATTGATTTCTGAGTCTCTTTGAACTTCTTCTTCTTCTTCCTTGTGCCAAAAGCTTTCCAAAGTTTTCTGGTTTTCTAAACCTTGAAAACTTGTGCTATTCATTCTTTTCATCTTTTTTCCCTTTGCCAAAAAGAATTTGCCAAGGACTAACCGCCTAAATTCTTTTTGTGTCTCTCTTCTCCCTTTTCCAAAAGAACAAAGGACTAACCGCCTGAATTCTTTTGTGTCTCCCTTCTCCCTTGTCAAAGAATTCAATACGACACTGTCTGAGAATTCTTTTGATTCTTCCCTTTCCCATATACAAAAGATTTCAAGGGACTAACCGCCTGAGAATTCTTTTGTATCCCCATTCACAAAGTTTCAAAGGTTTAACCGCCTGAGATCTTTGTCTTAACACATTGGAGGATACATCCTTTGTGGTACAAGTAGAGGGTACATCCTTTGTGGTAAAAGTAGAGGGTACATCCTTTGTGGTACAAGTAAAGGGTGCATCTACTTGGGTTTGATTGAGAACAAGAGAGGGTACATCTCTTGTGGATCAGTTCTAGTGGAAGGTATATCCACTAGGTTGTTCAAAGAGAACAAGGGAGGGTACATCCCTTGTGGATCTTTGCTTGTAAAAGGATTTTTACAAGGTTGAAAAGAAATCTCAAGGACCGCAAGTCGCTTGGGGACTGGATGTAGGCACGAGTTGTTGCCGAACCAGTACAAAAACTCTTGTGTGTTTGTCTCCTTCTTCCCTACTCTTTTAATTTCCGCTGTGCATTTTAATTTCCGCTTTTACTTTTGGTTAAGTTTCTATTCTACCCTTTATTCACTTAACAACATAGTAAAAGTCTTAGAAGAGTAAATTTTTAATTAGTAAATGTTTAGGAATAATTAATTCAACTCCCCCTTCTTAATTATTCTGAGGCCACTTGATCCAACAATATAAATTTTATTTAAATTTGCAAGTAAGGATGTAAATTATATTATACTTTTCCTATATCTTCAACTTAAAAAATTAAAGTTCAAACGCTGTGAAATACCAAGGAAGACAAGGACAACATCAGAAATACAATAATTTTCACATCCTCGAGAAATATTATTTCAAAGGTATTTATTTTTATTTGTTATTTTGAAAGTTGACCATATATTATTTCTAATATTCATGTGTGAAATAAAATTTAATTTAATTGTTCATATTTTACTTTTTTTATTCATGTATATTATATTTTAAAATGTTTCTCACATACTTAGGTTTGTGTGATAGGCATAAAATTTTAAAATTTAAGTAAAATTATATAAAAAAAATGTTTTATAAAACTTTGTTTTATAAAATTTAATTTATATACTTAGGGCCTGTTTAGTTGGATGGGAAGGAATCAGAAGAGAGAAAAGGAAAAATTTTCTTGTTATCTTCAGTTTCTTGATTATTTTTTGCTCCACATTGATATTTAAAATCAATATCTGAATAAATTGAATAATTTTTTTGAAATAAAATATAAGAATATGTTTATCATCAAGTTAAATATATTAAATTAAAAATATTTCAATTAAAATTAATGAGGATCGAAAAAAATCAACAAACTAAAGATAATAAAAATATTTGAAGACAAGAAAATAAGACAATTTAATCAAATTACATAATTTATTAAAAAAATTCCTTCCATCCCTTCCAACCAAACAGACCCTTGGTTAATGTTTTTTTTTTTTAATTTATAGGAGTGCACCAAAAAGTAACTAAAAATATTGAAATTTTATGGTTTTTTATATTTATATTTAATACTATATACATTCTATATTTTTTACATTATATATTTTAATAATTATATAAGCCTCTCAAAATTTATTAACAATTAATATTTAACTGATAATTATATAGAATTTAAAATTTAAAATTACTCATTACCGGTTGTAAAAAAAATTACTGCATTTTAAATTTTCATTAGAACACATTTTTTTATTATCTATTTTTCATATTAAAATACTTAATTAGGATTTGATTTTATGATTATTAATGTATGGTATACTTTTGAATTTTAAATTTAAATTTATGTCATCGTTGTGTCTCATTATGAGACAATTTGATCTTTGATTATTTATATTAATTATTTAATTCAGATTTCATTTCATTATTAATGCACGACACAATTTTAAATTTCAATTTCTTAACTCAATACACATTAAAATCATTTATTATCTTACATATCATACTACCATATAATTGGAAATGTTTTTTAATTACATACAAGCTTCATCTACTATATCCCTTTTTTTACATAAATATCTAGCAAATAAAATGGAATATGAATTTATCAAAGACCTCAACACAGATCATGATGATTGGTTTCTAAAAGTGTGTATTGTTCGATTGTGGAATATTTATAACAAGAAAGATGAGCAACACCCAATGTTATTGGAAATGATGTTGCTAGATGAAAATGTAACTAATAACGAATGTCGAATTGCTCAAAAACAAATAAAATTAGGAAATTTTGTAGCACATGATTAACCTCAGTCGAACTCAAAAATATGATTCAATATGGTTCCTACGTTCATTCACTTATAAACACAAAGGGGGAATTTTATCGAATAGTTTGTGAGCGATTACAAAGGAATGCGAAAACACAAAAACAAAATTCAAGAAACAAAACAAAATACAATTCAAGATTAAAAGCATCAATCCAATTCACCAAACCAATACAAATAGAATTATCACAGTTACTAAGAAGGTTGTTAAGTGTGAAAGTTTACTCAAATGCATTAGAGAAAATTCGATCGCATCAATCTCTAAATTGTTTGAAATCGAATTTAGGATTGAAGAAGACAAAGATGAAACATTCACAAAGAGTAAAAAAATCAAACCATAACTCAAATTCAGCCTTGCTTAGAGTGAATCCTTGGATTGATTAATTGTTTAGTCCTCCATGATCATCACCAATGAAAAGATACAAAATTTTATGCAAAAAATTGGTGGAACAGAAGTTAAAAGATGAAGAAGAATGAAGAACAATTGAGAGAGAAAAGAGAAAGTTTGCACAACAAGGATCTAATTTTTTTGTACAAAAATGAAGTCAAGTGAAATGAAGTCACTAACTAACTAACGTTAATATATAGAGTGTTAGTAACTAACTAACTACCTACCTACCTAACTAACTACCTCATTAAACTAATTACACAAAACAAAAGCCCAAACTTACAACCTAATTCTTCAAGTGCAGATGTTCTGACTTTCAAGCTCAATTTGATCCTCGAAATGATAGAATTGACCAAAGTTATTTGTAAAAAAATTGAATATCTTTTTCTCAGATTTCCAGGAACTACTCACATGTTCCATTTGGAGTTTTGTAGTATCCTCTAGGCTGATAGGTCAAGTAAGCACAAAATCTGAAATTTAGCTACAATTCTCGATTAAGCTCAATCATTTGCCTTAGACCAAAACTGAGTTAAGATGAGAAAATAAGGATCAAAGAGATATAAATTGAGCTAAGAATAATAGAAAAATATTAAACTACAAATGTTCAATCAGTAACCATTTTCTTTTACATTTTACATATCATTCAATTTTTTCATATTAGTAATTTCTAAATTCTAGTATATTTTCTGTTCTATAAATATAAATATAAATAAATATTTCACATCAACAAAGTTCATGATCTAAAATTAATTTTTAAACTAATCTAAAAAAATATGTTTGTTAAACAAAGTTGAAATTGATTTATTTTTCACATTAGTCTCTAAAAAATATATTTCACATCAACTTTAATTATTACAAATATAATTTTATTTACTATCTCCAATATTGCATATCACAAAATGCAAAAAGAATTTTTACATTAAATTACTTTAAACAAATTTTATGTTGATTAAATTTATTTAATATTTTTAATTTTAATCCGATTTGTACTTTTAAATATATTGCAACAAGAAACTTCACTACATGTAACGATACAGGAGAATATTTAACATGTGTTCTATACACTACTAAAAAACTTATTTTTTACGACGCACATTCTAAGGCAGTTATACAAAAACCGTCTTATAATGTGAGGCAGTGACATTTTTGTAATTAAAATCACTATTTTTTATTTTTACGACGCACATTCTAAGGCGATTATCAAAAACCGTCTTAGAATGTGACATTGTGACATTTCTGCAATTATTGAAAAGTTAAACAACAACGGGTTTCTTAAAAAACCGCCTTCGTATTTGTTCCTTTGCTAACCCTAGCTTCTCATTCATTTCATTTTCAACTGTGGTCTCTGTTAGTCGATGAATATGACTAACTTTTGTGTAAATTGTTTCAAACTCTTCCAATTTATGGTTATTTTGTAGTGTTATAAGTATTTTCTGTTAAGTATAGGTAATAAATACTTAGTACTTCCATTTTGTGTGTTTAATAATAATTTTCTCTCAATTTCAGGTTAATTAGGCAAGCTTTGAAAAGTGTTGTTTTTCACCTTCTCGCTAAGTCAATCTGTTGGCTTAGCGAGCGTCCGCTAAGCGCAATATTCATGGGCTAAGCACGAGGAAGATTCTAGAAGAAGATGAGCTGTACAGGTTCGTTAAGTGCACCGCTTCATCTCACTAAGCGCACCACTTTAGTTCATCCGCTAAGCGAGAAAGGCACGTGCTAAGCCAAAATTCACTAATGTGCGCTAAGCGGTCCATAATTGCGCTAAGTGCACGAGCACGAACAAGGCCACCTATTTAAGCCTGAAATCAGATTTTAGAGGGGGAGTTTGCACTGAGATCCAGAGCTTTGCATTTCTAGAGTTTCTAGAGAGAGAAAGGTCCAAGTTCTAGAGAGTTTTGAAAGATTTTGCTATGTGAAGATCTGCAGAGACCAGAGCTTGAAACAAGAGTCAGTTTGAGAGCTTGAGATGAGTTTGTGAGTGATTGTGAGATTCTAGAGGTGAAGGAGACATCCTCACCACTTGTATCTTTGCAATCTTTCATCTTGTTCTTCTCTTTGTTGTAAAGAAGGCTTCCTGGTATGGAAAGCTAAATCCTCTGTTGGATCTTCCCTATAAGTACTTGATGTAAATATATTTCTATCTATTTAATGATGTTTTGTGTGTTCTCTGTGCTATCTGCTTTTCATTCCAGTATGCCTTTACCTTGATCACGTAGATGCATGCTTTGTTAGGGTCATTCAATAGTGGAAACTAGTCTGACTCTAAAGTCCTTGAGAGTACAGGGCTAAGCTGTCGTACTATCACGAGGAATCGAGGTGCGACAAGTTAGTTGTGTATGTGTGTCTTAATGCGGTCCTGGTTCAGTTTAGTCCTACAAGAGGAATCTGCGGACGATGCTTGATCAGGATTAGGCTAAACTATCATGAGGAATCAGGGTTTAGTATCTCAGGAGACACCATAAGAACACATGAGTATTGTTAGATAGAGAATATCTTTTCAGCATCAGACACCTATTAGGAAGGCCAACGTGTTTCTACTTGTTTTTTACACATCATTTCTCTCGCGTGATTTTCTTTCTTTTTTCACAGATAGTTTATACACCTGTTCATATTCACACTTATCTTTAAACACCAGACATTTATTTGCTGAAATAGCTTACCAAATAACACAAGTTCCCTGAGAGTTCGATACTCAGTTCTTATCGTTTTATACTACTTGTGCAATCTGGTGCACTTGTTGGAAGCCGAACAGTCTCAATCTTAGGCAAGAGGCTCCCGCGCCGCACCCCCCTCCCCTCCAAACCCATTTCCCCCGGTGCGCGACTCACTTTATTTTTATTCATTCTTCCTTCCTTCCAGATCTGATCCCCGATGGCGGTGGCTCTGGGACCTGCAGTCCTTGGCAGGGAACAAGATCTGCGTGGACCGGTCCCAAAAGAACCCTTAGTGGGCCTCCGTCTCAGAGCTAGAGCACCATGGCCTCAGAGCTAGAGCTGTTAGGATATGGGACGTGGTTATGCCTTTTTTCTATGGAAGGATATGGTAGAAATGTATGATAGAAATGATGGGAGTAGGAAGAGGATGAGTGTTTAGAAAATTGACATCTTAACTTGAATTGTGCTTATTAGCTTCTTGACATACATTACATGGCTTGCTACAACTTATGCCTTTATATAGGTTACATAGGTAATTTCTACACACTTCTATACTACTTAGTCCTAAAGTCTTCTAGACTCATCTATCATCTACCATCCATCTCTATAATTTTCTTGGTGCTTCTATGACTTTAGATAATAAGATATTTTTCTACATCCATCAAGAAGTTTCTACATACTACAACATCTCCATAGGTGTCGAACTCTCTAGATAATGGACCACTAATTATACATCTACACTTTTCTAGATTAATCTTCAACACTCCCCCTTAATCTAGAAAAGTCTTGAACTCCAAGCATGTCTCTGAATTTGATGAACTTCTCTGTTGCAATTGGCTTGGTGAAGATGTCTGCTAATTGTTCTTCAGTTTTGTAGAACTCCATTTTGATTTCTCCATGTTCCACGAGCTCTCTGATGAAGTGGTATCTAATCTCAATGTGCTTTGTACGGCTGTGGAATATTGGATTCTTAGTCATTGCAATAGCTGACATATTATCACAATGAATAACTGTTGGAGTCTTGTTGTACATCTTGCAGAATTTTTCTGAGCCATGTCGCTTCACACGCAATGCTTGTTGCAACCATGTATTCTACTTCTGCTGATGATAGAGCAACTGTCGTTTGCTTCTTTGACGCCCATGGTATTGCTTTGTTGCCTAGAAGAAACACATATCCACTTGTGCTTTTTCTATCATCTGTGCTTCCTGCCCAGTAGCTATCTATATAACCTATCAAGTTAAAGTCTCTATCTGCCTCATACAAAATGCCAAAATCCTTTGTGCCTTTGACATATCTTAGGATTCTCTTGGCTGCTGCAAAGTGTGCTTTGCTTGGGTTACTCATGAATCTAGACACGATGCTAACTGCATGTACGATGTCTGGCCTTGAGTTGGATAAGTAGATTAGCGAATCGACTAGGCTTCTATAAAATGTTGCATCAACTTTGTTTTGCCCATCATCTTTTGAAAGCTTCTCGTTCATCGCCATAGGTGTGGCAAGTGGTTTGTAATCTTGCATGTTGAACTTCTTTAGTAAGTCATCCACATATTTTTCTTGCGAGATAAATATTTGTCCAGGTATTTGCTTGACTTGCATGCCAAGAAAATATCTCATGAGTCCAAGATCGGTCATTTCATACTCTTGCATCATAGCCTTTTTGAATTCTTCCATCATCTGTGAGTTGTTGCTGGTGTAGATTAAATCATCTACGTATAGGCACAAAATCAAGAAATGATTACCTTGCATCTTCACATATAGTGACGGCTCACTTGGACTTTTGAGGAATCTATGCTCGACGAGGTATTTGTCTATTTTGTTGTTCCATGCTCGGGGAGCTTGTTTGAGACCATAAAGCGCCTTTTTCAAGCGATATACTTTGTCTTCTTCTCCTTGAACTTTGTATCCTTGTGGTTGCTCCATGTAGACTTCTTCTTCAATCTCTCCATTCAAGAAAGCTGATTTTACATCTAGCTGGTAGACTTGTAGCTTCAACTGTGCAGCTAAGGCTAGTACAGTTCTGATTGTTTCCATGTGCACAACGGGGGCAAATGTCTCATTGAAATCAACTCCTAGCAGTTATGAATAACCTTTAACGACAAGTCATGCTTTGTGTTTCTGGATTGTTCCATCCTCATTATATTTAATTTTGTAAACCCATTTCAGGCCAATGATCTCCTTGTCTTCTGGTTTTTGCATGAGTGATGTGCCATCATTTTCTTCTATTTTCTAAACCCTTTTTGCACCATTTTAATTACTGATTGGTCTTAATTGTCAATTAATCAGGCAGTTTTATTATTTGGGCTCATTTAGCTAATTTGATGTTTTTAATCTAATTTCAGGAATTAATGAAACATTGGGTTTAATCCGGATTTTGGTTATGGACTTGAAGACGGCAAATAAAGCAGCGCTTACCTTAGTTAATTTCTAATTAGGAAATTTCACAATTTTATTTTATGTTGTTCAGTGTTTATTTCGTTTTGGGCCAGAGTATTGTAATAGGGCCCAGTGACTTTGAGTGACTCTTTTTAAATAGCAGCCTTGGGATTCGTGCAAGACCATTCTGTTATGCTATTTTATTATTCAGAGCTTTTGTTTTAGGTTTCTACGTTTTTCGGTTCTAAGGCCACTGTTTTCGTTCTTAATGCAATTTTCCGTTTTTTGCTTCTAATTACAATTTCGTTCTTGCTTCTTCTTCTACTTTCATTTACGTTTCTGTTTCATTTACATTTCTGTTCATTTACATTTCTGTTCATTTACGTTTCTGCTTCATGTTTCATTTGCGTTTTCTGTTTGAATCTATGGAAGGCTAGTTTTTCTGGTGTTGTTTCCTTTTGAGGACGAAGCCCAACTCTCTTTGAGGTTTCGTTTGTAATGTGGTTTCCTGGCAGTTTTCCCTTCACTAGTTATCCCAAATTCGTGAACATTAATCAGTGCACGCTTCGTGTTCGATTAATTGCCTCTGAGCCTAACTTGCGTTCATGCTTAATGGACGAAGGGCTAACTGGTGTATGTGGTGCCTAATCACGTATTGACAACCCTAAGTTGATTTTCGCTTAGTAAATTGAAATAGGGTTGGATTAAGTGGTTGACTGTTAGGGACGAATTCTCCATAACCCAGGATAAGAGAATGGCTTCTGAATCAGAGGAAACAACCCGTTTTTAATATTAGTAGTTTCATATTCCAGTTTACTTGTTCTTCTCTTTAATCACAAAACAAACAACCCCCCCCATCGTTACTGTTACTGCGCAAGTATATTATGAACATTTGGTTTGTCATTGCTCGTTGGAAAACGACCTAGGATCACTTCCTAGTTACTGCATTTTCATGTTTATTTGATTCGGGTACGGCCTTGATCAATGAGCTCCCATGTATGATTTTTCTCTATCATTTTGATTTCCTCGTCCATGGCTTTTCTCCAAACTTCTTCTTTCGTGCTTCCTCAAACTTTTGAGGTTCACAGGCAAAAAATCCAACATTTGCGTACTTTGGATTCGGTTTGTGTGGCCTTCCTGATCTTCGAAGTTGTTGTTGTGGGACTTCTTCTACTTCTTCTTGCTGGTGCTATTGGTGATGGTGGTAGTGTGCACGGGCTTGGATTGGTTACTTCTTGCGTCTCATTGACTTCAGTACTCCATTGTCAGCTTGCTCCTTCGTCAAAGATGACATCTCTTGAAATGATCAGCTGCTTTGAATCTGGTTTGAATAATCGGTAACCTTTAAATTGGTTACTATAGCCGACAAAGATGCACTTTTCTCCTTTTTCATCGAGCTTTTCTCGGTTCTCCTTTGGAATGTGCAAATCAGCAACACATCCAAAAACTTTAAAATGATTAACTGTTGGTTTTCTGTTGAACCATGCTTCATATGGCATCATATTTAAGACTGCTTTAGTTGGAGAACGGTTCAGGATGTATACTGTTGTGCTAACAGCTTCCGCCCATAGATTCTTTGGCAGGTTCTTGTGTTGTAGCATCGATCGAGCCATTTCCACAATGGTTCTGTTTTTCCTTTCAGCGACACCATTCTGTTGTGGAGTGTGACGAACAGTCAGCTCCTTCTTGATGCCATGATCATTGCAAAAATTGATGAATATGTGCCCATTGAATTCTCCCCCGCGATCTGTTCTCAAGATTTTGAGGGAATGCCCATTTTGCTTTTCCACTAGGGCCTTGAACTCCTTGAAGCAAGAGAATGCATTGGATTTTTGTTGGATGAAGTACACCCACATCATTCGAGTGTAGTCATCAACGAAGAGGAGAAAATATCTTCTTCCACCAAAGCTGGGGGTACTTGATGGTCCCCAGATATCAGCATGCACCAATTGAAGTGGAGCTTTAGCTCTCCAAGATGTTTTTGGAAATGGTAACCTGTGCATCTTGCCATAAATGCAGCCTTCACAAACTTTAAGGTTAGATGAAATAAAAGGAAGCCCAAGCACCATATTTTTTTGTTTTAATAATTTGAGGCCATTAAAGTTTAGATGACCATACCTCAAGTGCCACAGTATGGACTCATCCATATTCTCACATTTCAATGCATTGTTTTGCCCAAATGGCATAACTTGAGGAAATACTTTATTAGGAGCCATTTTGATAGAAATAATTTGGCCCTTTCTTTTATCAATGATATTACATTTATCATCATCAAAGATGACTTTATAATTTTTATGAATAAGTTGACCAACACTTAGAAGATTTTGAGTAAGACCTGGCACATAAAAAGCATCATGGATATATTTTTGTCTACCATTTTGAGTTTTAACAACAATGGTGCCTTTTCCTTCAACTGTTTGAACATTTCCATCACCAAGTGTAACTTTGGATTTTATTGTCTCATCTAGTTGCACAAAGCAACTTTTGTTTTTTGTCATGTGGTTTGAACAACCACTATCAACATACCATACATCCCTTGATTCTTGAGAAGATAAAGCGGAGTACAAAGTATGATCAAGGGATTCTTTATTTTCTAGAAAATTTGCTTCTTCTTTTTGTTGGTAAAAATAATCTTTTTCGTAGTGTAGGTGCTTTTTGCACTTTTTGCATTTGTACCGACAATCATTTGTACCATGATTATTTTTCTTGCATAATTTGCAAGAGGATCTTGAAGCATTATTACTCCATTGCTTTTCGCTCCTTTTACCACGATAGTAAATGCTCCTCCTCTTTTTTGAGGAAATTTACCGTGGTTATTTTTCTTATCTCCATCATTTTTAGAAATATTAATTTTAGATTGGAATGCTTGCTCTAGTGGCTACTCAAATGTTTTCATTCTAGCTTCATGAGCTTTTAAAGAGCCCATTAATTCTACTAGAGTGAGTTTAGATAAATCTTGTGATTCTTCTATGGCAGCCACAATATGATCATATTTTACGAGAAGACTTCTTAATATTTTTAGTATTATTTTCTTGTCTTCAATCGTGTCCCCGTAACTTCTAATTTGATTGAAGATATTAGAGACATGAGAGAAGAAAGATTGTATAGATTCATCTTCCCGCATTATTAATGTATCAAAATCCTTCCACAAAGATTGAAGTTTAATAGAAATTACCTTGTCTATGCCTTTAAATTCATTTTTCAGAGTCTCCCACGCCTCCTTTGCATTTTTTGCTTGCATGATTCTTGGAAAGATCTCTCTACTAACTCCTTGTTGGATGAATAGCAGAGCCTTGGCATCATGTTGCTTGTACTTCTTTTGCTTTGCTGCTGTCCACGTAGCCAATTCTTCTTGGCTTTCTGGGACTGGATAGCCATTCTCTATAACATCCCACAAGTCTTGTGAGATGAATAGAGTTTGCATTTGGGTGCTCCAATAATCATATGCTTCCCCATTAAATATGGGAACTAAGGTTTGGTTATAGTTGAAGGTTGGTGGGCTAGGTGATGTAGCAAAGGCCATAGGATCAACATTGCTCTGATGCCACTGTTAGGACATGGGATGTGGTTATGCCTTTTTTCTATGGAAGGATATGGTAGAAATGTATGATAGAAATGATGGGAGTAGGAAGAGGATGAGTTTTCAGAAAATTGACACCTTAACTTGAATTGTGCTTATTAGCTTCTTGACATACATTACATGGCTTGCTACAACTTATGCTTTTATATAGGTTACATAGGTGATTTCTACACACTTCTATACTACTTAGTCCTAGAGTCTTCTAGACTCATCTATCATCTACCATCCATCTCTATAATGTTCTTGGTGCTTTTATGACTTTAGATAATAAGATATTTTTCTACATCCATTAAGAAGTTTCTACACACTACAACATCTCCATAGGTGTAGAACTCTCTAGATAATGGACCACCAATTATACATCTACACTTTTCTAGATTAATTTTCAACAAGAGCAAGTCGACGGGGGATTTTAGGACTCTAAATGGCACCGGCGAGGTACAGGTTGATGAAGGATATCTACACGCGGTCGCAGCTGGAGGCGTTAGCTGCGAACAAGGAGGGATTCTTCGCGCGGAAGATGGCGGAGAACAAGTCTCGGCCGGAGGGGCTGCCGCCCTCACAGGGAGGGAAGTATGTAGGGTTTGGATCCAGCCTGACATCGTCGCCACAACGGCGGAATGATGCGCAAAACGATTACTTCTCTTCCGTTTCGCAGGTGTTTTTTTTAATATTTTTTTTATGATGTGGCGTTTGATTGCAGGGGATTAGGAAGTTGTCTTTGGTTGCTGCCTCTATGGCTAATGTTGTTCAGGCTGGCATGAAGGAGTTCACTTCCAAGGTATTCTGCATTGGCTTTGTGCATTTCCAAGGTAGTTTACATAGGGAAAAAAATAAATGGATTGGAATGACAAATTTATTTAAGAATAAATTGATGATAAGACCTTGGCTTCCTATTGAGTTGTGCAGAGGGTTTTACTTTAGCCTCAGGAAGCTACTGTTGATCTGCCTTATGTTGCCTTTGCAGTAAGGCCAAATCCTGGAGTTTGGGAATTTGTAAGAGTGAGCTCAGAGGATCACTTGTTATTGTTATACAAGACAATCTAGTAACAAATTTTCTTCTTTTTGTGTAGTGGCATAATAACAATTTATGAACTTAAAAAAGTTTCTGTCAATTTCTCATCAATGATTATCTATTTCCACTTTTCCCTTATATGGATATTAAAGCTGATTCTTGAAATGGGATTGCTTCAAGTTTGGGTTTTTTGCTTGATTTTTGAAATGGGTCTGAATAATGTGATTGCGTTTTGTTGCGTGTTTCTGAAAAGGTTTTTTTTTTTACGTGTTTTGTGGTTTTATTTTCATAATAGCAGTAGGTCTGGTCCGCTTAAATTGTTAATATTTTTAATATTCCTAACCTTTTTTGTGGTTATTGTCTATAATGACTCTCCAAAGTGCTGTGAGATTATAAGCTTTTTAAAATTGTCTCTATCTATAGTGCTTGGTTTTGTTGAAAGCTGTTTCTGGGATCCTATATCTGATTTTTTTTCACTACACCTTTTTAGAACCTACTCAAAACTCTGTTAAGTACTTAACTCGGCATATGACAATGTCATCTCGATCCTATTCATCCGCAAATCTTCTGGGATAATAATAATAATGGTAATGGTGATCTTGTGACTAACTTACCTGGCCAGCCTCCTGTAGATTTTCAGCACTATGCTGGATATGTCACAGTCAACGAAACTAATGGCCGAGTGCTCTTTTATTGGTTCTATGAGGCCATGACCAAGCCTCAAGACAATCCATTAGTGTTGTGGCTTAATGGAGGTAAGTAAGCTTATATATATTGTGCTTTGATTACCGTGCCAACATGTTTGATTGGTTTAAACTAATGTGCCAGCATTATGTTTGATAGGTACCCTAAACCCAATTCATTTGATGTTTCTTTTTTATATGTATGTTCTCTGACGACAAGGTGACAATGTGCCTTTATATTTTTGTTAAAAAATTTATTGGTCCAGGGTGTTCTTCTGTGGGATATGGAGCAACACAAGACCTTGACCCATTTTTAGCGGACACTGATGGCAGGGGCCTTAAATTCAATAACTTTTCCTGGAACAAAGGTATGAAACGTGAGATCTAGGACCACAAACATATGTACATACTAAAATTTGTTGGCACAGTCACCTAATTACTACTTTCTAGTTTCTACTTTCCATGTTAACAATATTATAAAATTATGTTCAACCACACACACTAGTTCTCCGTTATTTGTTCCTACATGATCATGATTGTTAATTGATGCTTAGAATTCTTGACATATATAAGTGGAATGTGATAACGCAGAGGCCAACAAGATTTCAAAATAATATTAGAATCCAGGTTGAAAGATGATTTCAAAAGAAGAATTGAGTTTTTAATGCAGAATTATAAATCTTATTAATAATATTGTTTAATTATAAAATCGGAGCTTTAATTTGCTAACTCGCATAAAGCTACTTTATTATAGATGTAGATCAAATCAAAATTCTAATTATGATTGGTAGTATATTGGAGAATATATACTACTAAAAAGTAAAAACATTTACATACTATACTTAAATTTTGTTTGTTTAAAAATAAGTTAAGAAGAATTGATTGTTAATTTAGATGGTATATATGATAGAACCACTTTTAACATGTATATATATATATATATATATATATATATATATATATATATATATATATATATATATATATATTAGTTTCACATTTAAAATGAAATTTAAGAATTAAAATTTGTGTTTCTTTCAAAATTAACGTGATTTTTGCATCTTCCAAAGAGGCAGTAAATAAAAATCAAAGTATATAAAGAACCTTGCTTTATTACCAAGAATATTTCCATTGTAGTTCAGCATATCTATACACTTTAGTTTCCCGATGACCTATTACGCAAAGTCACATCATGTTCAGCATATCCATTGTAGTCCATTGCTTTATGAATTTGTATGAATTTATAATTATTATTATGAATTTATTACCCTTAGACACTTCAAAGAAACACAATTCAATGATAACTTATATGAATTTATAATTATTATTTTCCAAAAACAATTATCTATTTAAATTTTTCATTTTTATAATATCTTTAGAATGACATTGACAAGTGTTAGGTATAATTAGAGGTGGGCATTTGGTCAATTAGTAATTAGTATTAGAAAGTTTTGATAATTTGTTGCGAGAAAAGGATTGATGCTTTCTTTTCATGATTTATTTTGGCACCAGAGAAGAGTTTGTGAGATGAGGTAGCAGTTGTGTTGAATATCTTCTAATTCCTATTTTATTGGAGTTGTCTTCAGAGTGGCATGGCATTTGCTCGTCTCTAATGTTGCACATTTTGGTGGGGCCTATGGAATATGAGGTAAGTCTTATTTAGGCTTTTTATACAGAAAAAAAATGTTTTTTGGACAACCTTAAGCTGTCTAAATATAGAGACAAAAGTGACAATAATATACTAAACTCTCATCAGTCATCACCACTCAGCACTTGCTTCTGTATGCAGAGGGCAGAGCACGAATTTTATTTTTCTCTTTGATTTTTTTTTTTACTTAGGAAATGGGTTGCAGGCTATCAAAAAACCACAAAATCGATATTAAAATAACCAGTAAAAAACAATCAGAGATATTAGCCAAAAATCGATTCACAAGGTAATAAAAAATATTTACTATGATATCATTTTAATTTTTAAAAAAAATGAAAAATTGATTTAAGGTATTTGGTAAGTATTTATTATGATAAAAAATATTTAGTATGATATTCATGAATATTTTTGTATATCATTGAAACTTAAGTCTAAGTATATATTATGTGGTATTCCTTTCCCAAATCCATCACTATGGAGCAGCCACTCGTCCGAGAATCCCAAAAGGTGCACATTTAAACACACACGCGAAGCATCCAAGCACATGGACCAACTCTTCTCTCACCTTTCCACTGATTTCCCCAACGCCGGCTTCTTAAGGGTTCCCTTTCTTTTCTCAAACCCTTTCTTCTCTCGCTTTCCTTTTTTTTAACATATTTTTTTTGTTCTGCAGGTCGAGGCCGAATAGCAACCTGAGGTTTTCGAAGCTTACTCCGTCTCCGCTGTTCCTTTCTTTGCCTTCTGCAAGGTATCGTTATCAAATATGATTTCTCTATTCTCAACTAATAATTATATTTTTCATGTCTCAAATATGATTTCTCTATTCTCAACATATTTTCAAACATGCTAACTTCTGTTCTTATTCATGTCATATTTTGCTCCTAACTTCAACTGTGTAGCACGCTTGAATCTCTGTATTCTAAAAGTTTGTCCCTGTGGAGAGGTGCAGAAAATTTCACTACTTGCTACTGCTTGCTACGTATTCAATTAGTTTATATATCTTTGTTAATGTTAAATTTTATGTCATTTTTTATTGCCACCTTGTCATTCTTTTGTTGGTGAGGCACTCTGATGCTTTAGCATCCATCAAGAAATACAACAGTATGAGTGATGGAAAGCTATTGCAAATTGAGTTTGTTGGAACATATGCATGTTCAGCTACTCCGGTTGTCACGCCTTTGTCAAACTAACTTAATGGGTAGACCAAATGATGTCCATTTAAGGTGTGAAATTCTTATTCTTGATCGTTTGAGCTTCTTAGTTTTATATATTTCTTCATCTTTCTAGCTGAATTGTGAACTTATAATATCCTTTATTCTTTGAAATACTCAGTAACCTTGATTTGAAATTTGCAATTGCTCACTTGTATTACATGAAATCATAGGTTATGTTCATTTAAGATTATGAGTAAAATTTAAAAATATCAAAAAGTAAAACGGCACCAATTTTTTTTTAAAAAAATAGACATACTAAGACGGTTATGCTCATAATCGTTTTAGAAAGTTCTACATACTAAGACGGTTGATTCAATAATCATCTTAATATGTCATTTCTCTAAATGAGAATCTAAGATGATTATGTCAGAAACCGTCTTAGAAAGTTCTACATATTAAGCCGGTTATTCCATAAACAGTCTTAGAAAGCCTTCGAAAAAGAGACATTCTAAGGCGATTATTCAACAATCATCTTAATAAATTCTACATTCTAAGACGGTTACAAAATCGTCGTTGTAAATACGATATAATATTACGACGCCACATTTTACGATGGTTCAAAATCGTCTTGGAATGTCTTGTAGAACCGACTTAGAATATCACTTTTGTAGTAGTGATAGGTGTCAAGAATGATAAGAGCAAGGGGCTAAATCAAGAACTAGTTAAGGGACTTAATGTATTAAAAAATAAGCAAAACTTCATTGCTTTTGAAGATGATGAAGATGACATTATATCTACTGTGCTCATGCAGATGCCTTCTCCAATTGAGAAATGTATCCAATTAGGGCAGAGGATGATCTACTTAGGGACTTCATAGTAAGTAGTTATATTTTCTAGTTATATTTTATAACCGGCCCTAATGCATCCAACTAACTATTTTAATCAAATCGGTGTAGGATAAATATAAGTTTGCACCTGGTTATGATCGTAGCATGGCAAGAATAGTGTGGGAAAGAACATGCATGGATCATTTTCCTCATCATTTGAAAAATGAAAGAAAAATGGCCTTTAATTTTTATATTAAGTTTATATATATAATCTTTAAATAACATTTAAATAAAAATTGATCTATAATTTTCTATCTCTTAATTTTATATTAGCATGTTTATTTAATTTGGTATTTATTTATTCATTTGATATGTTTTTTTACTATCTTAAGTATTATTTTCAATTCAACTTATTTAATAAATAAATAATTTTAATTCAATTAAGTCTATATCATACTTTTTGTAACACTCTCTACCCCATACATATATGTATTAATAATAAAAAGAATAAAAATTCAAATATTAATTAAAGTATTTAAAACATTTTTTTTAAATACAAGCCTTTCAAAAAGGTAAAAGGCTCACATTCACTCTTCTAACATCATAATAAAACTTGTCTAAATAAATAATAAATTCACTTTGGCTCAAAACAAGGTCGTTCAAAACTTCATACGATTAATATAGAATTGATATCCTAATGTCACATCTTATCAGAGCATTGTGTTCCCGTGCCCTCTAGCATGAGGTTCTTTATAGTCATCCACCTATTCATCTGCTCTCACGTACACAAGGTTCGAGATCATCACAGGATCCAAACACAAATAGCACACTGGGAATGAGTTATCACATTCCTAACTAATGAAGAGTAACAATACAACATGTAGGTATAAATATCATAAAAACAAAATAAAACTTACTTAAACATAACTCACATCATTTCACCACTTGGTCATCCAACATCACATCATCAAACAACACATTTCATTCATTTTCACAACATTAATGTACTTAAGAATCAAAACACAATGTCATCAAGTCAATCAATATCGATCAATACACAAGCGTTATGCAACATATACACTAAGACTCAATCCTATATGCAATGTGGTGCCATGTCAGTGAAAAACCACGTCGGGTGCCTAGGAGTACATGACAAGATAAACCACACACTAGCAAATCAGGTCATTCTCACTAGGTAAGATCATAGGGAGACCAGTCAGGGTCACAGTGTTTTGCGAGAATGCTCCAACCATATGGGATCAACATAGGCTTAAAGGAGCACTCAAACAGGGTGATCCCCAAGGCCTACACTTCGAAGAATCCGTTAGGGCCTCTCCCTCCTGATTCAAGTCCAACCCAGAAAACATTTTAGTACACAGACTCTATCTATGAATTGTACAAAACACACGACTCTTCAATTGTTCTCAAATAGTTTATCTCGTCGCCCTTAAAGGGTCTTAGCATTAACTCATCGCCCTTAAAGGGACTTAACATTAACTCGTCACCCTTAAAAGGACTTAGCATTAACTCGTCGCCTTTAAAGGGACTTATAGTCATGTAATTGTACAATTCATAGTTCACAACTCGATGCACACAACATCTCAATCAGATACATACATAATTTATCACATACACTCGATCTCAATCACAATGGTATAATCTCAATTAACACGTTATCACACTTTATGAATCATATACACTTTACCTATGAACTATGCAATACACACAACTGCTCAATTGTTTTCAAAATCATTTTAACTCATTGGGTTCCCGCTGTGGATCCCATCACAATACTCATCGCCCTTAAAGGGTATTACAATTGTGTGATTGCACAGTTCATAGCTCACAACTCAATACACACATCTCATCTCAATACACAAGTATTTCATCATTCATCGCATGTTCAATTTATCACATACTCACAATTTGAATCATCATTTCATAATCTCAACATAACAATTTATACAAAAGATTTATCACAACATGGGAAGTAAAACCCCTCCAATAGTTCCTCACAATTATATCAAAATCAATTAATCAAAATCATGGGTCAAAACACAAAAACATCAAGAGCACTCAAGTTTACTCATCAGAACATCAATTGGTACGTAGAACACAACAATATTGTATTTATAATCATAAAGGAAAAATTATAATTACATAAACATCCCAAAATAAACTCCAATTTAATCCTTTAAGGATTCATACACATGTTTACTCTAACCCCAATTGTGATAAACTCATCCCTTACCTCTAAGCAGACTCACGTGTCTTCCGACAGTGATAGAGGCATCTCTAGCAAGTTCTTAAGATTCTTCATTTTTTTCCTCTGATTTCTCTCAGGCTTCCCAAACGTCAGAAAGAAGAAGGGATTGAAGCCTCCATTTTATATTATCTTAATGTTATTCTGTTTTCTCTCTCCATGGATATTATTTCACAAATCCCAACGGTTAAGGTGTGTGAAATTGAATCAAGAACCACATATTAAACTTTTACGACAATCCAACGGTTAACGAATCTGGGATCGTAGTTTTACCGAGATATTTTTTGGGTTTCTACGGGGAAAAAAGGCTACGATGTGAAGTATATTTCTCTCAGCTCCGACATGATTTTGAAATTCCCAACGGTAAAAAGGCTCAAAATTGAGTTTCAAACCCGATGCTTAAATTTCACGATAATTCAACGGTGAATGAGTCTGAAATCTAAGACAGGTTTGGTGGTCTGCGGGAAAAAGAGAGGATTTTGGGAGGAGAAGAGAGAAAAACGAAAATGAGGGGAAGAGGAGGCATCGTTGGTCTGAAAACTGATCTAACATATCGCTATTTATACTAGGATACTCACATCTTATTATTTACTCTATTTATTTATTCTTATTATTTTATAAAAATAAACTCTATTTTATTCCCTATCAAATGAATAAATAACATATCTTTTTATTTTATTTTCTCTCAAACCATTATTTTAATTAATAAAGTTATTTCTCCTTATTTATTTAATTATAAAACCTCATCATTTTTCTAAAACTCTATTTATTTACAAATAACAATCCTTTTTAAATTAGTTTACGAAAAATGGGATGTTACACTTTTTGTTTACAATAAATTTTTGTTATATTTTATTTACTATAATAATTTTAATTTACTAACCATTATATTTTAACAATTATTTTTTAGATGAGTATTCAATCAACTCAACTTCAAGTACAAGGATCTATATCAATCTAGACAATCCTAATTTTGTAAAGTTCAAGGTATAATGAACTTCTTTTATTTTATTTTATTATACACATTTTATAACATTCACCAAACAAAATCGTTAATTTATTCTAATTCTTTGATTGTTGTAGTTATGAAATTATAAATTTTATTCTAAATAACTGATTTGTAGAAAAAAATGGAACAACATCAAATAAAAGAATTATCTTCTCCAAGTTCTGTCAACGATGATCTTGACAAGAGAATTTCAAAAAATAGAAGATCTTTGTAAGATATAATGTCTATGGAATGGTTATCAGAATCATAAGTATGCTAACCTGCCATGACCTTTATATTCATAATATTCAATAATGCTTTATTTTTTCTTAGTTTTAATATATATAAAATAATAGGAAAATGTGCTCATAATTCATGCAACAATCAATGAGATTGACCATACATTTGGTTGGAATTATGTTGCATGTGAGAGATGTCAAAAGAAAGGTACAAAAGAGGAAAATCAATACACTTGTAGAGAATGCAAACAATCATGCAAGTATCTAACAACAAGGTTTAATATTTGTATATAATGAATTATTTTTTATAACATAATTAAATAAAATATTAAAAATTTTAAAATCTTTTTTAGGTTCATGATACAATGGAAAGTCTTTGATGACACCAGGGTAACAACATTCACATTGTTTGATCGAGATGCAATAACATTTGAACTCCTTCACACTCAAAATGCAAATAAGGCTGACATATCCCCAATATTGTATACCCTTTGCAAATGCACTTTTATTTTTGAAATCAAGCTCGCAACTTACAACTTGACTAAAGGATTTCAAACCTATATTATCACAAGGACATTTATTCCAAAAAATATCATCCAGCATGATCCTCTCCTCAAAGAAATTAAACAGGTGACCATATTTATAATTTATTTACTTTTTTACTTCTTGTACAAAATATTAATAGTTTCATCCACTAATTGATATTTTTATTAGAAAGAGGAGCTCACTTTACCACAACAAATATCATTAGATGAGTTAGATGAAGAACGAATTATAAGTCAAAGCCCAAAGCTACAAGCATCTAACAAGTCAAATGGTGCATCTTCATCATCTAATGGAGAAGTTTATCAAATCTCACAAAGTCCATTAAGAAAAAGGTGAATAAACAAACTGTCACAAGTCAAAGTCCAAAGCTACAACTATCCAAGAAGTCAAAAGATGCATCTTCATCATCAAAAGAAGAAGAAAGCTCATTAACAAAAAATGTGAAAAAACAATATGTCATACAAGCATCCAAGAAGTCAAAAGATGCATCTTCATCATCAAAAGAAGAAGAAAGTCCATTAAAGAAAAATGTGGAAAAACAATCTGTCATAAGTAAAAGCTCAAAGCTACAAGCATCCAAGAAGTCAAAAGATGCATTTTCATCATTAAATGAAATTTATTCAATCTTAGAAAGTCCATTAAGGAGAAAGGAGAATAAACAAATTGTTTTGGCATCCTTTCATGAAGAGTCAATCTTACTTCAAAGTTTAAAAAGAAGCACTCCAAAGAAAACAAAATTCAACATTATGTCACTAGCAAAAGGAAATAAAAAAAAAAATTCTATTCAAATAAATAATTTTTGGTGTTTTATTCGTATTATTTTTATGTGTTTTACCATTATGGTTGACTATTTTTCTTTGATTAAATATATTTCTTTGGTTACTTTATTATGTTGATTTCACTTTATTCTTATATTGCGCTTATAAAATTTATACATAACGCTTATTTTTATCTTCACGTTAATAAACTATAGTTGAGTGGTTAGCCTTCAATTTTGGAATATTCTCTTATATATATTGATAAATAAAAAATATCTTAATTTATACTTAATTTTTTTTATCTCTTTTAACAAAAAAATGATATAATATATCATCGACAATTATATTTTTAAATTTGATTTATCAAACAAATAATTTATTTAAATATTTTTGTAATTATTTATAAACTCGTGCAATGCGTGGGTCTGTGTCTAGTTAAGCATACATCCTGGTAGCCCAATAATGTAGCAAGATCTTAAAAAATGTTTTGGTGGCCTAAGATGAAGAGGGAAGTAGCACAATATGTAGCCACATGTTTAATATGTTAAAAAGCTAATATAGAACACCAAAAGCCACCAGGGAGGCTACAACCCTTATATATCCTTGAATGGAAATGAGACACTAAAGCAATGGATTTTGTAGTTGGTGTTCCATGAACAATGAATAAGTATGATTCCATTTGGGTTATTATGGATAGACTAACAAAATCTGCTCATTTCTTGCCCATTAACATTAGGTATTCTCTGGAGAAGCTAGATGAATTATACATCAAGGATGTTGTAAGATTGCATGGAGTTTCATCTAGAATTGTTTCTAATAGAGATCATAGGTTTTGTGAAAGTTAGCATTGAGCCTTAGGAACTAAGCTTTGCCTTAGTTTGGCTTACCATCCTCTGACTGATAGACAATCCGAAAGAACAATACAGTCATTAGAATCCCAAAGCTACCCAAATACAGGGACCTATGATCAGGGATAGGACCAAACAGTCAGAGGATACCCTCCAACAAATGGTAGCAGCCATACTTGACAAGACCCAAGTGGAGAAAGATGAAGACTCAAAAGGCACTCCCAAGAATCTTGATAGCTAAAGGCCCAAACTAATTTGAAGGCTCATATATAATATTTTCTATTTTGTAATTTTAATTAAATAAATTGGTGGCTGAATCCTATGCCTTTTCAGCTGCACCAATTTCAGTTAAATTAGTAATTTAATGCTACACTATATGTATTCAACTCATTTTGTAGGAAGACACTATTGGCATTTTTCAGAAAATACTTGTGTATTTCGTGAGAGTTTCTCTCTGGGTTCCTTGTCGAACCAATTCTGGACTTATCAAAGTTGAACCCTTGTGGCATTTGTCTCTGACTTATCTTCCATCTCAGGAAGTGGCGTCATCCGATTTTGTGACCTGTACCAAGCAATGCATTCTTAATAAGGATCACATCAGAAGTGTAGAACACCTTTGTGTTGGTTTGAAATTGGGGAATATTTACTTCCAGATCCTAAAATGGTTCAACAAACCACGGAAAAGATCAAAATGGTTCAGGAAAAGTTGAGAAAAACTCAAAGTAGACAAAAGAGTTATGCAAATAAGAAAAGACAGACCTCTTGGAATTCCAAGAAGGGGATAATGTATTCTTGAAAGTTACACCAATGACAAAGGTTGGCATGGCAGAGTCATGAAATCAAAGAAAATCACTCCTCCATTCATTGGTCCTTATCAAATTCTCATAAAAATAGGTTATGTTGCTTACCAAATTTCTTTACCTTCCTTTCTAGACGATGTCTAGGGTGCAAAAGTGAAACTACTTTCGCACCCTATGAAAGTTTGTGCAAAGAAAAAAAAAGCAATTGGAACCGTCCGATTAGTTATAACCAAATCGAACGGTGGAGATGTGTTCATTGCTACCAGTAGTAAATGGATCCCTCGAGTTCTATGTCAGCTTTCCCCAGGCCACGATTGAAGGTATGGAGCCCTCGAGTTCTGTTCTACTTTTTCCAGCATACCCTACCATAGCTCACGATTTAGCGATTGTTGCGATTGAAGCTTAGGAGCCGTGGAGTTATGTGTGAGGTTTCCCTGTTTCTCCATTGAAGGTTACCCCAGCATACCCTGGCAGAGGTCAGGATTGAAGTAGAGGTTGTTTTGCCTTCAGTAGGATTGAGTAGAGCAGTAGAGCATTGTCTTCATCGTGGTAAAACGATCCAAGCAGAGCGTTGAGCACGGTTGAAACAGAGGATGAAAGAAAGACCAGGTTGGTGGAGCTTCGGGGGCAGATCCGCAACGAACGTTCAGCCCATCGTCCTACGACGTCTATAACCTCGACAAGAGTACAGGTTAGGCAATTGTAGTTTTCGTTTTGCATGTTAGTTTTTGTTTGTTCGGACTTGGTTGGTGATGGTATCGTTGCAGACCTTGGTCGGTTTTTGTTATTACGGTTTTAGTTTGGTTGAGTTGTCCCTTTTATTGAACATGTTGTTATTGTGGTGTTTTGAATGATGTTCGTTTTGCAAATTGGGTTGCCTCAATGTTGTAATGTGTTGTGTGTTGTTGTTAAGTGTTGTAGTTTTGAACATGCATGGTCTTTGTATGACTAGTAGTATTGCAATATATGTGGTAGTTTGCAAGGTCTGGATTGTGGTAAATGTGAGATTTGGATGGAAAGTAGAGTGACAATAAATGACACCTTGAAAGAATAAATTAGGTATTTCCTGAAAGTAGAATTATGTTTACAATGACATTCAAACAAGAATGTTGATCTGCTCAAGTATAAGTGTACAAGCATAAGAAAAATGAAATTTTAAATTTATTGTGATAAATTTATATAGAGTAGCTGAATAGCATGCCTAATAAGAAAAAGAATCCTTCGTTGGTTGTCTAATAACAAAGTTGACCCTTTGAAGGTAATGAAGAAAGAAAAATAGTAGTGCTTTGATATTATGTTTTGGTAGAAGATGTGTAAGGTTCGAGGGTGTTATTTTTGGTGTTTTATATGCCTAAAAATGATGTGGAAAATATTAAAGATAAAGGTCATAACAGAAGATGTATTTGATTATAGCCATAGAATAAGAAAATACATGTTTCCTTACTATGCGTTTGTGTGCCAGGTTCATAGTCCAGTGAATGTGATGGTGAGTGCATTATGTAAAATGATAGAGAAATTACGGTGTTTGAAATGCATGAAGTAGGTGATGTATTTATTTGATATATTTTAAAATGTGTTGGGGTGTAGGATTTGGACGATATAATGTCAGAGTTGGAAAGTAGTGACAATTTTTGTAGCTTAGTGAATGGTGATGATGACAATGATGTTACTGAAGTGTATCCAAATGATGATGACGGCCAACATGATGTCGGACTTGAAGATGAGGACGAGGTGGATTCGGAGGTACACAACGATGATGGTGGAGATTATGATGAATTCTGGATTCCAGGTTTGTTGAAAGAGGAATGTATAAGTATTGATAGCATGGTAGATATTAGACAGTTTGACATGGAAGAAATTACCAATGAAGTTGTCCGCAGGTTGGATTTTGGTGATTTGGAGTTAGCGTATCAGTTTTATTGTTGGTATGCTAAAATTAGTGGTTTTTCTGTAAGGAAGAGTCATATTGTTAGAAACACATGTATGGAAACACTGCAACAAACATTTGTTTGTTCATGTGCTGGTTATAGGAGAGTTTCAACATCAGATAGAAGGATGTGGTGAGAGAAAAAAGAAAGCATGTGTGGTTGTGAAGCAATGTTTCATGTTCATGTGCATTTTTGTACAAGACGATGGTATGTGACATGTTGGAATTTTGACCACAATCATTTATTATTGGACCTAAAATTGTCATGTTTGTTGCTAGGACATAGGAAGATGTCCGCATCTAATATTATGCAAGTTGAAAACTATATAAAAGTTGGGATTAGACCTCCGCACATGTACGCAACATTTGCCAATCGATGTGGTGGATATGACAAGGTGGGGTTTATTAGCAAAGATATTTACAATGAAGAAGGGCGCATGAGAAAGCAACATACTTCAGATGCTAGTGGTGCATTGAAGTATTTACATGATTTACGCAGGAAAGATCCAATGATGTATGTTTCATACACCGCGGATGAAGGGTTAAGACTACAACGGTTGTTTTGGTGTGATACTGAGAGCCAATTGCTTTATGAGGTATTTGGTGACGTACTGGCATTTGATGCAATGCCACTTATAAGAAAAATAAGTATTTGTTCCCTTTTGTTGTTTTCTCTGGTGTGAACCACCATAATCAAACAATAGTTTTTGTTGTTGCTATTGTAACTGATGAGACAAAAGAAACATATGTTTGATTGTTAGAATAATTGTTGGTAGCAATGAAAGGAAAAACTCCTTGTTCAATAATAACTGATGGCGATCTGGCTATGAGGAATGCTATAACAAGAGTCATGCCAGGTGTTTTTCATAGATTGTGTGCATGGCACTTATTGCATAATGCATTGAGCCATGTTCGAGACAAACAAGTTTTGAAATGGTTGAAGAACCTAATGCTTAGTGATTTTGAAGTGGTCGAATTTGAAGAAAAATGGAAAGAGATGGTTGTTATGTTTGAATTGGAAGACAATACTTGGATTGTTGAACTGTATGAAAAAAGGATGAAGTAGTCTCCTGCCCATTTGAGGGGTTATTTTTTTGCGGGCATACGGACAACATCTCGTTGTGAAGCCTTCCATGCACATGTAGCAAAATATGTTCATTCACGCACTAATTTAACCGATTTTGTAGAACAATTTCAAAGGTGCCTGACATCTTTTCGATATAGAGTGGTTATGGCAGATTATTCCTCAACATACGGGAATGAAGTTTTGCAAACAAATCTTCGATCTCTTGAGCGGTCTGGTGATCATTTGCTTACTAAGGAGATGTTTAGACTTTTTCAGTCATATCTATGTAGGACTATTAAGCTAAGAGTCGTTGATTGCAAAGAGATGGCCACGTTCTCAATTTACACGGTTCTCAAGTACTGTAGTGGAAGTGTTTGGCTTGTGTCATATTGCCCATCGACGGTTGACTTTAGTTGTAGTTGTATGAGAATGCAATCCATTGGTCTTCCATGTGATCACATATTGGTTGTGTTGGTTTCTTTAAATTTTATGGAGTTGCCAAAGTAGTTTGGTTTTGAATAGGTGGTCAAAAGTTGCCACAGAAAATATCAAAGACAAATATCCGAATTCTGCAATGTATTGGGATTCCCAATTGATGGCCAGGTATGCCACTTTGGTTGAAGTTGGTAGACAAGTTTGTGAAGATGCATACCGTGATGAAGATGAGTATGAAAAAATGTTGCATTTCCTGCCAAATGAGGTTAGAAGGCTAAAGTCGAAGAACAACAGTGAACCATGTATTGATGACAATGATGAGCAGGCAGATCAACAGGGTGATAATTATGATGGTATTTAGACCCTGTTGTTGTTCGAACTAAAGGATGCGGACAAGTTGGAGTAGATGAATCTGGGAAGCAAAGGAGAATCCAAAAGTGTGGGCAATGTGGTGGAAGTGGCCATAATAAGCAGTCTTGCACCAATCATCCTCGAAATGCAAATATTTGTGTTGGTGGTTCGTTTATTTCATCCAGCGAACAAGCTAACACTATGTGTCAACCTACAGATGAATATAACTATGAATTGGTAATGAAGAACTTGTTTGGGACAATTTGTTTTACGATTGTTATCTTATGCACTTAATGATTTTAATGAAATCATTCATTGACATATTTTTTGGGACACTATTTTTTTGTTAATGATGCAGTTGATGCAGCAGCCACATACATTTGTTGTTGGTAGTAGCCGTCCTGGTCCATAATGATAATTTGGGTGGGTTAAAAAAATTCATTGGTAATGACTTAATGTTGGCATCATTTTATAATTTTCTTTTGTATTCTGATATAAGTGGCCTTAATATAGGTTGGTTGCTGGGTGGTTATTTTTCTTTCAGAATTATCCACTTGAAACTTACAAATGGAAGCATCATTCAATTATAGTAGATGTCGATGCAACGTTGATAGCACATGATGTTTTATGTCATCCATGTTTGACCGAAACATACAAATAAAAAACAGGAACTACCAACTACAAACTATAATGTATAAGTTGGTGAAATAAGTTTGCCTTATAATTTGAAGCAGTTCCCATTCAAATTACGTTAATGGGTGTGACGAGTTCATTGACGATGGAAAAAAGGCATGGGACATTGTTTGAGTTGGTTGAGTACTTGAGTGCTGTTTAATATGAATTGATTTGTAATATTAACCGCATACCATGATTTTTTTATTGTTCTCCGTCCGTTGTGTACCCCAACTGAGTTAACCGCATAGCCAAAAAAGATGAGGTTTACCCAAAAATTGCAGTTCCATGGTCCATTGTTAATCTATTTGCATTGTTCGGCTATCAACTTTGATGAGTGAAGCAGTAGACAGAAGGGTGTTTCTTCTTTCCAATTATAAACAAAAATGCAGCTTAACTCTATTGGGTTAAGAGGAAACCATAACTTTGTCTCCATCCATAATGTAATGGAACATGTAGAATCAATTTATTGAAATAAAAACAAGCAGGAAACGCATTATAATGTTCAACGTTAACATAAATATACAAATAATAAAGAAGAGATGTTTTGATTGATGTTAACGACCCAGTCATTGGCTAAAATTAACTTAACGGCATACTGAACCCTGAAGCAGGAAAAGGAAAAAGGGGACAATCTAATTAAGAGGGAGGGAGGGGCATATATATGTTATAGATTGTAATTTTATTATGGATGTTGAGGTACCATGCGATGGTGAGGCTTTGAGAAGAGGTTTGATGGTGGTATCTTATGGGTGTAGGACTATTGAGGTCTGGAGTTCTGGGAATGATTATGATTAGTTTGGCATGGCATGTTGACACCAAACAGCCTCAGCACCCTGTCACTGCCACTTTTATAATGACAATAATGATGAATTAAAAGTATATTGTAATGAATCAATATAAAGGTAAGTTAATAACTTCATAAGTGTAATGTCATGAAACCAACCAATATTTAATTAACCATTTCAGTTCAAAGAACAAATGAAAATAAAACATTGTTTGATACCCGAAGGTGATACCCAAAGGTATTTAAGTTACAACATTAATATAATTAACAAGAACTTTTAATCATCAAACAGAAGCAAACACCCGACTTCATCCCATTTAACATGCTTCCGAAACATGACCTCCCATGCACGTTCATTGAACCTGTAGTAGAAGACAACCTCATCGCCCGACATCAAATCATTTTCCGTTAAGTATTCGTACCATGGATCAACAACAGATGGGAGACCGTTATCCATGGTCATCTTCCAAAGGTAACGTCTTCCATGACTTCGTTTGACATGGATACATTTTTTGGATGCAACTAAAAATTTTAAAGCATCTGTGGGCAGCACCTAAGTTTTAGAACGGAGACAGTCATTACAAATATAAATTTGAAAATCAAATAAAATAAAGCCCTATAATTATATTAACAAAGTCCTACCAATGGAGAATTTTGTTGCAGCATATCTTCTGTAACATCTATAGTAAAAAGATGCCTTCTGGTCGTTGCGGCTTACCTTAGAAATTAGTGTCTATAGACAGGTCGGATGAACCTCACATGGAAAGTCGTATCTTTGTCCGGGGCAACAAAAGTGATTTTGACAGTTTCAAAAATTTTCATGGTTCTTCGGAATTCGTTCAGCCTATCCGCAAAGAAGTATCGCTCACCATATTTTTGAAGTCTTATCATAAAATGGTTGATTCCATTACAGTTGAAGACGACAAAAGACGGGTAACGCGGGTACCACTGTCTATGGTATGCTAATGGAACCTCAATGTAGTTCTGCAAGTAAACATTGATATATCACCATTGTATGTTGGAAGATTTAATAAGTGTGTCAGATATTATTTATTATTTAGTAACCATTAACATAAATACATAAATTATTTGTTGTGGAAATAATGACCTTGTGAACATCGAATGTGGCGTCAAATCTGTGGACAACTAGACCTGGCAAAAGATTTGATTGGCCCTATATGACAATAATTTATGTAATGAGTGCCACAAAAGTTATGCATATTTAAAACGTAAATTTGGTAATGGAATAATTGGAATGATGAATATTACCAAGGTTTCTGTAATGAACACATGCGTATAACAACTAAAAAGAAAAGTTTAAAAAACTGAAACGAAGTTATAACATAGAATGGAGATGTACCCATTGTTTGGAGGAATATGGTACTTGTGAGAATTGGAGACATGAATATTAAGAACATGGAAAGTTAAACAAACATTCAAAGGATAAAAATGTCGAAAGTATAATACAAGTTACAAAAGGTTTTATGAAGAAGAAGGACGAAAAAGTGAAACAAACCTATAACATTGAAAATAGGTGAATGTTGAAAGTATAACAAAGCAGATACAAAAACGAAACACAACACAAAGAGGGAAAAGAAAAGTCAACTTACAAAATTGGTGGATGACTGTGAACTCATCGTCCTTGGCATTCTGTGATGTTGTTGATTTTCGTTTGGAGACCGAGAGACATAGATGAAATGCTTTTGTATTGGAAACCACTTTTTATATTGTAATATATAACTTCCGTGGAGAAACAGTTTTGTATTGGAAAGTTATTTAAATTTATGGTCATTGGAATACTTAAATAATAATAATAATGCGACGCCTTTTACACTTCCAATGACGATTAATACACATTAAGTATATACATTAGGTTTTACATTGTACTTATTCGTTATGTGTTAGCTAATAGTCATTAACTTGAAAATTTGAAATTCCATTAGTCTTCCCATAAATTTGAAGTTCATTATTTACTAAGTGTTAATAATTGTACTATTTACCATAATAAAACTCCTTTTGCCTTCTGAAAATATTTTCAATTTAATATATTGTTGTATGTTAATGGATAGTCTTTTACAGTTACATTCGGCCACAACTTATACCCTTGCTTTCCGAAAACCCTTACTGAATGTTTGTTATTGACGATGATTATGTATTATAGGTAGATAATGTAAGTTTTAATCTGTGCACGCCTATTTACACTACCATTCGGCCACAAATGACAACTAGTCAATGAAAACATGTGATCATTGTATCTACTGTATCACTTAAATTCTACTAATTTTGCATTTAACAGTAATAACTTGATGATTGAAGGTGACTTGTGACAGTACATCAATTAAATGGATGGTGTGAATGTGAAATATTAAGATGGAATGTAGCTGAATCCGCAGAAATTTAAATGATATTTACTGAAGCGATTTTGTATATGTGTACTGGCATTAGAATGTCAACATTGTTGCATTATTGAAGGTTTAAACCTACATTGTTGAAGTGGTTGTCTCCATTGTATTCGATCTGCACATAAGCAGGGTAATCTGGAGCCCATTGCCTACCATAAGCTGTCAATACCTCAATGTAGTTTTGCAAATACACATTTAAACATATGGTAATTATAACTTGGATGATTTATTAAGTTCATGACATTTGAGTTGTTTGGAATCACAAAAAGGGATGAAATACTTACCCTATCGACATGCAAAACTTCCTGAAATCCAAAAGTTGGGGTAATTACTTAGTAATAAGTTATACCCATTTCATATAGAAAAAGTGAAATATTTGTTACACTAAAAGATGAATGATGGAAGATTTTAACAAAGTTACATTTTTTAAATATGGTGTATTGGACATTAACATATTTGTATTTAACATGACCATATCAAAACCAAAACACGAACAAAGTCAATGTCGAACGACTTACAGGATTGGAGGCAGTCGAGACTTCTGTACTCATGTTGTGTTAAGGGTGTCGTGGTGTTGTGGCCAGAATGACTAAAAACAAAACAAAGGTATAAGGTTTTGTGTGGCACAAAAACATCATAAAAAAAAACAAAGCTACCGACTGGAGATCTGCCATTAAAGAAAACATGGGTATTGGAAACGACAAACACATCCAACCAAACATAAGTCGTAGTAGTTGCGGAAGGTTGCCAATGATACACACATGACATGAACATAACAAATACATTGATCCATTACCATAACCAAATGAACAACACAGAAAAACATGGGTCTTCGAAACCATAAAGAAGCCAAAAAAAAAATAGCAAACAAGCACAAACCAACATGAAAACGAACTGAAAAGAAAAGCAAGGCACGCACCATTCCAACCAATACATGATGACGACAACAAAATATAGTGACGACCACGAACCTGTAATGAGGCTTAAGGTAAACCGTTCACCATGATAATGAAATCCTTCAAATAGGTACGTCGGCATAAGAGGGCAAGTGCAAATCGAAATCGAATGGAAACCGAAATGGATATCCAAAATCAACCAGTCACTTCACCATGGCAATCAATGTCGTTCGGAGTGTAAATGGATCAGTAACCGTACCGTCAACTACAACAAAAAACCATTAATGCGACATTTTTGGACGGGAAAGTGGGACCACGCCACGGTGACAGGTTAACATCGATTCTGTTTAAAAAATGATGTTAAACGTAGGAATGTGACATCGGTTTTTGGTTTTTTAAAAACCGATGTTGACATAAAGTAGTTAACGTCGGTTATTTTTAACAAAAGGATGTTAAATTTAACAAGGTAGCATCAGTTTCTGGTTTTTAAAAACACCGATGTTAACATGATCTACTTAACATCGGTTATTTTTAACAAACGGATGTTAAATTTAACAAGGTAACATTGGTTTCTGGTTTTTAAAAACACCGATGTTAACATGACCTACTTAACATCGGTTATGTATAAACAACCGATGTTTTGTCATTAATAAAATTAGAGGGGTGGGTAAGTGGGCCAGCCCACCCCACGTAAGTGGCGCCCACATAAGCCTGCATTGGCAACGGACTAGACCAGTCTACCCCGGTTCTTACATGGGCAAAAAAAATGGTTCGCCCCCGCCCCGCAGACTCCGCGAGCCTAGTTTTAAAAGAATTAAAATTTTAATTAAAATAGAATACAATAAAGTTAATTTCAATACAAATGTAAATAAAATCTCAATAATTAGTCAATTAATTGAATAAAATAAATAATCTCTTAACAAAAGAAAATTCAACGAAAAATTTTTTAATATGAAATTTAAACATTTCCAACAACAAATGCTTCCATATTTGAACTAGCTTGAGCCTTTTCCACGTCCACATTTAAGAGTACAACAAATATGAATCAGCCGCAACAAAATTATTATTCTGCTACAATGATAACTAGTAAATATGATGTCAGTTCTTTTTTATCAAAAAAATTATATTGAATTATGTTTACAAATATTTTTTTTACTTGATATGAATTGATATTTTTTTATTTATGGGTTGCAGATATGAAAAATGAAATTCTGATACTGGGGACAGATGTCGTACAGGATGTCACGACATCATGCTTCAGAACATGCAGATTATATGTGTCCGTATGAACAAGTAAATAACACAAGAGAATTGTTAACCCAGTTCGGTGCAACCTCACCTACATCTGGGGGCTACCAAGCCAGGGAGGAAATCCACTAAAATAGTGTTAGTTCAAGGTCTAACAGCCACTGTTTACAACCTTCTCACCTAACCACTACCCGTGCAATCTCTACCTAAGAGCCACTCTTAGATATGAGAACCCCGCTCACTCCCTCTCAACCACACTCCCGTGTTTACAAATAAATCAAAGACACACCAGAGATCAACTCTGAACAAAAGGGATCAACCCTACACACTAGAGATCAACTCTACACACAAGAGATCAACTCTACACACTCAGGTCCAACACTTGATGTTAGGGTACCATCAAGGTGGCTCACAAAACACTCAAGTCCCAAAACTCACAAAATAACTCTTCAATCCCGGACTTGGTAGAAAACTCGTGCAGCCTCCATGTTTATATAGCAATGTGCGTTTCTGGGCTGCAACGGCTTGTGCTGGAGGAGATCTATCATTCTTCCTGAAAATCTGCAGTTAAAGAACTAAAAGATACATTTTGATCTTTTAGTTTTTATCTTTAATCTTTAATCCCTGAACGAACTCTTCTACTTTGAAATTCGAACTTTAATTATCTTTTAATTCGTTCCAGAAGATAGATCATCTTATCTCTTGCTAACTGCACAATAATCTGTTAAAGATATAACAGATTTATGTGTCCAGTATTTTCGGGCAAGATGTCAGGACATCGTATCCGACATCGTGGATCCTGCAGCTTCAATGCTTCATTTGACATTTTATCTTGACTTATGCATTGTGCAGCAACTCCAGTATTTCCGGGCAGGATGTCAGGACATTGTATCCGACATCGTGGATCCTGCAACTTCAATTCTTCATTTGACATTTTATCTTGCCTTGTGCATTGTGCAGCCCGATCTTATTCCTTGACATAGCGTTGGACATCATGTGCAGCAACTCCAGCTTTCCTTCATTGTCTAAGTGCTTATGTTTTAACAAAATCTTAGCCAATCTTTTAAAACTCCGTAGAGCTAAGCACTAACAATCTCCCCCTTTGGCAAATTTTGTCTAAAACATACTTAGACACTTCCTGAGCAGGTACGAGCAGTTATGCAAGTGGGATCAACAACTTTCATTATCAGAGTAATCAAGCACAGCGGAAATTCTTCAAGTTGCAAATCTACAAGTCTTCTCCAGGATGTCAAGACATCTCACGTGACATCAGCTTTCTGCTTCTGCTCCCCCTGTCTTCATGCTTACTGCAGCATCTTCTATCAGCTACTAGTCTTTCCAGGATGTCAAGACATCTCTTGTGACATCAGCTTTCTGCTCCCCCTGTCTTCATGCTCTTACTGCAGCATCTTCTATCAGCTTCTAGTAGCTTACATCAGTCATCCTCAGCAGCAGCAGTCTCCCCCTCAAGATCATATTCATACAACTCCCCCTCAAAATCATGAATCATGCATACATCGTTTCCTACTGCCATACATCGTATCAATCATGCATAATACGACTATTGCATACATAGTGTCCTACTGCTCAAAATCATGCATAATAGCAAGCATAATACTATTACTCCCCCTTTTTAGACAGAATTTGTCAAAAGTAGAATGCATGAACTTAAGGTGCAAATATTACAGACCAATAGTAATCAATTGTTCAAAGGGACATGCCCCTATAGCTAGTAAAAATAAAAACATAAAGGTCTGATGATCATGGGGTAGCTTCAGAATCATCATCATCTGATTCTGTATCCTCTGCTGCATCTTCCTCTTCCTCAGCAGCTTCTTCTTCTTCCTCAGCTGCTTCTTCTTCTTCCTCAGCCTCTTCTTCTACTTCCTCAGCTGCTTCTTCATCATCAATGCCACTTTCTGAGAGCCTTTTGATCAGCCGTTCCAGCTCCATCTTCTTCTCTGTGGTGGCTTTGATGGTTGCTTCCAGCACCTTGCATGTGTCCTTGAGTTCAGCAATCAGAGCATCCTTGGACACAGCACCTGAAGCAGCAGCTTTCCCTGATGTCGAGACAATGTCTGGGACATGTGTCCCCTCAAACAATTTGTAATGCAGGGATAGAGGAGATTCTCTCTTCATCACAGAGTCAGTGTAGTTTAAAATATTGGGGTGTTGACTCAACATAATGCCACACAATACAGTTGGGAAGGCAATGGGTAATTTGACAGCAAATGATTCTGAATGCTTAACAGTTTGATCAAAAATATAGTTTCCAAAATTAAATTTGGACTTGGTTCCAACAGCATACAGAAATTTACCCAAACCTGTGGCAACAGTGGAAGTATGATTGGTGGGTACCCAGTTTGCAGCTCCAATCCTGTGCAGAATTGCATACTTCACACTTAGCTTCCCTGCAGAAAGCTTCCCTTTCTTTGGCCAATGCTGGACTCGTTTGGCAGTGATTTCCTTGGCAATTTGATGCTCAGAGACAGCAATATCCATCACTCCATCTGTTGGTCTGCCCAGGTATTTGTTGATCACAGCAGGGGAGAATCTAACACACTTTCCTCTGACAAACACTCTTTGATAATCATCACTTTTTCTGTTTGTTATGTCAGAGGGAATGTTGACAATAAATTCCCTGACTAGGCTTTCATAACAGTCTCCCAACTTGGTGACTGTTTTCAGTAGTCCAGCAGCCTTGATGAGGTCCATGATCTCCTTGCAATCCAAGGCAGCTCTTCCCAGTTCTCTTTCCAAGGCAAGTCTCCGTTGATACACGAATTTCCACCTTTCAGCATTGCCAATGGAGTGGACTGAGATGTTGTCCAATGGTGCATCAGGGACATTTTCAGGCACCTTTTTCCCAGATTTCTTGGCCCTCTTTGATGTTGAGACATCTAGTTCGACATCATCATCAGAATCAGATGAGGAAATTTCTTTCCTCTTCTTGGAAGGGATTGCAACTTTGCTCCGTCTGGAAGTGGTAGGAGTGATTGGAGTGCTTTTCTTCTGGGCCATAGTCTTGATTCGTCCAGACCTCTTAATGGGGGTTTTTCCTTTTCTGCTTTGTAGTCTTTCCGCAATGCCAGGTGCCAATTTGTTGGCAATGGGTTCCTCATCAGATTCTACCTCTTCTAGGTCAATGAGGTCACCTGGAGCAGGTTCTGGTGCCCTTGGTGCAGGGGTCTTCTCTGTGGCTTGATCATCTTCCTCTGTTGATCTCTCTTTGCTGGGGAAAGAGAGTACTTCAGCATTTGGGCCGGAAGATGTTGGAACATCTTTCTCAGCATCAGGCACAGAAACATTCGGGGTGGAAGATGTTGGGACATCTTCATCAGCTTCAGGGACAGCAACATCTGGGGTGGAGGATGTTGGAACATCTTTCTCAGCATCAGGAACAGAGGCGTCTTTCAAAATGCTACTCACAATACTGCGGATTTTCTTGTCCATCTCCGTGTCTACTTCCCTAGGACTTGTTGCAAGGCTAGGGTTTTCAGCAATCTTCACTCCCTGTTGTCTTCTGGGAACCAGTTTCTCAGGGACAGAAGCTTGACCAGGAATTATTTGTATGGGTTGGATGTTGAATTCTGGTTGTTCCTGGTGCGGAGATGATGGTACAGAGGGTGAACCAGGAGCTGAAGTTTCTTTTGGTGAGTTAGCCATGAAAAAGCAGAGCGTTTGGAATGATTTCGTAAATTTCTGAGAGCTGTTGGGGAATGCAGAAAACGAGATTAACACGAAAATATAAGTTTGAGTGAGGAATGTAGAGGGACGTGTGAAGCAACGGTCGAATTTGCTTTGGTTCAGTAGTGAACGTGCTATTAATGTTAAGTGATACGTTTGAGCACGTTCAGATTGCAGTAGCTGCTATAATTCCTCTAGCAGACAAATGCCCAGCTTGCCCCTCAGTTTTTCAAACTGTTTTGCATCCAATGCCTTTGTGAAAATATCTGCTATTTGTTCCTCAGTGTCAACATGCTTCAGTGTGATCACTTTATCATCAACAAGCTCTCTGATATAGTGATGTCTAATGTCAATGTGCTTGGTTCTGCTGTGTTGCACAGGATTTTTAGAAATATTAATAGCACTCAAGTTGTCACAGTATAATGTCATGACATCTTGTTCGACATTGTACTCCTTCAGCATCTGCTTCATCCAAACTAGTTGTGAACAGCTGCTTCCTGCTGCAATATACTCTGCTTCTGCAGTAGATAGGGACACACAGTTCTGCTTCTTGCTGAACCAAGAAATAAGATTGTTGCCCAGATAGAAGCATCCACCAGAAGTGCTTTTTCTGTCATCTGCACTTCCAGCCCAATCAGCATCACAATACCCAACCAGCATTGAATCTGAACAATGACAGTACATAATCCCATAGTCACTGGTGCCATTTACATATTTCAGAATTCTCTTTACTTGATTCAAGTGACTTATCTTGGGATTGGCTTGATATCTTGCACAAACACCTACTGCATAGGTGATGTCGGGTCTGCTAGCTGTTAAATATAGTAAGCTCCCAATCATGCTTCTGTACAGACTTTGATCAACACTGGTGCCAGCTTCATCTTTTGACAGCTTCAAGTGAGTAGGTGCAGGTGTTCTTTTATGGCTGGCATTCTCCATTCCAAACTTCTTGACAATGTTCTTTGCATACTTGCTTTGTGAGAGGAATATGGAGTCTTCCATCTGCTTTACTTGAAGTCCCAGAAAATAAGTCAGCTCACCAACAAGACTCATCTCAAACTCAGATTGCATCTGTTGAACAAAATGTCGAAGCATCTCATTCGACATCCCTCCAAACACAATGTCATCAACATATATCTGTGCTATCATCAAGTTATCAGCATCTTGTTTGACAAAGAGAGTCTTGTCAATTCCTCCCTTCCTATACCCTTGCTGAGTTAGGAACTCTGTTAGCCTTTCATACCAAGCTCTTGGAGCTTGCTTCAATCCATAGAGAGCCTTCTTGAGCCTGTATACATGATCTGGATGAGTTGGATCTACAAATCCCTTTGGCTGCTCCACATAGGCTTCTTCATTCAGGTATCCATTCAGAAACGCGCTCTTCACATCCATCTGGTACAGCTTGAATTTGAGGATGCAAGCTACACCAAGTAACAATCTGATGGACTCAAGTCTAGCAACTGGGGCAAAAGTTTCATCAAAGTCTATGCCTTCAATCTGAGTGAAGCCTTGAGCAACAAGTCTGGCCTTGTTTCTGGTTATAACACCTTCTTCATTGGTTTTGTTCTTGAAGATCCACTTGGTGCCAATCACATTAGTTCCCTCGGGTCTCGGAACTAGCTCCCAGACTTCATTCCTTTTGAATTGCTCCAATTCTTCTTGCATAGCATTGATCCAGAACTCATCAGTCAGTGCCTCTTTCACATTCTTGGGCTCAATTTTGGAGACAAAACATGAGTTGGAGACAATCTCAATCTCCCTTGATCTTGTAGTGACTCCTCTGTTTGGATCTCCTATAATCAGCTCCTTGGGGTGCATCTTCTGGATTCTAGTGGAGGGTCTCTTGTCAGGTTGGTTGATGTCTGGTTCATCTGTAGCAGAATCAGAGTTTTCTGTATTTTCTGCACTTTTAGCTGTATCTGCTACATTGTCTCCCGATGTTCTGACATCTTCTTCGACATCCTTCCTTCTTGCTGGAGTTAGATCATCAACAACCACATTGATGGATTCCATCACAGTTCTGGTTCTGGAGTTGAATACTCTATATGCTCTGCTGTTTGTAGAGTATCCCAGGAATATCCCTGCATCACTCTTGGGATCCATCTTTCTCCTTTGCTCTCTATCTGCCAAAATGTAACATGGACTTCCAAAGATGTGGAAGTGCTTAACCGTTGGCTTCCTCCCTTTCCAGATTTCATACAGAGTGGTTGGAGTCCCTCTTCTAAGTGTGACTCTGTTGTGGATGTAGCATGCTGTGTTCATGGCTTCAGCCCAGAGATTATAGGGTAGATCTTTGGCATGAAGCATGACTCTAGCAGCCTCTTGCAAAGTCCTGTTTTTCCTCTCAACTATGCCATTCTGTTGTGGTGTAATGGCTGCAGAGAACTCATGAGTGATGCCTTCAGATGTGCAGAATTCAGTAAACCTGCTGTTTTCAAACTCTCTGCCATGGTCACTCCTGATTCTCTTGATGACACAGTCTTTTTCTCTTTGAAGTCTTAGACTCAACTCCTTGAATACTTCAAAGGTGTCTGATTTTTCTCTGATAAAGTTGACCCAGGTAAATCTAGAGAAATCATCCACAACCACATAGGCATACCTTTTTCCTCCAAGGCTTTCAACTTGCATAGGCCCCATCAAGTCCATGTGAAGTAGTTCCAGCACCCTGGAAGTGGTCTGATGTTGAAGCTTCTGGTGGGACATCTTGACTTGCTTTCCAATCTGACATTCACCACAGATTCTGCCTTCTTCTATTTTCAGATTGGGAATGCCTCTAACAGCACCTTTGTCAATGATTTTCTTCATGCCTCTTAAGTGCAGATGTCCAAACCTTTGATGCCATATTCTGACTTCATCTTCTTTGGAGGATAGACATGTGGAGGAGTAACTGGTTTCTTGAGGTGTCCATAGGTAGCAGTTGTCCTTTGATCTGCTGCCCTTCATTAGAACTTCACACTTCTCATTTGTCACTAAGCATTCTGACTTTGTGAAGTTTACATTGAATCCTTCATCACACAGCTGACTGATGCTGATCAAGTTTACAGTCAGTCCCTTCACCAGCAGTACTTTGTCCAGACTAGGAAGTCCATCATGGACTAGCTTTCCCATTCCAGTGATCTTTCCTTTAGAACCATCTCCAAATGTCACATAGCTAGTGGAGCAAGGTTCAATGTTCACCAGGAATTCTTTGACTCCTGTCATGTGTCTGGAACAGCCGCTATCTAGGTACCAATCTTCTTTAGCTGATGCTCTAAGTGAAGTATGAACAACAAGACTGACCATCTTGTGTTTTGGAACCCACATCATCTTCCTTCCACTGCTGCTCCCTTGAGTTCCATGATGTGGATGGCCATGCAAATGATAGCAAAAGGGCTTTATGTGACCATACCTGCCACAGTAGTGACACCTCCACTTCTTTCTTTTGCTCCTTTTCTGCTGCGTTCCATGATGTCGAGACCGATGTTGTGACATCGTGGCTCCAGTGCTGTTTTTGGCAGGAACAAATTCTGTCATGGTTGTTCTGCCAGCAGACTTAGAATTAAATCCAAGTCCTCTCTGGTTTCCAACATTCTTTCCAAGCTGTAGCACCTCATCAAGCGTATCTGAGCCTTTATTCAGCATCTTTATTGATTTGGTCATGTTTTCCAGTTTAGAGTTCAGAAAACCGACTTCTCCTTTAAGCTCAGAGATCTCCTCTTCATGTGCCTCCTTCTCAGCCTCCAGATTTGCAATGACCTTCTTCAGTCGTGCTTCTTGCTGAAGAATCTTCTCACTTTTGATGCATAGTTCTCTATAGGATATAGCAAGCTCATCAAAAGTGATTTCACTATCTGTATCACTTGAATCTTCAGCAGAGTCAAATCTCCCAGTGAGTGCATTCACATCTCTGTCAGAGTCACTTTCTTGTTCACTCTCTGTATCATCAGACCGACTTACAGAGAGTCCTTTCCTCTGCTTCTTGAGATGAGTGGGACATTCAGCTTTGATGTGTCCAAAGCCTTCACACCCACGGCATTGAATTCCTTTGCTGTGACTGGGCTTTTCATCTGACCTTTTCTGGTATTCACTGCCTTTCCTGATGTCGAAAGGGATGTTCCGGACATGTGGTTTCTGCCTCCTGTCCATTCTGTTCATCACTTTGTTGAACTGCTTTCCAAGGAGCACAACTGCATTAGTCAGACCTTCATCAGTTTCCAGGTCATACTCATCTTCTTCTCCTTCATCATTGGACACGAAAGCCAAATTCTTGCTCTTCTTTTCAGCCCTATCCGAGAGTCCTAGCTCAAAGGTTTGAAGGGAACCAATGAGTTCATCTACTCTCATGTTGCAAATGTCTTGGGCCTCCTCTATTGCAGTGACTTTCATGTCAAATCTCTTAGGCAAGGATCTGAGGATCTTTCTCACCAGCTTTTCATCTGTCATCCTCTCTCCCAAGGCAGTGCAAGCATTGGCAATTTCAAGAATGTTCATGTGGAAGTCATGAATACATTCTTCCTCCTTCATCTTCAGATTTTCGAATTTTGTAGCCAACAGTTGCAATCTGGACATCTTCACTTTGGAGGTTCCTTCATGAGTGGTTTTCAGGATCTCCCATGCATCCTTGGCCACTGTACATGTGTTGATCAGTCTGAAGATATTCTTGTCAACTCCATTGAATAGAGCATTCAAGGCTTTGGAGTTTCCAAGTGCCAATTCGTCCTCTTCTTTTGTCCAGTCTTCTTCAGGCTTCAATTCATTAGTGGGCTTTCCTTCTGTGTCCAGCATCTTGGGATGTTCCCAGCCTTTGATGACAGCTTTCCAGGTTCTGCTATCCAGTGATTTGAGGAAGGCCACCATTCTTGCTTTCCAGTATTCATAGTTGGTACCATCCAGAATTGGTGGTCTGTTCACTGGTCCTCCTTCTTTCTCCATGTTCATCAGAATTTATCTCCCTAGATCTCACTCAGTGATTTCGAGTGCCCGCTCTGATACCAATTGAAATTCTGATACTGGGGACAGATGTCGTACAGGATGTCACGACATCATGCTTCAGAACATGCAGATTATATGTGTCCGTATGAACAAGTAAATAACACAAGAGAATTGTTAACCCAGTTCGGTGCAACCTCACCTACATCTGGGGGCTACCAAGCCAGGGAGGAAATCCACTAAAATAGTGTTAGTTCAAGGTCTAACAGCCACTGTTTACAACCTTCTCACCTAACCACTACCCGTGCAATCTCTACCTAAGAGCCACTCTTAGATATGAGAACCCCGCTCACTCCCTCTCAACCACACTCCCGTGTTTACAAATAAATCAAAGACACACCAGAGATCAACTCTGAACAAAAGGGATCAACCCTACACACTAGAGATCAACTCTACACACAAGAGATCAACTCTACACACTCAGGTCCAACACTTGATGTTAGGGTACCATCAAGGTGGCTCACAAAACACTCAAGTCCCAAAACTCACAAAATAACTCTTCAATCCCGGACTTGGTAGAAAACTCGTGCAGCCTCCATGTTTATATAGCAATGTGCGTTTCTGGGCTGCAACGGCTTGTGCTGGAGGAGATCTATCATTCTTCCTGAAAATCTGCAGTTAAAGAACTAAAAGATACATTTTGATCTTTTAGTTTTTATCTTTAATCTTTAATCCCTGAACGAACTCTTCTACTTTGAAATTCGAACTTTAATTATCTTTTAATTCGTTCCAGAAGATAGATCATCTTATCTCTTGCTAACTGCACAATAATCTGTTAAAGATATAACAGATTTATGTGTCCAGTATTTTCGGGCAAGATGTCAGGACATCGTATCCGACATCGTGGATCCTGCAGCTTCAATGCTTCATTTGACATTTTATCTTGACTTATGCATTGTGCAGCAACTCCAGTATTTCCGGGCAGGATGTCAGGACATTGTATCCGACATCGTGGATCCTGCAACTTCAATTCTTCATTTGACATTTTATCTTGCCTTGTGCATTGTGCAGCCCGATCTTATTCCTTGACATAGCGTTGGACATCATGTGCAGCAACTCCAGCTTTCCTTCATTGTCTAAGTGCTTATGTTTTAACAAAATCTTAGCCAATCTTTTAAAACTCCGTAGAGCTAAGCACTAACAAAAAAGATAAATCTTTTACCCGCGGGCCAGTCCAACTTTAATATAAATCTTTTATTCTAACTTTGTTGCAAATAAATTACATGAATAACTGTGAACTCAATAGTTATGATTATTTTGAAAATAATGATATTTTAATATATTTTTTGACAAAGTAATTTTTTATTATTATTGTTAATTTGTGTAAAAAAGATTAAAACATTAGTCATTTTACAACAGATTATTATTGCTATGATTTTTAACATATTTATTACAAAAATCATGAAAATGATCATAGTTAATATAATAGTTATTTGTGAGTCAAAATCAGATAGTTTTTTACTCATTAAAAACTTACATTAATCTTTTTCAATATTTTGTAATTATAAATTTATAAAACAAATTTGTAGTGACGAAATTTAAAACATAAATTGATGATATTTATAATTTAATAATAACAATATAAAATTTATATTTAACATAATATATAATAAATTGATATTATAATAATTTTTATGTTAATATTAATCATAAAATAACAACTCATAGGAATATATATTGAGGTGGTACTTATCCTAATTTGAATGGCTTTTTAATATTAAAAATAAAAGTAATATTAAAAAAAAATTAAAGTTGAAATGATTTTATAATTTTTAATTTAAAAGATACTTTTCATATAAAAAATCTTGAACAATATATCTTTCAGTTATAATTTTTTTGTCTAAACATGGCTTTCAGTTTTAAGATTTGAAAGACACGACGAATATAGATAAAAAAAAGTGTTCAAATAAAGTTGTTGAATTTTTTAAAGTATATAGATTAAAAGTTTTTCTATGCAATAATTGTTAGAAGGCTAAAACATATTTGTTTTACACGTAAATATAATAATGTTTGGAAGTTGTTCATATCAAATTTTGATTATATTTTTATCTTCGTAAAATTGAAATGGATCATTTTTTTAGGATAAGGTTTAGACGTATTAATCTACTTATATGTATTTTGTATTTATATTGAGTATATGGATAATGATCTAAAAAAATAATACGTTTATATCGATTATTTGTATAATGAATATAAAAAAATTTATTATAAGTAGATTCATTAATTTTAATTTTGTGATATATTTTAATTTTGTGAAGACAAAAAAATATTAAATTTTGCAAAAATCAATTGAAAATATTTTTAATTTATAAAGAATCATTAATTTGCTAAACTTTAATATTGCAGTCGTCTAAGTTTGTGACACGAGCACATAAACATGTTGAAAATATTTTTTAACCAAATCGGTAAACGATTTGTCGACGGAAATTTAATTTAATTGTTATACATTTTGAAAACTTATAAAATAAAAGCATATTTCCTGTATTTGATGTATTTTATGAAAAAACATAGTTAGTCACACGAGCACATAAAGGTCTTGAAAATATTTTGTAACCAAACTCATAAACGATACGCCAACGAAAATTTAATTTAATTGTTATACATTTATAAACCATATGTGTAGGAAAATTAAAGGTGTTCATGTTTCCTAATTACTGATTCCCATACATTTTGAAAAGTTATAAAATAAAATCATATTTCATCTCTGGGCCTGTAGTTTCCATGCCTCAAGAATTCATACCATGGTGTAGTAATGCATGGTTGAGGACGATCATTAGAACGGCAGACACTAAGGTTCCATTCAAGACGAATTTTTTTGTTGACAATGGTCATGTGTTGAGTTGAGGTAACAAGATATCGCATAGCACTTGGTGGTACTACCTACAGTGGACATGTGAAAGGGTATTACAATTTAAGGACAACAAAAATGTATCGGAAAGAAAATACAATATGCTCTTACCAATGGTTGAGGGTCAGAGATCATAGTTTCTGTAATTTCAACGATCCATGCATACTATCTATTATTTGTAAGAGGTCGTCCGCATGTTTGTTACGCTGAAGATGGATTTTCCCTCACAAGCCGTGAAAGTAATAGTGACACTTTCGTGAATATTATAATCTTTTCTAAAAAATTTCAATCCATCGGTAAAGAAATATCTATTATGGTATTTTGTTACCTTGATTGGGTATATGGTTCCAGAACATACAAAATGGACATAAAATGGATAGTTAGGTGCCCATTGCTTGTGATAAAATGATGGTATTTGAATTATGTTCTGCACCAATAACAATAATGTTCATTATGTGAATGCTAATGGGTTCTTTTTTAACGGAAGTCGTGTAATGGAGTTGTATACCTTAACAAACTTACCCTGTCGTTGTGGAATGCTGCCACAAATTGGTAGTGTATTGGTGACCCCATTATTGTCGGTGGTTGCTGTCATAATAGTAAACATATTTTTCGTTTGTGTGGAAATGCAAAAGGAAAGACGAAAATACTATGAAAAAGTAAGGACGGACAAAAAAAGCCATCCATAGGTGGTTTGACATGTAAAGATTCAAAAATGTATGTTGACGAAGAACGAAAGGGTTACTTCGTTGTCATCTAATGAAGCGAAAACAGTTAAAAAAGGTTTTCATAGGAATAAAAGTTAATGGACATTAACATAGGACTTTACCGGGCAGGAGGCCATTGACGACACCATACTCATATTGAGATCGCTGATGTATTTTTGTTCGTCAAGAAGAAGAAAAGTGTGAGAAAGGACTTTTGCGTTTTGTTCTGCGGTGAGACAAAAACGATATTTGCACGATTAGTGAAATGTGGTTTTGATTTGGAATGCATGTGGTTTACAGCTGTTGTAGTGTTTCATAGATCGTGCTGATCATTATGAACTTTAATGACGTTTTGAAGCATTGGCGACTATTCGAAGCAATCATGACACCCTATTCCAACCTATGAAAACCATAAAAAAAACCATCTATCATGACGAAACTGAACAATCATGTCAGTAGTGGTGTTGCTTCCTGTAGACACGGCTATTCGTAAAAAAATATTGTTCCTATGGACACAGCTATTCGGTGTCTGTTTATATTTTCAAATTTTATATTATTAAAATAATTAAATATGAAATTATATACATATTTATTTTATTACTTTTTTAAATAATTTTTTATGAACATATTTATATTTTGTAAACTTTTAAAGGACTTTATTCATTTAATTTAAAAATGATGTTAATTATAATTATTTTCATTATATTATATAATTTACTTAACAATTTTTGTAGGTGAATATAATTTTTTAAAAACTAAATTTTGTGTTGAAATATATTTATGTTAGTCAAAAATATAAATATGTTGTATATGATTATTTTAGTAAATATAGTTTGTTTATTTATGTGATGATAATTATTTAAAAATGATAACAGTTTTTGCTTAACAATTTATTCATAAAAGAAAATTATATGATGAATTTTGTTCTAAACTAAACGAACAATATGTTGAACCTCTAATTAAGTTGTGTCACAAATTTAATGTTAAGACAAAATTAAAGGTTAATATTGTTTAATAAAAATTTAAGAACTAATATGTAATCATTTTTTAGCAACTTCATCATTTATTCATTTTGTGTTTTGCATTCCAGTAAGTAACATATATGTAATTTTTTCTTTTTTTTTGAAGCCCGATAAATAAGTCATACAAAAGACATGGAATTGTTTTCTGATGGTGTTGTGTCACAAATAATTTTTTCTTTTTTTTTATGGTGTTGTCTGATTAGAAACCTTGCATGCTGCATTGAAATTGTTATGGTCATTGTGTATGATCTGTATTTCTGAAATGACGTTACTATTAATATATTTGTACGACTACCAACTAAATTAACATTACATTTAGAAGTAAGGCACATTATATATTAAGCACTTGTTTATCGTATTATAGAACGTGTGTTATTTTTTGAAGGTTAAAACAAGTATAAAAGGAATACTAAAGCTTTAACATCAACAAGGGTGTTAAGTAGACTATCAGGCTAGGGTAGGCTTTTAAAGGTGTTAGCACAATCCAACAAATGAAAATGTTTGTAATGAATATAAAAGTTGACTATTTTTAACAAATCAATAAGATAAGTAGAAGAAGAAATGCATCATTCACTACATATTCTAGATTATTGTTAGTTTTGTGATATTTACGTTGCAATTCCATTTTGTAATATGTTTCATATTTATCGTCTTTGTTAGAATACTTTTAAATTTTATGTAGATTGTATAATACATATGTATAAATTAGTTGTTTTTGAAATATTTATTTTCATTTTTATACTAGTAAGTAATTATTTGAACATTTTAATTAATAAACATATAAAAAAAACACCAACGACAAATAAATTTTAAAATAAAATGCATATAATGTAAGTAAAGAGTATAGTATAATTTGATTTTATGTTTTTCATTTTTTTTATGTATATAACTTGGTTAAAACATTGAAAACAATTTTGTAAAAGTTAATTAATAAAATCATATTTGTAAAATTAATATAAATAATTATAAGTAATATATGAACCTACGAAGTCGGGGTCAAGGTAGGCAATCCCGACTTGGAACACCTATTAGTCTACTTAAAGTTTTATAAAATTTTGATATTTGTTTAAAACGTAAACATTTTTAATATCATTTTTGGTACTGTATTTTGTAAATGTTATCATAATTTGTAAATAAAAGAATGGGTTAAATTTAGCAAGTATGGTGAAATAAGGCTACACAGGAATTGTGCAACTTACACTATTGGATAATTATTGAACTAGAAATAAACCAAAATTTATGAACTAACTATACACCTTAATTTATCAAGTTAAGATCAAACGCTAATTGGTGAAGACGACAGAAAACCCTAATTAATAAAATACACATACATCGTAATTTATAAATTGTTGTGACCCCTACTTTGAAAAATGCATATAGATCCTAAATAGTTGACTAACCGTAGCATGTAATATGTGGCATAACCCTAAATCCAAAATGGTTAACTAACACTGAACACTAGTTAGTGAAGGACACCTAAACCCTAATTACTAAAATATCTCCACATATATACATTTGTTAAATATAAATATAAATATAATATTATTCAGGTAATTTATGAGATCCTCTATATGGCTACACATTTCATGTACATCCAGCTGAATAAAATGACAGTGTAACCAATAACCTCTAAACGAGACTCAAACCAAGCTGACTAAAATTACATTGTTTGAAACATTATTGTTAGGGACATTAAAATCAACCTATGAAGGACAAAGCTAGACTCCAATTGAATAGTATTTGACATTTACAAACTTTCATTCGCGTAATATTTAACTATTAACTTTTTCGTAATTAAAAAATATACTTAATGTTAATTTTATTTTCTAAACATGGAAATTGAACTCCATATAAACCATGAAGTAAAATAGAAAAGAAACCTTTAATAATAGTTATATAAGTTGCTTTTATGATTTTGAACCATTTAATTGTCATGTATTCTTATAAATTAAATTTTTTACGTGGTTTGTATTCTTGATTTATATCTGTATATTATATATATATATATATATATATATATATAACAATACATTTATTCCAAAGAGAGGAGACACACACACTTTGTAAAAGCTAAAAGTTATTTTGTTAAATAAAAAAACCGTGAATAATATGTTAAAACTTTTTAAAGAAGATTACTGAAAAATAATAACCACACAATTACTTTCAATAAAAAAAAGAAACGAACAAATTCATTTTTTGGAATTCGTTTCCTGTCATAAGTCCTCGACTTCAATCAGTCTAATGACCCATTGCATTGAATACATCCGATATTCATTTATTTTCTCATCCGTTCACCTCCTCCGTTGTCGTCCTCTTTCATCGCCGTTCATCCTCCGTCCTCCGTCTCCTCCTCTCAACAAGAGTGGTGCTGTTCTCCGTCTCCTCCTCTGAAGAAGGTTGGTGGCGTCTCCTCCTTCCTCTCTGCTTGTCTGTCTTCTCGTGTCGCCTTGGAGGTTAATAATCCTCCTGCTTCTTCTTCTTCTTCTTCATATTTTGTAGTTTTTTGGTTAATGTTGTTGCTTGTTCTTCCTATGTTGGTGTTGTTGTTTGATGGTTGGTGTTTTTTGGTTTATCTTGCTGTTGTTTTTGTAAAAATTCTTGAGGGTTTCCTAGACTATCAATTATAGAAAACCAACCGGATCTTGAAATTTATGGTTCTCACAAAACAATCAATAAAGAATAATAGATAATTATGTGTACCTTTCTCCATAGGATCTTCTCTCTGGTGCACTTTGATTTCCTTGAAAATGAGAGAAATAGGATTTCACTTCCTTTGGCCTTTCTTTTATGTCTCTCTCCGTTCGTGATGGCTATGGGTGAGAAAAGAGCACTTTCTGGTCAGGAAGGGGACCTTATTTCACATTAGTGGGTATTAAGCCCCTTTTATAACCACTACTCCCATCAAGTAGCAGTTAATCTAGAAACTTCTCCTATTAAGCCCAATTACAATTTAGCCCTTAATTGTTAATTATTTATTTATTAGTCCCTACTAAGTCATATGCCTCTCACATGAGACATTAATTCTAACATTCTCCCACTTGGCTCATGTGACATTAATAAACATTATGGACTAAATAAATAAATAGATTAACTAACATAATGCGCATTAAAAATTGACTAAATTGTTTTACACATTGGGTACATCATAATTTCATGATTAAGAATAGGAACCAATTCGAGTCATGGCGGTTGTACATCATCTAATCGACATAGTCCCTTCCATGTACTACAAATTAGTCTTCTCCTTAATATGACCATTAGTTAGGAGTACATAATTGGTCCAACATAATGTCTTCATTCAAGACAAAACCTGTTAACATTACTTTAACACAAACATGCATGCAAACATAGAGAACAGGTAATCAGAAACATATCATAATTGAGCTCAGAGTGTCAGCAAAATTATATAAGGTAAATTACACTTAATGATCATCAATAACAATAATGCCCATACTTTCAACATGTTCTATAAATGTCTTGGGCGGTAATCCCTTTGTCAAAGGGTCAGCTATCATAAGCTTTGTGTTAATATGTTCTATTGACACTCTTTGTTTCTGAACTTCTTCTTTCACGGCAAAGTACTTCAATTCCATATGCTTAGCACCCGTAGAGTACTTGTCGTTCTTAGAAAAGAATACTGCTGCGGAGTTATCACAATACATTTTCAGTGGCCTAGCAATACTGTCGACAATTCCAAGCCCTGAAATAAAGTTCCGCAGCCAATTAGCCTGAATTGTAGCCTCAAAACATGCTACAAATTCAGCTTCCATGGTGGATGCAGCAACAACTGATTGTTTTGCACTCTTCCATGATATTGCTCCTCCGGCTAAGAGAAATACAAAGCCAAGAGTGGATTTTCTTGTATCCACACATCCAGCAAAGTCTGAGTCTGAATATCCAATCACCTCTAGGTGATCAGACCTCTTATATGTAAGCATGTGGTCTTTTGTTCCCTGTAAGTATCTCAGAACTTTCTTTGCAGCTTTCCAATGTTCCATTCCTAGATTACTTTGATATCTTCCCAACATTCCGGTTGCAAAGCTTATATCTGGTCGAGTGCAGGTCTGAGCATACATAATACTCCCAACAACTGATGCATACGGAATTGCTTCCATTTGCTTCCGTTCCAGATCATTTTTAGGACATTGTGCGAGACTAAATTTGTCTCCTTTCTGAATTGGAACGGGAGATGCTGAGCACTTTTCCATCCTAAATCTCTCTAGTACTTTATTGATATATGCCTTTTGAGACAAGCCTAACAATCCTTGTGATCTATTTCGGAATATTTCTATCCCTATCACATAGCTTGCCTCACCCATATCCTTCATTTCAAAGTTACTAGAAAGAAACTTCTTAGTCTCATGAAGAAGACCAAGATCATTAGTTGCAAGCAATATATCATCAACATACAGGACTAGAAACATAACCTTACTCCCACTGACCTTCAGATATACACACCGATCAACAGTGTTTTCCTTAAATCCAAAGGAAACAATGGTATCATTAAATTTCAAATACCATTGGCGGGAAGCTTACTTAAGACCGTATATTGATTTCTTTAATTTGCACACCATGTGTTCCTTCCCTTCAACTGAGAATCCCATTGGTTGGTCCATATAAACATCCTCCTCTAAATCTCCATTCAAAAAGGCAGTTTTCACATCCATCTGATGTAGCTCCAAGTCATAATGGGCTACTAATGCCATGATAATCCTGAAAGAATCCTTTCGTGAGACTGGTGAAAACGTCTCTTTATAATCAATGCCATCTTTCTGAGTAAATCCCTTAGCAACAAGTCTAGCCTTGTAACGTTCAAGGTTGCCATGAGAGTCACGTTTAGTCTTGAAGACCCACTTACAACCAACTCTCTTACAACCCTTTGGTAATTCTACAAGGTCCCAAACATCATTATGTTCCATGGAATCTATCTCTTCTTTCATGGCATTTAACCACTTCTCAGAATTATCACAACTTATAGCTTGTGAAAATGAAACTGGATCATTATCATTAATGCTTAAGTTTGTTTCTGTTTCATGTAAGTATACCACATAGTCATTCGAAATAGCTGGTCTTCTTTCTCTTTGAGACTTCCTTAATGCTACTTCCTGTGGTTCTTCCATAATGGGTTCATAATGTATCATGGGCTCATCATTGTGTTGTACTTCTTCATTACTGTTTGTAGCAGTAACTGAAGTAGTAATCACCTTACTGCTAGAGGCAAAAGCTAAAGGGACTTGCACTCTAACTTCTTTAATTTCCACTTCTCGTGGAACTGTACTCCCACTGATTTCACCGTTTTCAATGAACCTTGCATTTCCAGTTTCGACAATTCTCGTACTATGATTAGGACAATAAAACATATACCCCTCTGACTTTTCTGGATAACCAATGAAATATCCACTGATTGTTCTTGCATCCAATTTTCTTTCTTGCGGATTGTAAATTCTTATTTCTGCCTGGCAACCCCAAACGTGCAGGTGCCTCATACTAGGTGTCCTATTTGTCCACAGTTCAAAAGGTGTCTTTGGAACTGCCTTACTAGGAACCCTATTTAACAAATACATGGCAGTTTTCAAAGCATACATCCACAAAGATACGGGCAAGGTTGAATAGATTAACATACTCCTAACCATATCCATTAAAGTTCTGTTACGCCTTTCTGATACACCATTTTGTTGTGGCGTACCAGGCATTGTGTATTGCGCACAAATGCCTCGTTTCTGAAGGAGCTTAGCAAATGGACCTGGATGTTGCCCAGTTTCATCATATCTTCCGTAATACTCACCACCTCTATCAGATCTAATAATTTTCACCTTTCTGTCTAATTGTCTTTCTACTTCATTCAAGTAAATTTCCAAAGCATTCACTGCCTGAGATTTCTCATGCAGTAAGTAGACATAACCATAACGTGAATAATCATCAATAAAGGTGATAAAGTATCTTTCCCTTCCGAAAGAACTAACATCAAAAGGTCCACAAATATCTGTATGCACAATTTCAAGAAGCTGAGTGCTTCTTGTGGCTCCTTTCTTTGTGTGTTTTGTTTGTTTTCCCTTGATACAATCCACACAAATATTTAGATCCGTAAAATCTAGATCAGGAAGAATTTCATTCTTTATTAATCTTTCTATCCTCTCTCTAGAAATGTGACCTAAACGTTTATGCCACAAGAAAGCAGATCGTTCATTCACTAAACTACGTTTAGTGCCAACATTATGATGCAGAGTTAAAACGGTTTCAACATACAAACCATCCAATTTCAATTTATATAAACCATCACAAAGAACACCAGTACCAATGAGATGATTATACTTAAATAAACTGAAACATCCATTACCAAAATTAAAAGAGTATCCAGTAATATCAAGTTTAGATAATGAAACCAAATTCCTAGATAAACTAGGTACATAAAGAGTTTCCAGTAAATCTAAATGATGTCCAGTGTCGAGTTTTAAACGATAAGTCCCGACCGCTTCCACTGGAGCTTTCACTCTATTCCCCATGAAAACAAACTTCTCATTTGGGCTTATGGTCTGGATTGTAAGGAATCCCTGCATAGTATTAGAAACATGAGTTGTACATCCAGAATCAATCCACCATGTATTATGGGGAACTTCAGTTAAGTTTGATTCAAAACATACAAGAGCATTGAGCTCACCTTTCTTTTCGAACCAAGACTTACGCTTTGGGCAATCTTTCTGGAAGTGTCCAGATTTTCCACAAAAATGACAATTATTGTTCTTTGATGCTTTCTTCTGGATTTGCACAGGACCGTCCTTGATCTTTAATGGTCCTTTGCCTTTATCATGTTTCTTTACAAATTTTTTTCCAGCTCCTTGATTCCCTCGGTGGCTTACATAATGGATTGAGTGACTTCCTTGATTCTTAAGCCTCGTTTCTTCCTGAACTAACATACTGTGCAATTCATGCACATTCCATTTATCTTTCATGGTATTATAGCTCATTTGAAACGGGCCATACTCAGACGGTAATGAGTTTAGAATAAACTGAACAAGGAAGTTCTCATTCACAGCCATTCCCAAGGTCTTAAGTCTTGCTGCAATGTTTGTCATCTCAATGACATGTTCATGCATAGTACGTGAACCATCAAACTTCATGGTGGTTAGTGTACTCATTAATGTCCCAGCAAGAGACTTATCAGCTGTTTGAGAGTGCTCTCCCACTAACCCCATAAACTCTTTAGCACTATCGGTTTTAGGGAGAGCTGTCTTAATACTGTCTGCAACAGTCATTCTCATGAACATTAGGCTGAGTCTGTTAGATCTTTCCCAAGCTTTATAATGAGCTTTCTGTTCATTGCTACTAGCATCAGTAATAGTAGCAGGCTTCTCTTCCAATATAACAAGGTCAAGATCCAAAACACCGAGATGAAATTGGACTTGCTCATTCCAATCAGAGAAGTTAAGCCCATTAAAAATTGGTACAGATGATACATGAGAATTCAATGAGTTGGGAACAGGTACCGCATAATAAAACTTCACATAAGCATTTTGGTACATGAAACACAAGTCATACATATAATTTACTTAGATAAAAATCAATGTATATTGATGTTCTCCTTTGGGTGACACACCAACACACAACATACAAACATGATGATGCTAATAAAATTTTAACATTATTTGACAATTAAATATGCACCAATTAGTAGTATCTATTTCCTTTGGGTATATAAATAAAACTAATGATACACACAAATCGCCTACAATAATATTCATTAATTATAAGAACAACTAATCAACCTTTGGGCGATCCATAAATGCCTTATAACAATGAATTTCAATTACCCATAAGCCAACAATCATATAATTTAGCATCCATTATTCTATGAGTAATTGAAATAATTATTAATTTGGAATTAAATAACCTTACAAATTTGGTCACTTTGGTGACTAACAAATTTAACATACATTTAATTCCAACCAAATATATATGGCCTGCACATACTTATTGCTATTAACAATTCATAGCCATTCCATTAATTTCATTCTAGGCCATAAAATAATATTTGCATTTATTTGTGTTTTACATTCTAACACATTCAAGCAAATATATAGTATATACATATATTTTACTGCTACCAATAATTGTAAAACATTCACATTAATTTAATTATAGAACATAAACTTTCAATCCTTTAATCATGTTTAATGATCATTTTTTGAGAGAAAAAAAAAATAGGCAAGTGGGATTGTAAATAGCAGAAAGGGGTTTGCAAATAGAAATTCGAAAAGGAATCCAAACCCAACGTACATAGCAGCACCACTTTTCACAAAACTGAAATTAGCACGTACCTACGTGCAGCTTTTGAAAAAGGATAATATTTGCATTTTCCAAAACGTAATTGGAATTAAAACTTTCTATAAAGTGGTACGTAATTGCCCAATTTTATTATTATTATAATATATGATTGTCATCTTTGATCTTAAATAAAAGGCACGAATTTGCAGTTCGTGATTAAAGTGTCACTTTTGGCTTTCTTTCCCAAAATATAATTTCCAAAAATTCTATCACTTTCATGGCTTTCCTTCTCATGAAATTTTATATATCTAGAATTTCATACTTTGCAGCGGAAAATATAATTAACACGAAAGGCATGTTATCAAAACATGTAATTGAAAATACATGTAACATAAATTAAAAATCCCTAAATTTCATAATTAGGGTTTATGCATAATTGGGAGAAATTAAATCATTCTTGGAGAATCATAAATTTCATAACACATGCTCTGATACCACATGTAAAAATTCTTGAGGGTTTCCTAGACTATCAATTATAGAAAACCAACTGGATCTTGAAATTTATGGTTCTCACAAAACAATCAATAAAGAATAATAGATAATTATGTGTACCTTTCTCCATAGGATCTTCTCTCTGGTGCACTTTGATTTCCTTGAAAATGAGAGAAATAGGATTTCACTTCCTTTGGCCTTTCTTTTATGTCTCTCTCCGTTCGTGATGGCTATGGGTGAGAAAAGAGCACTTTCTGGTCAGGAAGGGGACCTTATTTCACATTAGTGGGTATTAAGCCCTTTTTATAACCACTACTCCCATCAAGTAGCAGTTAATCTAGAAACTTCTCCTATTAAGCCCAATTACAATTTAGCCCTTAATTGTTAATTATTTATTTATTAGTCCCTACTAAGTCATATGCCTCTCACATGAGACATTAATTCTAACAGTTTTTTGGTGTTGTTGTCTTATTTTTATTTATGTTGTTACTGTTTGTGTGGTTTTCCTTTTGGCTTTGTAAAAAAAAAAAAAATTAACCCATAGGGTCTCAAATATATTTTAGAATGTCACGCTCTAGACGTTGGATCGACATGAACCCCGAACTAGAACACCTCCTGGCGAATGTGCCCAGTAAGAACTAACATATACTTCAATATTAATTTTGTTTTGTGCTGAATTCTTGGTAATTATTTGCATGCTAATGATGTAAGAAATAACACCTGAAGAGCAACCGGAATGGAAGGAATTGACAAAAAAGATACAGGATACTGTGGCTCCACCCGATGCTATTTTCGTCATCGTTAGCGCCAGAGACCAGGTGATTTTTCTGTTCATTTTGATTTAATCAACATTTTATTTTTCTGTTATTTGGTATAACTAAGCAACCTTATTTTGTAGATTTTCGGTGAAGTTGGTAAAGTATATACTGTCAAGTTTAAGGACGTGCTGGAAGGTGTATGGCATTTGGTTGATAGAGATGATACTTATCATACCGTTGTCTACAACCGAGATCTGGACCAACCAGCCATTGTGGCTGGGTGGACAGCACTATGCCATTTTTACCACCTAACCATAGATCATCTCGTTTCGTTGCATCATTATGGTATGAGTGTATTTTTTATTAAAATTTTCAGGGTTCCTTGCTTGCCGAAGTCATTCCCTAAGTGGCACTCTTTGTATCATCAAGTGCCTGGTTCTGTGACCTTCAAGGTTTTTCTTACTGAGTAGAAAATTTCCTGCAGCAGTTTGGTGAGCAAATTCCTATTTTCCTTTATTTTCACTTTTTAAATGTCATAGCATAAATGTTTAATATACCATTTCTTTATTTGTCAGGACATTCCAAGTACAATATATTATATTTTGAAAGACAAAGGCTGGTATAATTTGCACTTGGGAAATGTAGCAGAATGTCGGCTCGTGTTCAATCATCATAGGATGCCACTCAAAATTGGAGCCGGATGGAAACAATTCTACCAGACCTTGTCTTTGGATGCTGGGGCGAAAATAGTGTTCGAGTTCATTAATCCTCGTGTTAACTGCGTTCTGTACTGGCTCTGCTCTGTTGATGAAATGCGTTAGGATTAAGAACAATCTTTTTAGTATGCACTTTTAAAATATGATGCACTTTTTAATTATCTGGGAATAATTGTTATATATAAGTTGTTTTACAATAATTGTTTTATCATGTGTTGAGTATCACTATTTTTTGTATGTATAATATTATGCGATTGCTCTTGAAAAAATTTAATCATGTTTTTTAAAAAATTAATTTAAATAATTTAATTAACAATGGCAAATTGATACTTGTAGTACTTGAGATGAATTAGATGATACTTGTTTTTCTAAATTGGACTCCTTCGACAATGGCAATTCGCCAATGACTTCCTTATGTCACAGAATCAGTGAATTAAATGCAGCAATATTTTGTTTTTGAAACATAAAAAATTATACTGCATAAACACTCGGTGCGTTTTTCCTTAATACAAGTTTGCAAAATTACAATTCCTAAATTTATAAATTGTGAATTTCCAGGAGACACAATTTTATCATCAAATTATTCGGTTTTTTAAATGGTATCGTTAAAATAATGCCACTTTCATGACCATTTCGAGGACGTTGCACAATGCCGCCTCCTGTTGAAGGTGTGCAGGGAGTGAATAAAAATTAGAACTTGTTCAATGAGTGCAGGGAGTCAATAAAAATTGGAGCCGGGTGAAAACATTTGTTTGACACCTTGTTGTTGAACACTGAAATGGAGATTATTTTCGAATTCATTGATCCCGATGTTAATCGCGTGCTTTATTGGCCGTCTGTATGAATTGCCTTGGGATTGTCAACATAACATATATTTCTACAATTTTATTATTATGCACATTTTAATATTTTTCGACATTTGAAGGTTTTTTTACCAAGTTGCACGTTGTCTCTCCTCCAAATGCTCAAAATACACCTCTTTTAAATTTTATTCCCAAACTACACTCGTTTAGGATGCTTCACGGAAGTCAGGTTTGGCCACCCCAACTTCCCTTGCTGATCTTTTTTTATATTTTTATAAATTAAAATATTATAAAAAATAATTATTATATCATATCAAATTATTTTTAATTGATTTTAAAATTACTTATTTATTAAATTAATTTTTGACGGGTTGATTAAATTAATTTTGTTGTTAACAAAATGATATTATTAAATTTAATAATTTTTGTTACATTATTTAATTTATTTAAGATACTTTTGGTTTAATATTTGTTTTAAAATCTGAATATTGTATAATAATATATTTATTTTAGTAAATAATTTAAAATTTTTAATATAATTATTTTACTAAATATAATTACTTTGTTTATGTCATTAAATTTAATTAAAAATGATGAAAGTAAAAGTTTTAACAATTTATTTATAGAAGTTATACTGCATTATGAATAAAATATTTAAACAATTATATTTGGCTAAGGAAAAACTTAAGATGATGATATGTTAGGATAATTGTTTCTGTTATGACCATGTTGTCGACAAAGTCCACATTTTTTTTCTACTTGCTTGTTCATTTTCGTCTTCGTCCATCTCAGTAAGAATGTGAGTTGAAATGGGACGACCCTTTGCAGTCCTCTTTCTCATTGGATCAGGAACCCACTTATCTCCTTCATATTTTTTCCACATTGTTTCGTGTGACAGTAAAGCAAAGGAGTTATCATAGATGTAAAGTGAATCACATCGGCACATAGCTCATGGGATCAACATTGATAGATTTATAGGTTGTCATGACGTGAGAACACAGGAAGTGTTTAGGCTGATATTCACTACAATCACACTTTTGGGATTGTATCATTACTCTAAACCTTCGATGTGGTCTTGGTGTTTGAAGTGGGGATCGAGTCTCTGTTATAATAAAAGTGTGATTGTGTCTGTCCAATTCATTTACAATGTGTGTTTTGCCCTCATTGAAGCATTGTACCCATTTTTGTTTGGGTAATTCATCAAGCCATTTAGGTGCACTTGCCTTATTCGCATGGATATCCCCAACATGTCGCCAATGAATCTTGTCCGTGTATGCGTAACATGTAAATATTCAATCATCTATTATGTTATAAATTTTCATTGAAAGAAAATTTTAACGAATAAATAAAATATATTCTCACCAGCCAACATGAGTGGTTTCTTTAAATGTTTGCGGTTTCAATTGTCGCGAACAAAGTTTTCTGCAATGTGGCATAACAAAAAAAATCAACCAAAACATAAATTTAACAACACAATTACATGTAATATAAATAAAAAATTATACTGTAATTTTATCCAATTTTTGATATTTTTCTTTATATGTATATTTCTCTTTAGAAAAATTATAAAACAATTCTTGAAAAATTAATTTAATATATAAGTAATTTTGAAATCAATTATAATAAATTTTATATAATATAATATTTAATTTTTATAATATTTTAATTTATAAAAAAAAAGATCAACAACAAGCCGACTTCCGTCAAGCATCCTAAACGAGTGTAACTTCTACCACATGGATTAGTTGTGTCCAACAAATGAACATGAATATTCAAAAAAGTTAAATAGAATAACGACAGATGAGTAAAATATATTCATTAACAAAGACAGAAAAAAATAATATGACATATGTTAACATCGGTTTTGTGAATATCCGATGTTAACATGAAGAACATCGGTTTTCAGCAAACCAAATGTCAACAAACCAATGTTAAGTTTATAAACTTAACATCGGTTATGTTTAACACACCGATTTTGTGTCATTCATAAGTTCAAAGCCCGAAAATCCTTTTTCCCCCCACACACTGCTTGGCCTAAATCGCTGAGGTTGTTTGTCCTCGTCAGCTCCATTCCCGTTCGAGTTGGACTTGGAGTTCGAGTTGGCACTAGTTCCCGTTCCAGTTCGGAAATTTATTTGGTTGTACACTTGTACCCACATGTTTAATGTACCAATTTGTTTATTCTTCCACCTTATGTGTTAAGACATGCATATAGTCATTCTACTATAGGACATTCCAATTCCGATGGCTATCTTTTTGACTCATGTTGTTGTAATGTCAATGTTTAGCAGTTTGGTTTTGGGAAGCCGTGGTTAACCCAAGGACCTTTTTTTGGTTTGTGCTGCCAGTCTCATGAGGGACGTTTGACTGCCATTGTCGTTGTTGGGTTGGATGTAAGTTTGATGTCTTCATTGTATATTTACTCACAGAATTTGTGTCTTAATTAGTCACTCGATGCCTTTATTTGTTGACTGCCATTATCGTTGTTGGGTTGGATGTAAGTTTGATGTCTTCATTGTATATTTACTCACTGTTAAGTAGTCACAGGATTTTTGTGGTATTGGTTCATGTTAGTTTTTTCCTTCCACAAAGGTGGTACTGACTGAAGGAAACTGTTTAATTCCACATGCTTGCATGGAAAAAATTACATGTGAAAATAGTTTATTTGCTGAATTGGTCTATATACGTGTATTCCATCAACAAAATTGGTCCTTGAAATTGGTTTTGGTGGTGTCAGTCATGATCATTCAAAAAAATACACATTTGAGGAGGTTAGCCCAAAATATCACCTTGAAGTCATTGTATGGTAAAAGTTGTGATTCAACAATGGTTAATTCAGCAACAGATTGGCATGCTCAATTATAAAAAGGAGGAAAGACAACATTAGGTTCCACCCAATGATAACGTTGTTTGACTAGGATAAATATTAATAGTCAACAGGTTCCTTTTCGACCAATATGTGTACGTACACTTTAGCGATTTTGCCAGAATAACAAAGAGATGAAAGGAAAATGTTGTCAAGTTTTGTTGATAATGTTAAGTAACTGAGCTTTATTTGTGAAAAGTCCAATGGATACTCCAATTGCATCGCCTCCTCCTTCTCCTTGTCCTAGTCCTCCCCTTCCTCCTGCGTTAGCATCAGAGTCTACATCTTCGTTGAAGCGTACACGCAAACCCACACGGGTAAGATCCTTTGCCACTAGAACATCTGTGATAGAGAGACCGGTGGTCCACGTGGATCCTGCGACCTGCAAGGCAGAGGGTCCCCACAGGAAGAAATTAAGGACATATTTGGGGATTGTGACTCGTGATAAGGTGGACGTGACATTCGAGAATTGGAAGGAAGTCCCTACTACTCAGAAGGATTTAATATGGGAGAATATTCAGGTAATTTAGATTTGATGTTGCATTTTCTTTATTAGGCAAATTTTACAATTAGGTAACAATGAAACCTAATTGATTGTTTGTCAGGCTGAATTGGATATCCTTGAAGCATGTGATGGTAGGACAAAGAAGAAAATACTTCAGACTGTCGGGAGCAGTGGAGACAGTTTAAATCTGATTTGACGAGGAAATGAGCACTTACAGCCGACAAGGACAATGTCAATGACACTATTTGTGAAAAATACGGCATTTGCAAGGACAAATGAGCCCAATTTTGTCAGAGCCACAGAGACCCGTCATGGGACGTATGTAATTTGTCATTTTTAATGTTTATGAGTAAAAATTCAGTTATTATAATACATTGTATGATAAGGTGTTGATTAACATTTGATTACTGTAGGATGTGCGGAAAAAGGCACAGGCCATCCATAAGCAAAACAGGGCCCCCCCACGTGTTGTCTCGAGGGGGTTATGAATTGTTAGAACAGAAGTTGATGGCTGACAAAACAAATAAAAAACAAGAGGAAGTTGCTCAATCCGGAAGCACTAAAGCGTTGTTCGATCCTCCATCTCCCATCAGCCGACACGTCAAGTGGAAGATGGCGCGCACCAAGAAAACAGGGCAAATGACATCTGCGGCAGCAAAGAAAATTGCTGACAAAATTGGAAGTGACTTATAAGTAACAATCGTAAATACTTATTTTTATTTTGTACCACCTGTTTCTGACGCACATTTGTTATGTACAGGATTCGTTGGAGGAGCAGGCGTCCCAAGGTTCTTTTGTCCCACATGGGCGTCAGGATGTCTTAATCGCTGCCATTGGGCGACCAGAACATGGTGGTCATGTTCGTGCTGTTGGGGCCGGTGTCACCATCAAGCATTTCTTTGGACCGGCTAAAAAAACCTACCATAATTCTTCCTCCATTGATCCAAAAGAACTAGAGCAACTGACTCAACAAATCAGGGACCAACTAGAGGAGTCGATCACAGAAAAAGTCACGCGACAGGTGATGGCATCCTTCAGCCACCTGCAGTCCTAGTTTGAGTCACATATGCAATCACAGGGACTTTAACTTCCTCTGGACCATGAGGTTGGTCCCTCCGTTGCTCTTGTCAACACTAAGGAGAGTTGTGTTGAACACTCAGGGAACCATCCACAGACGGGTGACTCAGACAAATGTGGGCTATACATTGAAGGCAAGCCTTCCCGCCTGGTAGCCATAGGAAGACTTTATGAGGAATCCACAACGGTTCACAACATGGCTTTGTTGCATGGGCAAGTCAAGGTTGTTGTTGAGGAGATTATACATGCAGATGCTCCTGTGCCTGTACCCATTGACCAGGTTATTTTAGTGGGGAAGACACTTAACACTTAACATGCAGATGCATAATATTGATCTTATACTATAATTGTGTACACTACAGCTCACACTGGCAATTGGTCGTCATTTTGCCTAAGGAAAATGTTGTTGTGTGGTTTTGTTCATTGCATCACAGGCCAAACAACTATTTGAAAGGAATAATTAACAGGTCAGTGTTGATTTGTCAATACATTTGCTTCCCCATTATCCAAAAAGTTTGTTGTATTCAACAGTGCATTGAAAGGAGTTGATGGTACTCCACAACCTAAATCGAAGGCTGCCGGTCCTACCTGGATTGTCGTTAAAGTAAGTAATTTAAACAATAATTTTAGTACTATATATTTGATGTCTATGTTCTGTGAAACACTAGAATTGTTTGAATATTTAAATTTCATTATGTCTTTAGTGTAATAAACAAAAAGGAAGTACTGAGTGTGGCTATTACGTCATGCACTGGATGTCAACTATAATCTTAGCAAGTTTCACCAATAATTGGGAAATGGTAATTGTTAAATTGAAAGTTATTCTTTTTGTTATCATTGATATTAAATTATTAACTTATCTTTTATTACATCATGCAGTATTTTAATGATGTTAGACCATTGGAATCATACACATTGAAGGCACTTCGCATCCAGTGGGCAAACTATTATTTGATAGTTAGAAATGAAACTTAGTTTACTAGCTTCTAATTTCTGTTACCATGCTAGACAACTTAGGATGTTAGGTATGTTTGTAATTTTAGTTTAATTCATTACTTTACTACCTTGGTTTACATTTTTTTACAATTGATGTCATCTTTTAACGTTAAATGAAAATTATTTATTCATAGTTATTAATAAATTCTTTATTCATTTATAGTTATGAATGAATTTTTTATAATTGTATTAAATAAATAAGCTAATACATTACATTACATGATTTACAAACATTTTTTTTACAAATGATTAGAAAAATGAAAAACACACAATAGCTACCATACTGCTGAAGTATGATTATTATTATGATAATTACTATGTCAATCTACCCAATAAATATTCCATTAATGAAAAAATGAGCAACATCAAAAGGTTCACAAACTTACGCATTTTCTACTAAATTCTCAACGTCGTCAACATCACATGCTTAAATTCTGAAAATACATTGGCTACACAAAAATTACTCATGTTTCGCTAAATACGTATTTGAAGGATGGAAAAAAAATTATGACCAAATTTAAACACCCACTAATTCTTCTTTGAAGGTATTGTAGAGCGAAGTCAAGACTTCCAAGTCTGCTACCAATTACAGATACTATCACTCTGTCATTTGCTAACTATAATGATTTTTTAAAATTACATTTACATCGTAATATTTGTTTAATTCAATTTTATTAATTACATTTCGGTTAACATAATTGTTGATATTTATATGATGTTAGGTATGTTTTGTTATTTATATGTTATTATTTATACTTGCATCATTATATTTTTAAATTGATATGTTATAATTTATATATTTATTTTATATTTTTAATAATTTAATTGATTTTATTTTATTTCATGTAAGGTTTACGGGTCTTTGCATTAGTCGATGAGAGGTGATCATTACACACATTTAATGACGATTGGAAGTCTGCGAATACGTAAAGTGATTTTTATCATTTTTAAAATTGGCCATGTTAAGTAGGCATCTTGGTTCCTGTACACTGGCCTATTCGAACTGATTTGATGTCTTCGAATGTGAAAAGACATGTTTTGGATGCATGCTTCTTCGATTGGAGGGCTTTATGGACACGTCTTGGTTCTTGTAGTGGTGTTCATTTAATGTAACAGTCACTTGGACCGCTTTTTATCAGCCACACGTGCTTCTTCCATTTTCAATGCAATTGACAATTAATGAAAGGGTACGTCTGACCAAAAACATTTTTGGATATCCCTCGGACATGACATAAGAGGCATGGTTCCATTCACCTAAAATAAAGGTTTTTAAAAAACCGTCCTTTCAACGGTTATTTTCAACATCAAATTTTTCTCAAATTTACAAATATGATTACAACACAAAAATAATACTTTATTTTATATTTTGTAAATTTTGTCATCATATCAAAATAAAGTGCACTAATTAAAACTTACCAAGTTAGAAGTTATGGTGAAATAACCTTAAACGGAAATTCGTCAAGTTATAATAAACCACAATTAGTGAAGTACACATTAACCCTGCTTTATAAACTGACTATAAACCCTAACTTGTCAATTACAGATTAACCAAACTTAGTTAGACAACTATAAACCCTAATTCATAAAAGTAGGGTTCAGTTGTTTGACTAATTTAATTTTTTCGTAGTTAGACAACTATAAACCCTAATTCATAAAAGTAGGGTTCAGTTGTTTGACTAATTTCATTTTTTCCTTTAGTCACTACCTCATGTGTGAAGTACTTAAGTCAGTGTTTTCTCTTAAATAGTGGGTACTTAAGTTATTGATTCAAAAAATTGAGAACAAAATTGCATATTATAAGAACCAATGTTGCCACAAAATCCACGTTTTATCATTTACAAATTATTGCTATGGTTACACATTTTGAAAATGTCCCAATGCTATCTAAGACCAAATTAGGTGTGCGAGCACAAAAGGATAATAATCCATGGACATGTCTAGGTATTTAACATGTTAGAAAAAAAACAAAATGCAAGGTATTATCATTTACTGATAAAGAGAATAAAAAAAAAGATACCGTATTAATTAAACATGACTGTCTATGTGTCATTGCTTATTTGAGATATAAGGTTGATTGACTCATAAAGAAAAAATAATTATCATTTTATTATGGAAAAGTTAATATATAATCTCATTTTTTTATGCAATCGTTGAATTATTCATATCGTACATGTAATTCTTTTGTGTACATTTAAAAACATCAAAAAGGTAATCAAATAATTATACTTTAGGATATTGTCAAAGAGGTGCAAAATGAACTTAGATTAATATTAAATGTTTGTGTATATAATTTATGTGAAAAAATATTTAATTTAATGAGACCGTTAAACAAAACAGTAACATGAAAGTTATAGAATGATGTAATAGTTTTGAAACCAATGGTGCTGAAGTACACAAAAACCCTAATTAGTAAATTACAATTTATCCGTCATTTGTGAAGTAATGGTAATCCCTTGTAAATAAAATGCATGTAAACACTAAGTAGTTAACTAAGCCTAACATGTACTATGTCGAATAACCCTATTACCAAATTGGTTAGGTCAAACTAACGACTACTTAGTAAGGTTTACATAAACCGTAATTGCGTCAATATTAATTTAATTGTTATATTTTTCAAATGCATAATGATGAACATATTATCTCATAATTTAATGTGACTTCGGTGGGGGGTGTTGTGTGTGTGTGCGCCTCAATAATAAATAAAGTTTACCATAAATTTTGATATACTTCGACCAATAGTTTATATGAAAAATAATTTTAACATTACTGTTTCAAACAAAATATTCCAAAATGAAAATAAATTGATTATAAAATTTAACCGAACAAAATGTTTGATGGACTTAGTGAAAATTAAAAAACATGACTAATTAATAAATTAAATTTTACTGTCATATTCTATAAATTGTAAATGAAAATGCATTATGCAAAAAACTGGATGAAAGGGCATATAACGAGGCGACACTGGTAACACAGACACAACTGGATACCAAAGACAAAGAAAACAAAAACATTGATACCTGCTAAATAATTGTACTTTAATAGTAGAAAATAAAGCAAAATTGTCTTTGATGAAATTCTGATACCAATGACAGATGTCGTACCGGATGTCACGACATCACGCTTCAGAACATGCAGATTATATTTGACAGTATGAACAGATTAAACTAGTAAATAACACAAGAGAATTGTTAACCCAGTTCGGTGCAACGTCACCTACATCTGGGGGCTACCAAGCCAGGGAGGAAATCCACTAAAATAGTGTTAGTTCGAAGATCTAACAGCCACTGTTTACAACCTTCTCACCTAACCACTACCCATGCAACCTCTACCTAAGAGCCACTCTTAGATATGAGAATCCCTCTCACTCCCTCTCAATCACTCTCCCGTGTTTACAAATAAATCTAAGACACACCAGAGATGGCTCTCTGAACAATAGAGATCAACTCTACACACTCAGGTCCAACACTTGATGTTAGGGTAGCATCAAGGTGGCTCACAAAACACTCAAGTCCCAAAACTCACAAAATAACTCTACAATCTCGGACTTGGTAGAAAACTCGTGCAGCCTTCATTGTTTATATAGCAGTGTGCGTATCTGGGCTGCAACAACTTGCGCTGGATAAGATCTATCATTCTCCTGAAAAATCTGCACTTAAAGATCTAAAAGATAAAGTTTGATCTTTTAGTTTTTATCTTTAATCTTTAATCCCTGAACGAACTATTCAAGTTTGTAATTCGAACTTTAATTATCTTTTAATTCGTTCCTAAAGATAGATCGCCAAATCTGTTGCTAACTGCACATTAATCTGTTAAAGATATAACAGATTTATGTGTCCAGTATTTTCGGGCAGGATGTCCTGGACATCGTATCCGACATCGTGGATCCTGCAGCTTCAATTCTTCATTTGACATTTTATCTTGCCTTGTGCATTGTGCAGCCCAATCTGATTCCTTGACATAACGTTGGACATCATGTGCAGCAACTCCAGCTTTCCTTCATTGTCTAAGTGCTTATGTTTTAACAAAATTTTAGCCAATCTTTTAAAACTCAGTAAAGCTAAGCACTAACAATCTCCCCCTTTGGCAAATTTTGTCTAAAACATACTTAGACACTTCCTGAGCAGGTACGAGCAGTTATGCAAGTGGGATCAGCAACTTTCATTATCAGAGTAGTCAAGCACAGCGGTATCTGTAGTGGCGACAGCAAAATTCTGCAAGTTGCAAGTCGTTTCCAGGATGTCAAGACATCTCACGTGACATCAGCTTTCTGCTCCCCCTGTCTCCATGCTCCTACTGCTATGAAGCAGTTCACTGCGGCATCTTCTATCAGCTACTAGTTTTAGTAGCTTACAACAATCATCATCAGCAGCAGTAGTATAAATACTACTCCCCCTCAAAATCATATAACTACTACTCCCCCTCAAAATCATAAATCATGCATAATTATCCTACTACTCCCCCTTTTTAGACAGAATTTGGCAAAAGTAGAATGCATGAAATTAATGTGCAAATATTACAGACCAATAACTAGTAACAGTAAAAGCAAAAATAAAGGTCTGATGGTCATGGGGTGGCATCAGAATCATCATCATCTGATTCTGTATCCTCTGCTGCATCTTCTTCTTCCTCAGCTGCTTCTTCTTCTTCCTCAGCTGCTTCTCCATCATCAATGCCACTGTCTGAGAGTCTTTTGATCAGGCGTTCCAGCTCCATTTTCTTCTCTGTGGTGGCTTTGATGGTTGCTTCCAGCACCTTGCATGTGTCCTTGAGTTCAGCAATCAAAGCATCCTTGGACACAGCACCTGAAGCAGCAGCTTTCCCTGATGTCGAGACAATGTCTGGGACATGTGTCCCCTCAAACAGTTTGTAATGCAGGGACAGAGCAGATTCTCTCTTCTTCACAGAGTCAATGTTGTTTAAAATATTGGGATGTTGACTCAACATAATGCCACACAATACAGTTGGGAAGGCAATGGGTAATTTGACAGCAAAAGATTCTGAATGCTTAACAGTTTGATCAAAAATATAGTTTCCAAAATTAAATTTGGACTTGGTTCCAACAGCATACAGAAATTTACCCAAACCTGTGGCAACAGTGGAAGTATGATTGGTGGGTACCCAGTTTGCAGTGCCAATCCTATGCAGGATTGCATACTTCACACTTAGCTTCCCTGCAGAAAGCTTCCCTTTCTTTGGCCAATGCTGGACTTGTTTGGCAGTGATTTCCTTGGCAATTTGATGCTCAGAAACAGCAATATCCACCACTCCTTCAGTTGGTCTGCCCAGGTATTTGTTGATTACAGCAGGGGAGAATCTCACACATTTTCCTCTGACAAACACTTTCTGATACTCATCACTCTTTCTGTTTGTTATGTCAGATGGAATGTTGACAATGAATTCCCTGACTAGACTTTCATAGCAATCTCCCAACTTGGTGACAGTTTTCAGCAGTCCAGCAGCCTTGATGAGGTCCATGATCTCCTTGCAATCCAAGGCATCTCTTCCCAGTTCTCTTTCTAAGGCAAGTCTGCGTTGATATATAAATTTCCACCTTTCAACATTGCCAATGGAGTGGAATGAAATGTTGTCCAATGGTGCATCAGGGACATTTCCAGGCACCTTTTTCCCTGATTTCTTGGCCCTCTTGATGTCGGGAACATCTAGTTCGACATCATCATCAGAATCAAATGAGGAAATTTCTTTCCTCTTCTTGGAAGGGATTGCAACTTTGCTCCATCTGGATGTGGTAGGAGTGATTGGTGTGCTCTTCTTCTGTGCCATAGTTTTGATTCGTCCAGACCTAGTAATGGGGGTTTTTCCCTTTCTGCTTTGTAATCTTTCTGCAATGCCAGGTGCCAACTTGTTGGCAATGGGTTCCTCATCAGATTCTACTTCTTCTAGGTCAATGAGGTCACCTGGAGCAGGTTCTGGTGCCCTTGGTGCAGGGGTCTCCTCTATGGCTTGATCCTCTTCCTCTGTTGATTCCTCTTTACTGGATGAAGAGAGGACTTCAGCATTTGGGGTGGAAGATGTTGGAACATCTTTATCAGCATCAGGGACAGAAGCATTTTTCAGAATGCTACTCACAATACTGCGGATCTTCTTATCCATCTCCGTGTCTACTTCCCTAGGACTTGTTGCAAGGCTAGGGTTTTCAGAAATCTTCACTCCCTGTTGTCTTTTGGGGACCAGTTTCTCAGGAACAGGGGCTTGACCAGGAATCATTTGTATGGGTTGGATATTGAATTCAGGTTGTTCCTGGTTTGATGGTGCTTTGGTGGATGATGGAGATGATGGTACAGAGGGTGAACCAGGAGATGAAGTTTCTTTTGGTGAGGTAGCCATGGAGAAGCAGAGCCTTTGGTGTGGTTTCGTGAATCTCTGAGAGGTGTTGGGGAATGCTGATGAAAACGAGATTACCACGAAAATATGAGTTTGAATGAGGAATGTAGAGGGACGTGTGAAGCAACGGTCGAATTTGTTTTGGCCCAGTAGTGAACGCGCTATTAACGTTTGAGCACGTTCAGATAAAAGTAATTGCTATAAATCCTCTAGCAGACAAATGCCCAGCTTGCCCCTCAGTTTTTCAAACTGATTTGCATCCAATGCCTTTGTGAAAATATCTGCTATTTGTTCCTCAGTGTCAACATGCTCCAGTGTGATAACTTTATCATCAACAAGATCTCTAATATAGTGATGTCTGATGTCAATGTGCTTGGTTCTGCTGTGTTGAACAGGATTTTTAGAAATATTAATAGCACTCAAGTTGTCACAGTACAATGTCATGACATCTTGTTCAACATTGTACTCCTTAAGCATCTGCTTCATCCAAACTAGTTGTGAACAGCTGCTTCCTGCTGCAATATACTCTGCTTCTGCAGTAGATAGGGACACACAGTTCTGCTTCTTGCTGAACCATGAAATAAGATTGTTGCCCAAATAGAAACATCCACCAGAAGTGCTTTTTCTGTCATCTGCACTTCCAGCCCAATCAGCATCACAATACCCAACCAGCATTGAATCTGAACAATGACAGTACATAATCCCATAGTTACTGGTGCCATTTACATATTTCAGAATTCTCTTTACTTGATTCAAGTGACTTATCTTAGGATTGGCTTGATATCTTGCACAAACACCTACTGCAAAGGTGATGTCAGGTCTGCTTGCTGTTAAATATAGTAAGCTCCCAATCATGCTTCTGTACAGACTTTGATCAACACTGGTGTCAGCTTCATCTTTTGACAGCTTCAAGTGAGTAGGTGCAGGTGTTCTTTTATGGCTGGCATTTTCCATCCCAAACTTCTTGACAATGTTCTTTGCATACTTGCTTTGTGAGAGGAATATGGAGTCTTCCATCTGCTTCACTTGGAGTCCCAGAAAATAAGTCAGCTCTCCAACAAGACTCATCTCAAATTCAGATTGCATCTGTTGGACAAAATGTCGAAGCATCTCATTCGACATCCCTCCAAACACAATGTCATCAACATATATCTGTGCTATCATCAAGTTTTCAGCATCTTGTTTGACAAAGAGAGTCTTGTCAATTCCTCCCTTCCTATACCCTTGCTGAGTAAGGAACTCTGTTAGCCTTTCATACCAAGCTCTTGGAGCTTGCTTCAATCCATAGAGAGCCTTCTTGAGCCTGTATACATGATCTGGATGAGTTGGATCTACAAATCCCTTTGGCTGCTCCACATAGGCTTCTTCATTCAGGTATCCATTCAGAAACGCGCTCTTTACATCCATCTGGTACAGCTTGAATTTGAGGATGCAAGCTACACCAAGTAACAATCTGATGGACTCAAGTCTAGCAACAGGGGCGAAAGTTTCATCAAAGTCTACACCTTCAATCTGAGTGTAGCCTTGAGCAACAAGTCTGGCCTTGTTTCTGGTTATAACACCTTCTTCATTGGTTTTGTTCTTGAAGATCCACTTGGTGCCAATCACATTAGTTCCCTCGGGTCTAGGAACTAGCTCCCAAACTTCATTCCTTTTGAATTGCTCCAATTCTTCTTGCATAGCATTGATCCAGAACTCATCAGTCAGTGCCTCTTTCACATTCTTGGGCTCAATTTTGGAGACAAAACATGAATTGGAGACAATCTCAATCTCCCTTGATCTTGTAGTGACTCCTCTGTTTGGATCTCCTATAATCAGCTCCTTGGGGTGCATCTTCTGGATTCTAATGGAGGGACTCTTGTCAGGTTTATTGATGTTTGGTTCATCTGTAGCAGAATCAGAGTTTTCTGCATTTTCTGCACTTTTAGCTGTATCTGCTACATTGTCTCCCGATGTTCTGACATCTTCTTCGACATCCTTCTTTCTTGCTGGAGTTAGATCATCAACAACCACATTGATGGATTCCATCACAGTTCTGGTTCTGGAATTGAATACTCTATATGCTCTGCTGTTTGTAGAGTATCCCAAGAATATTCCTGCATCACTCTTGGGATCCATCTTTCTCCTTTGCTCTCTATCTGCCAAAATGTAACATGGACTTCCAAAGATGTGGGAGTGCTTGACAGTTGGCTTCCTCCCTTTCCAGATTTCATACAGTGTGGTTGGAGTCCCTCTTCTAAGTGTGACTCTGTTGTGGATGTAGCATGCTGTGTTCATGGCTTCAGCCCAGAGATTATAGGGAAGTTCTTTGGCATGAAGCATGACCCTAGCAGCTTCTTGCAAAGTCCTGTTTTTCCTTTCAACTATGCCATTTTGTTGTGGTGTAATGGCTGCAGAGAACTCATGAGTGATGCCTTCAGATGTGCAGAATTCAGTAAACTTGATGTTTTCAAACTCTCTGCCATGGTCACTCCTGATTCTCTTGATGACACAGTCTTTTTCTCTTTGAAGTCTTAGACTCAACTCCTTGAATACTTCAAGGGTGTCTGATTTCTCTCTGATAAAGTTGACCCAGGTAAATCTGGAGAAATCATCCACAACAACATAGGCATACCTCTTTCCTCCAAGGCTTTCAACTTGCATAGGCCCCATCAAGTCCATGTGAAGTAGTTCCAGCACCCTGGAAGTGGTCTGATGTTGAAGCTTCTGGTGGGACATCTTGACTTGCTTTCCAATCTGACATTCACCACAGATTCTGCCTTCTTCTATTTTCAGATTGGGAATGCCTCTAACAGCACCTTTGTCAATGATTTTCTTCATGCCTCTTAAGTGCAGATGTCCAAATCTTTGATGCCATATTTTGACTTCATCTTCTTTGGAGAGTAGACATGTGGAGGAGTAACTGGTTTCTTGAGGTGTCCATAGGTAACAGTTGTCCTTTGATCTGCTGCCCTTCATTAGGACTTCACTCTTCTCATTTGTCACCAAGCATTCTGACTTTGTGAAGTTTACATTGAATCCTTCATCACACAACTGACTGATGCTGATCAAGTTCGCAGTCAGTCCCTTCACCAGCAGTACTTTGTTCAGACTAGGAAGTCCATCATGAACTAGCTTTCCCATTCCAGTGATCTTTCCTTTAGAGCCATCTCCAAATGTCACATAGCTAGTGGAGCAAGGTTCAATGTTCACCAAGAATTCTTTAACTCCTGTCATGTGTCTGGAACAGCCGCTATCTAGGTACCAATCTTCCTTAGCTGATGCTCTAAGTGAAGTATGAACAACAAGACTAACAATCTTGTGTTTTGGAACCCACATCATCTTCCTTCCGCTGCTGCTACTTTGAGTTCCATGATGTGGATGGCCATGTAGATGATAGCAAAAGGGCTTTATGTGACCATACTTGCCACAGTAGTGACACCTCCACTTCTTTCTTTTGCTCTTTTTCTGCTGCGTTCCATGATGTCGAGACCGATGTTGTGACATCGTGGCTCCAGTGCTGTTTTTGGCAGGAACAAATTCTGTCATGGTTATTCTGCCAGCAGATTTATGATTAAACCCAAGTCCTCTCTGGTTTCCAACATTCTTCCCAAGCTGTAGCACCTCATCAAGCATATCTGAGCCTTTATTCAGCATCTTTATTGATTTTGTCATGTTTTCCAGTTTAGAGTTCAGAAAACCAACTTCTCCTTTAAGCTCAGAGATCTCCTCTTCATGTGCCTCCTTCTCAGCCTCCAGATTTGCAATGACCTTCTTCAGTTGTGCTTCTTGCTGAAGAATCTTCTCACTTTTGATGCATAGTTTTCTATAGGATATAGCAAGCTCATCAAAAGTGATTTCAATATCACTTGAATCTTCATCAGATTCAAATCTCCCAGTGAGTGCATTCACATCTCTGTCAGAATCACTTTCTTGTTCACTCTCTGTATCATCAGACCGACATACAGAAAGTCCTTTCCTCTGCTTCTTGAGATGGGTGGGACATTCAGCTTTGATGTGCCCATAGCCTTCACACCCATGGCATTGAATTCCTTTGCTGTGACTGGGCTTTTCATCTGACTTTTTGTGGTATTCACTACCTTTCCTGATGTCGAAAGGGATGTTCCGGACATGTGGTTTCTGCCTCCTGTCCATTCTGTTCAGCACTTTGTTGAACTGTTTTCCAAGGAGCACAACTGCGTTAGTCTGACCTTCATCAGTATCCAGGTCATACTCATCTTCTTCTCCTTCATCATTGGACACGAACGCCAGGTTCTTGCTCTTCTTTTCAGTCCTATCCGAGAGTCCTAGCTCAAAGGTTTGAAGGGAACCAATGAGTTCATCTACTCTCATGTTGCAAATGTCTTGGGCCTCCTCTATTGCAGTGACTTTCATGTCAAATCTCTTAGGCAAAGATCTGAGGATCTTTCTCACCAGCTTTTCATCTGTCATCCTTTCTCCCAAGGCAGTGCAAGCATTGGAAATCTCAAGAATGTTCATGTGGAAGTCATGAATACACTCTTCCTCCTTCATCTTCAGATTTTCGAATTTTGTAGCCAATAGTTGCAATCTGGACATCTTCACTTTGGAGGTTCCTTCATGAGTGGTTTTCAGGATCTCCCATGCATCCTTGGCCACTGTGCATGTGTTGATCAGTCTGAAGATATTCTTGTCAACTCAATTGAATAGGGCATTCAAGGCTTTGGAGTTTCCAAGTGCCAATTCGTCTTCTTCTTTTGTCCAGTCTTCTTCTGGCTTCAATTCATTAGTGGGCTTTCCTTCTGTGTCCAACATCTTGGGATGTTCCCAGCCTTTGATGACAGCTTTCCAGGTTCTGCTATCCAGTGATTTGAGGAAGGCCACCATCCTTGCTTTCCAGTATTCATAGTTGGTTCCATCCAGAATTGGTGGTCTGTTCACTGGTCCTCCTTCTTTCTCCATGTTCATCAGAATTTATCTCCCTAGATCTCACTCAGTGATTTAGAGTGCCCGCTCTGATACCAATTGAAATTCTGATACCAATGACAGATGTCGTACCGGATGTCACGACATCACGCTTCAGAACATGCAGATTATATTTGACAGTATGAACAGATTAAACAAGTAAATAACACAAGAGAATTGTTAACCCAGTTCGGTGCAACGTCACCTACATCTGGGGGCTACCAAGCCAGGGAGGAAATCCACTAAAATAGTGTTAGTTCGAAGATCTAACAGCCACTGTTTACAACCTTCTCACCTAACCACTACCCATGCAACCTCTACCTAAGAGCCACTCTTAGATATGAGAATCCCTCTCACTCCCTCTCAATCACTCTCCCGTGTTTACAAATAAATCTAAGACACACCAGAGATTGCTCTCTGAACAATAGAGATCAACTCTACACACTCAGGTCCAACACTTGATGTTAGGGTAGCATCAAGGTGGCTCACAAAACACTCAAGTCCCAAAACTCACAAAATAACTCTACAATCTCGGACTTGGTAGAAAACTCGTGCAGCCTTCATTGTTTATATAGCAGTGTGCGTATCTGGGCTGCAACAACTTGCGCTGGATAAGATCTATCATTCTCCTGAAAAATCTGCACTTAAAGATCTAAAAGATAAAGTTTGATCTTTTAGTTTTTATCTTTAATCTTTAATCCCTGAACGAACTATTCAAGTTTGTAATTCGAACTTTAATTATCTTTTAATTCGTTCCTAAAGATAGATCGCCAAATCTGTTGCTAACTGCACATTAATCTGTTAAAGATATAACAGATTTATGTGTCCAGTATTTTCGGGCAGGATGTCCTGGACATCGTATCCGACATCGTGGATCCTGCAGCTTCAATTCTTCATTTGACATTTTATCTTGCCTTGTGCATTGTGCAGCCCAATCTGATTCCTTGACATAACGTTGGACATCATGTGCAGCAACTCCAGCTTTCCTTCATTGTCTAAGTGCTTATGTTTTAACAAAATTTTAGCCAATCTTTTAAAACTCAGTAAAGCTAAGCACTAACATTTGAAATAATTATGTAGCAGTTATTTGCGCTTAAATATTAAATAATTGATGTTTTGTTTAATTTTGGCTGCACATATAAAAATGGAGGTTCTAAAAGCAAAAAGTGGGGAATAACGAACAAAAAAAATAAGAAATGAGCAAATGAAGGTATGCATGCATTAGTTTTCGAGGTTAGACGCTCAGGAGAGGATAACTTGTAATAGAACAACAAGAAAAAAATATCATAATAAAATCATTGCTAGACATAGAGTGATTGCATTATGCTCATGCGTCAAAGCAAACGTCTAGAATTACAACTTCATGCATTTTATCTATTGAGTGTTAGCAAGGGCATTTGGGATATACATAGGTAAAATATGCTCGTCAATGTGAGCCATCGGGACCAAGTAAATGAACAGGTGTGGGTAGGATAGAATCACTTGAATTGGTAAACAAAAAAATCATAAAATCATACATCATAAGCAAATAGGAGATGACAGGTCCAAACATTACCATATGTTATCTTTTTTTTATGTCTTTTATTTATGTCATCTTTTACTTTTCTTATCTTATATTTTTTTAGCTTTATCATATTTTAATTTTTGTCTTCTATTTTTATCTTTAATATTTATGTTATCTATTATCTTTCTTTATCCTTTAATTTAAATTTGTTATCTCTTGCTTAAAAAATTTGGATTTGCATTAATCTAAGTACAAACAAAGTACATGTGGATTCGACAGTCGGACTTATGAGTACTTTACTACTTGTGACAATTTCGTACACTTGCCAAAGGCCTCAACACATATTTTTTAAAGTTAATTTGTATTTTGTTAAAATAAAACAACGATAATTTTTTTTTACACATATTAAAAACATTAATCAATAAAAAATTAAATTACAATTGTGTATCAGGCTATTATGAAACAACAACAAATGGAATTTTCAATAAATAAAACCTCCAAATTTTATTTGTTGGATTTCATGTCATGTCATAAGTGGCTGACTCAAACCACTATAATGACCACTAGCATTCATTAACTCTGAAAATGATTAAAGTTGATACTTCGGACGTGGGATATTGTTTTCGTGCAAAAGTGCATTTTGCTCCTTTTGGTGCTACCCTCGGCACACCTGCATTTACTTCAATTTACCATTACTTGCTAAAATTAAGAAAAACCCGCATTACACATGGTTATCAGTCCCTTTGCAAAATCATTGAACCCCCTTAATCGCTGACAATATATCTCTACGTGCAAATATCTCTACGTGCAAACAAACCAGTGAAACCTCCGACGACAACCAACTGAGTAGGAAACATTGTCAACCTTCGAAATTTGATATTCAAGGATTCAGACATGTTCGCGAGTCATGACACACCGTGAGTTACATGCTGGTTGTTTAATGTTGTTGTCGTTATTTATGAGAAAAAAAACCTCATTATACTGCCATTGTTGGTTGTGTGTATGATACTAATGAAAGTTGCTGCATGTGTACAAGGAATTACGACAATGAGGCTGAAACATCACTTCGGACCAACGACGCAAGTAGCAAACAACATTGTTTCCAAGTACACAATCTACCCTTCACTGCCTTATTTCTTTACAGGTAGACAACATTGTTCATATGTAGCCACGTATGATTATGAAGTTGTATTGGTTTTTTCTTGCCTTAGGTACCATTGCCAACGGGAACAGTCGTTGTCGAAAATGATGAAGAGGTAGTTAGGGATACATCTTCTGCTGCAACCTTGAATGATGTGGTTGCTGCAATAAAGGTGCAAACTTGTCCTTGCGTTTAAAACAAGTTTTATCTTTTAATGTCAACTAAAAAATATGACAAAAATAACAAAGTAAATATGGACTTAATGATAAATGAATCTTACATTATGATAATTTACACATGTATGTTTCACATTCGCTTGAAGCATTTGGCTCAACAAATGCAAAACATTGAAAACGAGAACAAAAAAAGACTCGATGCCATTGACAAGACAAAAACATCAATGCTGAAGGCCATCTGCACATTGGCTAAACAAGACTACAAGGACTCAACAAAAGATGGTGACGAGGATGTGGCAATGAGTGGGACTCATGACAATACTTTTGTCTATCGCCAACCATTACATTGTCAAAATGCGAATAAGAGGGTGTCCAACCCAACTATGAAATGTACCACAAACCAAGCATACGAAAAATCAGATGCAACTTTGAACAATATTGAAACCATCTTTATCCCGGGGGACGATGATGATGATGAGTTTCTAAGGCCGTCAAATAGGGGAATGAAGGCCAAATTCGTCCATGACGAAAACACTACCACCTACTCCTCTCTGAAAACAATCAAGTTGTCAGGACCTGTTAGAACAAAGGAGAATGTGGATGAAAGTTTGAAAGAAAAAAAAAGAAAAAAAAGGCTTCAAGTCCCACATCGCTCAGGATAAACACTTGAATAGTGTTTCACTCCCTATATATAGAGAGCTTATTTCTTCATTTTTCCTTGTACCAGTTGAGAAGCATTTCCTCAACTTTTCTTTCTCCCTCCCATATTATAGTCGATGCATTTCTGGCAAACTTCTCCTTCTTTCTTTCTGTCGCTCTAAAATTTCGGTTGACTATAAGAGTGACTTTTTAAGTCATAATTTCGGTTGGCTATAACAGTGACTTTTTATGTCATAATTTCGGTTGGCTATAATAGTGACTTTTCAAGTCATACAAGAGGGTGTAATTCTAGAAAGGTTCCCTAAGTGCATTGGGAATCTTATACAGTGATCTAGACTGTTTTATCCTAGGGACTTCGTGGTTGATAGTCTGCTTGCATAATTTTTGGCAGTGCCACGAAACGTCTTAAAGAAAGCGACATTGTTCACAACTCAGCCAGTAATTTTTTCGGTTTGCCATAAACTATTGTTACAACAGGACCCAGTGACAAAAAGACTACGGATGACTCCTCCCCGCAACAACCATTCACGGGCAACTATGTTAGATGACTGAAAGCTAAGGTGAAACATTTACTAACAAGATCAACCCAAGATCACAGGCTGAAACTGTTAAGGACTCCTCAATACCGCCTAGAAAGTTGTCATTCCCCAATGATAAGTCTGTTAGTGGGAGTTCGAAGAAGCAGAAAATTGACAACCAAGATCAACCTACTTGGAATGCTTCAAGATACCAATATAGTAAAGGAACTTCATTGGGAAACATCAACAACAACAAGGCAACCTGGATGTTTCATAGGCCTCGGCCCAATTCCAGTAGGGGATACCCACATTATATATTTCTTCAACTATCCTCTTGCATTATATAACATGTTTTACATGTACAGGATATGCCCTGCACCTTCAAGCCAACTGTTGACATGAATCTTAATTTTGAGGAGACACAGGTTTGTGCATATGTCTTCAGCCCTAAAGTGGACCCAAGGTATGTGCGGTCACGTGTTACTCATAAAAATTACATAACTTATGATTGATATATATTCATGGGTATTTCTTTGTTCGATGTTCACAACTAAAATTGTTTTTTTGTGCATCTTTATATTAGCGACAACAAAATTTTGTTTGGCGTAGGAAACAACTTGGGCACACAAGCCCACTTTCAGTCGTTGTGTCCCAATAAGCCAATTAGGGAGGAGGTATATGGTTGTTTGTACCAAAACTATCCTATTGTATGTTAGGCTACAAATTGGCATCAAACTTTATGTTTCAAAATTTGTTATGCAATTGCTGCCAGATTATACTCTTCATGGCTGTGAAGGTTGCTTACAGCCAATTACCGCACTAGGAGTGTTTGGTGTATGCCCTCAGCATTTGCGGTATGCAATACATTATGTGGTAATTTAATACAAAACAAATATTAATTAACGTTTTTAATTTTTGTAATTAATTGCAAAAACTGCCATTTCAATTTGATTACAGCTGGATGTAATTGATGGGACTCTCGTGGAAACAGTCATGCTGCATTATGGAAAGGATTGGATGCCTTCATTTGCAAACTTAAAGATGGTAAATAATGTTTTCAAGTCAATGCAACTGATCATTAACGGGAAAAAATGTAAATAATTGTGTACAAATACTTGTAATGAAACTAAAATGATGTTCACGCTTGACGCACAGAACAAAAAGTAATTATTATTACGGGGTATATATTAATTTAATCATATTTTACTTTGTTCAGATATATATACCCATTGTTGAAAATATGGATCATTGGTATCTGATAGTAATAGACTTGCCTGGGAAAAAAATATATCATCTCAATTGTGACCTGACAAGTCAAACGGCATATGATCGGAAAGATACTATTAAAATCATGGTTTGCTTATATTGTTTCAATTTATTAATTATCAAATTAATGACATTTTCATATGTACATTGATTAACCATCACAATATATATATATATATATATATATATATATATATATATATATATATATATATATATATATATATATATATGTGTGTGTGTGTGTGTGTGTGTGTGTGTGTGTGTGTGTGTGTGTATAAACAGGCCAATGTGTTGCTGAGTGTTTTGGAAAGTGTGTTTGAAACACAAGATTTAATTTTTGGATTTGTTGGAATGGATAACTGGGATATTGTGGAACCCAAGGGAATTCCTAATTGTGGATCCAGGTGAATTTTGTAAACATAACCCATTCACTATAAATTGATGTTATATTTCAGAAAAAATGAAATGCAAAATATGGTTATTGGTTAATTGCAGTGAAAAGTCAGCATTATGGATCCTAGAATGGATGCAAATGGAGGATTCATTTTTTAGTCTCTTGTATGGAGTGGTAAGAATGTTCGAAATGTTAATCAAATTTGTTAACTTTTATTAACATATTTATACAAACCACATATTTGGTTTGATGTAGTCGATAATGTACATAATAATTGTCCTAATTTATGACATAAAACTGCAGCTAGATGAAAAGGCCGTCAGAATGAAGGTGACAATGATCCTGCTTTTAGGGACACACAACCAGTACAAAGCAGAGTTGATTACAAATGCAAAGCGCACTTGGCATGACTCTATTCATGGAAAACATTGAGGATCCATATATTTTATTTTACTAATTTTGGGTGAGGATCGGTATTTTTTTTTACAATTTTTTGGTGGTCAACAACATGACCAATAATTTAATATATGTTTAATATTGCATACAAAAACATTATTATAAAATATTCATTATAAAATGTAGGACATGACAGACATGTTCAGGACCACATTTGCAGGTCAACAAAGAGATGACACCACCAATGAAATTGACATTGGCCACAACAATGTTATACCTGCTTTGGTTTCATTATCTATGGACTATGGCCTACTTTAATTTACAAAGCTAGTTCGCTGTCAATCTTTGTCCATGAGGCATTGTAATGCACTCATTAAGTTTTGACCACTTGCTGTAATTAAAGTCTGCATAATATCAAACAATGTAACATATGTCGCTTCTTTATTGCAATGATTATAGGGGTTGTTGCTTCCTTCGTTTGTGTCATTACCCCACGAATTATCTCCTTTGTTTCCAATGTTTGTTGTTCATTTTGGTGTCCTCTTCACTTCCACTTTTTGGTTTTCTTTTGGGTTGACTTTAAAAGTTGCTGAGGGCTTCCATCTTCATTTTATTTTATGCCATTTTGGCTAGCCTTATTTGTGTATCAATGCTCTGATTTGTTGTGGACTTGTGCTTTAATTTTTGTAACAGGCTACAACAACAATGTTGGTTTTACCAAACAACTTGTCAGACAAGTTAACATCGTCAAAGGTACAGGTTCTTCTATTTTGCTTTTATTAAAACGACGTTTATGATTTTTTTTCTATGATTTTATTTGGTTTTTATGGATGCTTCGTTCATATTTTCCCCTAAAACTCATATATTTCATAAATTAAATTCGTTTAAAAATAATTGCCTCAGTCGACATTACATGTAACAAAAATATTAAATTAATTTAACCAACCTCAACGTATTTCAAACTTAACCAAAATAATATTTAAAACTATGTAAAACATGTACATGCAAAAACAAATAATTTTAAAATCTTTCAATTATTTTAATTAATAAAGATGAAATGCATGTTTTTTTATTATTATTTAGTTATACTTGTTTCTTTAATGTTTTTCATTCTACTGGAATTTAAACAACCAATACACATTAATTTGACAACAAAATTCGATAGCCATTACCAAAAAAAAAAAAAAACACTTCAGTTGCCTGCACCACCACAACTTTACAATTCCTAGGTTCCTTCATATTACCCCACCTACATTTTTTCGCCAACTACTAACTCACCTACACTTGCCCAAAAAAACATTTCTTCTGCACACAACACACATCCATGCCCCATTCCTTTGGGAAAAAACACTTAAACGGCTGCCACCATGAGTTCAGACCCATCTTTGAACTCAACCGACACAATCATCAGTTCAGACGCATGGGCCGAGTCGACCGACACAATCGTCAGTTCAGACTCTTCATCTGTTACGAGCAAGGCAAGTCTAAAACAAATAACTTACTTACCTTGTCCATTTCTTTTTAATATGTTAATCGAAGTTTTTATGTGTCGATTAGTGTTGTCAGTACATGGCTAGGTGTTCCTCTTGTCTTCTGCTATTCTATTATGAACCGGAACTTCTTGCTTAGTTCATCTTTTCAATGCATTCATCCATATGTTTTGACTCAATAATTGTTTTATCAACTTTCACTTCAAAATTTAAAACCAAACAATATATAAATAACTGTTGCAAATATACTTTTGTTTAGCTTTCACTGCCACACCACAAAAAACAATTTTCTTTTCCAGTGTTTCTTCTATTCTTTGATATTACATTTGCAATATTCCATTCATGCATGGTGATTCAATCTAAGCACTCCTGCTAGGATCCCTACCATCAAATTCAGATAGCATTATGTTTTTTCTAATTTTTCATTGACCAAGATTGAAGGACTGATATAGGTGATATGTAAATTAATTACACTTTAGTTTAATTTACACCATATATGAATTTCGTTGACCTACACTTTTCTGTTGTTATTCTTAACTCTATATTCCAATCGAATGACACTTTATCGGAGTAGCCTGTCTACATCAAAACCTTCAACTCCAAAATACAGTTTATATAACCTGCCAACTTAACAACAAATTTAACCATCAACATTTCATCCATAATATTATACGAGCATTTAAGGTTGTAAAAACACTGCTGAAATTTGCAATTTCTTGAGTTCACACCTATTTGCTTTTACTCATTGCATGATAGCCTCATTAATTTCATTCTGTTATTGTCATTGTCCACATATTTTTACATACTTGGTTATAATTATTGCGCTCTATCTCACTACAGATTCAATATCCACTTAACACAAAACCCTTAATCATGCAGTTCACAGCACCATTCCACAATGATACGGTTATCTTATAAGCCCAATTTGTTTTTCTTTTTTGTTCTTTCATATGCATAATCTGATTTACTTTTTCTCACTATGGGTTTTTGCAGGACACCATAGAAGTGTCTTCTTTTTACCACCAACAGTGGCTAGTATACCCTAGGTTTTCCGGTTTAGATATGATGGAACAACGTTCTATATCAGACTAAGACAGCATCGACATAAAGTCTACTTTGTCGATGGACTAAAGCACTTCAGAAAAGATTTACAAATTTTTGAATTTGTGACCATTAAATTCTTGGCATGCGAAAAGAACTCCACTTTTGACCTTTATTTCATTCCATCACTATAGCACCAGAGCTGCGCAAGGCCTTGCCTCTTCTCAAGAGAGCATATTTGGACACTTGAAATTACACAGTCAATGCTTACTGCACCGAAACCGCTGGTAACCATGACAACCTGTTCCAACTTCTTTATACAAATTGTTGCTTATATATGACATTGTTTTTTCTGCCTTCCAGAGACTTCCAAATTGTGCCATGACACATGTTAATGTCTGTGGTAAACACATGACCATCCTGAGAAGAATTGGACCTCCATTATAGTGGAATGTTGTGGTCCTTCACATTGGAATGAGCCAGAGATATGTTGTACAACCATGGTATCAATTCCTCACGGATAGTGATTTCTCACACAGCGATGAGGTCTCCTTCTATTACAGGACCAAAGATAAAATATGGGAAATTGTCATCCGCCACAACAAAAATTGGGATTATTAAAATCATTTTATGTACTTTAACTTGTGGATCTTTTTCACTTTCCTGAACAATTTGCTTATTTCACTTTCAACACTAAATATATTATCAATATTGGATCTATTGTTATTTGCACATTACCTTTTATTTATGTCTGCTCTAAAAAACAAATTAATATACATGCAAATGTTAAGTGGAATATAACTATAGCTTTCTTTTCATTCATCGGGCCCAAGTCAACGGTTCCAAATTTCATATATCTGCCATGTTATTGAAGTTTTTTGAACTACCCATTCTTACCAACTTTCGCAACTCTACAAATTAACAACCCACAAATTTCTTAATGGTACATCACTATATAAATACCATATAACCTTTTTATAATAATTATATAAAAAGTCACAATTATCATGATTTTTTATTGATTGATAGTAGAAGTACAGATTTTTACTATCTATAAATATTAAAATTTAACAAACCTATGTTGTTATTAAAAAAATTATTTATTGACTACTATCTACACATATTAGTTACTTAGTCGGTATTATGGCAAAAGGACAAGTTCACCTATAGATGGCTGAAATGCTTTTCCTAAAATGCATAAGCTACAAATGCCTTGTCCTTGGAATGGGTCAGCCTCTCCTCCCCCTAACTTTTTATTAACCCAAATAATAAAAAATGCTTATGTTTCATCGCGACGACCCGCTGGCCACTGGGGTATGCTACTTACTTACTGATAACATTCTTCTTCAATAATTCCTCTAACACAACTCAGACGACAACCTCAAATTATTTAAATGTTCCAATTACATCGACTTATATGTATGTATTTGCCCCTCAATGATTGATTTCAACACATATTTCTTAACAGTAACAATAACATTGGGATTTTCGGTTCATCACAAATGAATATATCATCATTAAGGAATATATCACCATTCCTATGTCAGTCTGCCCAATAAATATTTCATTCACAACATTACCAAATTTTAACACCCATTATATCTTCTTTCATTAACATTCCAATTCAAAAATTCCATAATTACAGTGTACACATTACAAAAAACCAATAATCATTTGCCAAATTACATTCCCCCCGCTACATCATCAAATTACACTCTTCTACTACATAATAAACACACTAACAAGCAAATACAGACCCAACAAACAACCAGTACAATCCATATAAATTTTTCCTTCATCATCATGTCACTCATCCTGCTTTGCAAATCCTTTTCCCTCAACATCAATTCATCAACCTCCTTCATCAAGGCTACAATGATCTTCTTTTGACGATTGTTGCCAATTGGATTATGCCACTGAAAAAATTACACCCTTTTCTACCTGTATCCTACATGCCCAACATAACCAAAAACAATCAACAATTAACACATAACATAACCCCTACCAAATTAATATTCCTTACCTTGTATAGACCACAACCATTAAAACGTCTCCCTGGATTTTCCTCAGTCCACGATATCAGTAGTGGAGCCTCTACGTTACAGAGACAAAACACGCGACTGCGGGCCTCGGAGGTGTACGAGCACAAACTCCTTTCCATGGAATTGTTTACGGAGGATAAAAACACCTTTTAAACAAGAGTTGCTTACCACAATTTCAGCCCCAATGACAACTCTTTTCAGATCTCCGTCACTGTAATAGCAGCCACAACCTAATATCATAAATACTAATAGACATCATGTGAAACTCTATATTACAGCAATTACCACATAAAACATGTCAAATTACATGAATGACCAAATGTTCGAAAGGATTGAAAAAGGTTATTCATAACTTTATCACTTGTTCCACTTCTTGCACTTCTTCAGCTTGTTCCACAAACATGTCAACTCAACAAGGTTAATCATCCAGATCATCCCATATTCATATAAATATCATACAACTAACTTAATCTTCCTTTTCCTTAAAAATTTCTCCATCCAAATCCCCCATTTCTCAGAATCCACACCTTGCAAACTAACACCTATATTGCAAAACTACTGCTCATACAGACCGCATGTATCTTCAAAACTACAACACATAACATAACAACACAAAACAACATTGAGGCAAACTATTTTGCAGAACAAAAATCAATCAAAACACCAATATAACAATGAAAAAATAACTAACAAGGACAATTGAACAAACTGCAACACTAACAATAAAAACCGATAAAAGAGTGGAAATACCTTCACCAAATACGAACTTCCTCGAAGTGATGACCAGATTTTACATGACTCCTCACAGCTGCCTTAACCCTGATGCGCTTGCCATTTGCATCACCAATCACCAACCAACACCGAACAAAGTAAAACAAACATTAAAACCCAAACACGGCGGTAAGCCAAACCCGACATTCAAATTGTTGTTTGTTCACGACTAAGCCTTACCCTTCTTGAGGTTTTTGACGTCGTAGGACAAAACCCTCAATGTTAGTTGCGGATCTAGCCCTGAAGCTCCCCCAACCTCAGTTTTCTTGCTTCAATCCCAAAATCACCACCTCTGCTAGGGCACGCAAGGTTCTACTTTTCGTGAAAGGAGAAACTGGAGCGTTCCTCCTCGTTACAACTCGTTACCCTACCCTCAACAGATCCCAACCATTTAATTTTTTTAATATTTCAATCCGACGAACGAGATTCATTCGTTATTTTTTTTACATGATTCTTCTATCCACCGGTAACCCTTCACACATCCCAACCATTAAATATTTTAATCTTCACATCCAGCAGATAAAAATCAGAAGTTGCTTTTTTTTCCAAACTTTCGTAGGGTGCAAAAGTAGTTTCGCTTTCGCACCCTAGACATCGTCTCCTTTCTAATGTTAGTAATGTTTTTCATGTTTCACAGTTACAAAAATATGTTCCCGACCAACCCTTCTCATGTAATAATGACTGACACAATATAATTAAAGGAAACATTTGAAACAATGCATGTATAGATTGCAGACAAGAGGATCAAGCACTTGAAGGGCAAGCATATTTCATTAGTAAAAGTAATTTGGAATGAAGACACGGGGGGTGCTACTTGGGAATTAGAGGAAAAGATTAGGGAGCAATACCCTCGCTTATTCTAGTAAATAAAATTTCAAGGACGAAATTTTTGTAAGTGAGGAAGGATTGTAATGTCCTGAATTTCTGTTATCATTAATAAAACCAACACTCTTTTACTTCTTTAGCGTGAAAAAAGTAAAATTTAAATTCTGTTTTGCACTATTTTAATAAAAAAATAAATTAAGAATTTTAAGTAAAGAATAAATTATGATATGACCTTAAAACATCTAATTAAGAATTTATTGTATTTTTCTTCCATTTCGATCTGCAACAGGGGTCCTAAGGTTCCCACCGATTGCTTTGCGGCCTTACTTTGTCCTACTTCTAAGCAAGAGGTTTGGAACATTATTTCTGTGATGGATAACAATAAAGCTCCTAGGCCAGATGGTTTCAATGTTTTATTCTTCAAGAAGGCTTGAAATATCATTGGTGATGATATCTTTGCAGCGGTTAATGAATTCTTTATAACTAGAAAAATTCTAAAGCAACTCAACCATGCTATTATTGCGCTTATTCCTAAGCATGATCAGGCCTCCCAGGTTAACCATTTTAGACCCATATCTTGCTGTAATTTGTTATACAAGATTGTGTCTAAAATTCTGGCCAACCGCATAGCCCCAGTGCTTGAGACTATTGTTGGGGAAACTTAAACTGTTTTCATTAAGAACAGAAAGATGATGGACAATATCTTCCTAGTTCAAGAGATTTTGTGCAAATATGCTCGGAAAAGATCTTCTCCGAGATGCCTCCTGAAAATTGACTTGCATAAAGCTTATGATTCCATTTCCTGGGAATTCTTGGATTGGATGCTTAAGTCCATTGGCTTCCCAGCCCAGTTCTGTACTTGGATCATGGAATGTGTTTCTTCCACTTCCTTTAGTGTGGCAGTCAATGGATCCATTTATGGTCACTTCAAAGGGCAGCGGGGTCTTAGACAAGGGGATCCTCTCTCCCCTTATCTGTTTGTGCTCTATTTGGAGTACTTTTCCAGAGATATGAGCAGCCTCAAGGATGATGCCAATTTTAAATTTCATCCCAACTGTGCAGGTATTCAGCTATCTCATTTGACTTTTGTAGATGATATTATGCTTCTATCTAGAGGAGATATCCCTTCTGTGTCAACTATGTTTGCCAAGCTTCAACACTTCTGTAGGGTTTCAGGGTTTTCCATCAGCTTTGATAAATCTGCCATATACTCAGCCGGTATTAGGCCTCATGAGCTTTCTCATATTCAGCAGCTTACTGGATTTAGCTTGGGTGACTTCCCTTTTAGATACTTCGGTTTTCCCCTTTTATCATCTAGATTAAATGTATGTCATTATGTTCCCTTGCTTTCCAAGATTCCTGGCCTGATTCAGGGATGGAGCAAGAAGTCTTTATCTTATGCAAGTAAGTTAGAATTGATTAGAACAGTTATTCAAGGAATTGTGAATTTTTGGATGGGGATTTTTCCTTTGCCACAATCTGTTCTGGACCGGATCAACGCTTCGTGCCGTAATTTTCTGTGGGGCAAAGCAGATATTGGCAAAAACAAGCCCTTGGTTGCTTGGTCAGTACTTTGTTCTCCGAAAAAAGAAGGAGGTTTAGGCCCTTTTAATCTCAAGGAATGGAACATTGCGCTTCTTTCCCGTATCCTGTGGGACTTTCATTGTAAGAAAGATTCTCTATGGGTTCGGTGGGTTCACCATTACTATTTCAGAGGGAGCGATGTGTGGAATTACAATACTTTTTCATCAGATTCAGTTTTGATAAAGAAAATCATTCAAATAAGGGACTTTATTATCTCCAAAGAGCTAAGTACGGAAGAGGCCAAAAAGAGGATTCAATCTTGGAGCACCAATGAACAATTGTTTGTTGGCAAAGTCTATAAATACATTAGAGGTGTCAAGCCTACTGTTAGTTGGTGTTCTATTATATGGAACCCAGCAATCCCTCCTAAGATGTCTTTCATTCTGTGGCTTGCTAAAAGGAATTGGCTACTTACTCTTGACAAAGTTGCTTTTTTGAACAAGGGTTCCCTCTGCCCTTTATGTTCAAATGAGGCTAAGTCAAATGCTCATTTGTTCTTTTCTTGCAGGAAATCTCTCCAAGTTTGGGCTCACATTCGTGATTTGGCTCTTTTCTGCAGATGTTTCACTTCTTTACAGCACATTACTGACTCTTTAATTAGGGGCAGATCCACATCAGATGTTCAAGGAAAATTACGTTGTCTAGCTATAGCAATTACAACCTACTGCATCTGGCTGTCTAGGAACAAGCTGATTTTTGAAGATTATCAATTTTCTGTAATAGAGGTTATTAGCAAGATTAAGTTTCTTATGTATAGACAAGCGCACCTATTACATTTGTTTTAGCATCTTGATATAGACTTTCTTGTATTAGGGAGACTTTTGATTTTCTCTAGCTGCGGGATATGTTCCATTTTTTGTTGTATTATTTTGGGTTTAATATAATTTATATTTTTCCCGAAAAAAAAGAATTTATTGTATTTGAATCAAGACTAGTTTATATATATATATATATATATATATATTTGGGATTAGTCTAACATGTATATTATTTTTTATAAAAAAAAACTGAAACAAAAATTTCCTAAGACTACGTTGTTTTTAGAAACAAAAATAGCAAACCTGATGGAAATTTTGTTTAGACGGTACATGTATATGAGGCTTTCTAAGAAGGACCACTTGCAATAAAGTTTTTTTATTTTCTTCCTCAAAATCTCACATGCAAACAGTGGTTGTGTGCTGATACGGAGGTAAAATCATGACATTTTGGATAAAGCTCATCCATGCTAAGTTGCAGCCAAACCAGATTAAACATTTAGAAATCAACCAAAACTAATCATTACATGAATAAATAGATATAAAAAAATCTGGTCTTTCACCATCACAAACAGATTTTGCATTGCCGTAAACGGAGGCCTGGGGAAGAAAAAAAATACTCCCTTGTTCCTAAAAACTTCTTTTTTCCAGTTTCAAAAGTCAATCGAGAAGAAAATTATAAAGCTACAATTAAGGTAGGGTGAGGAGGCTTTTATCATGATCTTTTTAAGATAAGGAAATATAACTTTGGTTGTTGGGGTGTGCCTAGGGATGAAAATGAGCCGAGTCGCTTGTCAAAGGTCTATGGCTCGGTCTATTTAAGGCTCGACTTGGCTTGACTTGTTTACTATAAAGGTCAAACTCAAACTTTTTAAAAAGTTTTTTTAGATAAAGAGGTCAAAGTCAAATCATAAAAAAAACATGTTAAGTTTGATAAGCCGGCTTGTTTAAGTAGTAGTAGTAGTAGTAATAATAATAATAATAATAATAATAATAATAATAATAATAATAATAGGATGAAGTGACATAAAATGCTTAAAGAGTTCACTTGCATGTGAAAAATTTTCAAAAAGAAAAAGACTCAAGTTAAAAGGATAATGCAACCAGATTAATACTTTCAAATAAAAAGAATGTTTTTAAAGATATTTTTAGATAATTTAAATATTTTTATTTGGCTATGTTAATATAAATTATCTCTAATCCATATATTTTTTAATATTATGCTCTTTTTTTCATTTTCTTTTGATATACTTTGTGTTTTAATAACTTGAATTTAATATGATTTTCTTTATCAAATATTTTTGGATTTGTACATTATTTATACGAAATTTTATAAGTTTATTTTTTTAATTAGTATTTCACTAGATTTTAAAATAATTAATTGGTTAAAGAAGTCTTTAAGAAGGCTTTTAAATATGCTCGTAGGCCAAGCCAGACTTTTATGTAAGCCGAGTCGAGCCTTTAAAAAGAGCCTATAACAAGATAATGAACCAAACTCAACCCTTACGTATTCAACTCAAGCCGAGTTCAAGCCTAGTAAAACTTGGCTTGACTTGGCTCATTTTCACCCCTAGGTCCATCTTGCTAAATTTTTCTTTTCTACTGTTATTTAATTTGTCACTTACCTTTTATTGATCTATCTAGTCATTACTAGCTAACTTCATCTTATTTTATTTTATGCGCTTAATTATTACTAACCTTTTTATTACCTCTTATCATCTTGATTTTCTTTCTTGTTTATTAGTTACTAAAATCACATCTACTATCACCTTATCTTAGTTAAACTTTGGTTCGATCAATAGATATAATTCTAATTATAATTTAACCTTATTAGCCTTTATATCTTCTAATAAAATTACCGGTACTGTATTTATTTTCCCTTTATATATTCTGCGTGATCAACTATAGATTATGTGCTCCAAATTAACCTACCTGCAGATTAATTTATCTAGTTGCAGATTTTTTTTTACATCTTAACGTTTCTGGCACTACTGTGAACAAGTTTATACCTTGCTAATTTATTTCTTTTCTCTTTACTATTATCTTCTCTAATAGTAACCCTTTATTTCATCCCTCTAATTGTTACTACTAATTTCTTTCTTTCTTCTCACTATTATGTCACAAGGAAATAAAATCATGGTTCTTTATATAATGATATATCCAAACTTTGACTTTCCAACGACATATGGTGCACGTTATGTTACTATTTCTTCATTATTAAATAAATATAATAAATATTTATTTTAATCACAAAAAAATTACTCATATTTTTGTAATAATAAAAAAATTAATTTAAGTTAGAGTAATTATATAAGGTGTTACAACTATCTCATTCATATACAACTACAAGAATTTTAGAAATTAGCTAAAAAAATAATAGTTATTTTGTAGTTAATCTATAGTAAAAAGAGTTAACTTCAAAATTGCTACAATATTTTTGGTAGTATGAAAAGGTCCAATTTTTTTGCAAAATAAAGTTAATGGAATCTCAAGCAATCTTTCTCTAAATCAAGAATCTTGTGCCTAAAGGTCCAATTGGGCTTAACACTATGTTGCCAAAGAGCACCAACCAACATTCATTATGAGTTTTCATGATCCTCCTTAGCTGCTCTAGCTAGCTTGGGAGCCACCAAAAAAAGATATAATGGGTTCCAACATAGGCATCAAACGATTATCAATAAAAGAAGTCATGGCAACATTTACAGCTTCCTTGATAACTTGAGTGGAAATTGAAGTGTGGGAGAGACCTATGACCTTTGAAAATGAAGTAGCCATAGTTCCAAAAACTCGTCTCTTCTTCGAACCTAACGCATCTGCCCATACTGTTGAATCAACCAATGAATGCTTTGAGTAGTCTTCTCCATACTTTTCCAACATTATGGTGTCATATGACTCCTAAAATAATATATAAAAAACCATAAATTAGCATATGTTCTCATTTTCCTTCTCCAAAATTTAAATATCAATGCAATAATTTGCTGGCAATGTCTTTTATGCATAATTATAAGTGATTGTTCAAATGTAGAAGGACACAAGACACAACTACAGTTCACCAAAAGGCCCAAACAAATAGTTCCATGTGAAAATAGCAGCTGCCTTAGTGAATACTGTTTACAAAACACACAAATTAGCATAAAGGATAATGAATATTGTTCACAGAACACACAAATGAACACAAAGGATAGTGCATACTGTTCACATATTAATTGTTGCAACTGTATAATATCTCGAGCACCCAGTGTGCAACATTGAATCGGGTACAACCGCCCTATTACTTTGACTAGCATCAGACTTCTTCCGCTGCGATGCCAACCAAATGTCAACTAAACCATCCCATATTTCTGCCTTCATTCATGGGTGGGGGGGGGGGGGGGGGCATGACCTTTAGTGTCAGACAAATTTGTTGAGTTCATCCGATTTAATGCCATTTTTCTTTCATTTTTCAAATGATGAGGAAAATGATCCATGCATGTTCTTTCCCACACTGTTCTTGCCATGCTACGATCATAACCAGGTGCAAACTTATATTTATCCTACACCGATTTGATTAAAATAGTTAGTTGGATGCATTAGGGCCGATTATAAAATATAACTACTTACTATGAAGTCCCTAAGTAGATCATCCTCTGTCCTAATTGGATACATTTCTCAATTGGAGAAGGCATCTGCATGAGCACAGTAGATATAATGTCACCTGTCACAGATTGGGGAACAAACCTACTCCTACAAGTGAAAGTTAAGCTTCAAGATAGTCTCAATAAATACAACTAAAAGTTTCATGTCTAAATTCACTATTATTTACAGGTCATCAGTGGCCTCAATATATATAACTTTCTTCCTATCAATTTGAGATCCTCCACTAACAGACAGTGTGACACTCTCTATCTCGACATATATATAAATAAATAAAATATATAAAAATATCGGTAACCAAATTCACACGGGTAAAAGTTTCACATTCACTTCACTATTATCAATTAAAACTTATTAAAACATATTCGGCTTAAAATAAGACCGTCAAAATTTACATAGATATTTTGTTAAATCGGTGAAATAAAATAAAATAGACTAACATCATGCAATTAATATAAAAACTTATGTTCCATTATCACATCCTATCAGAGCGTTGTGTCTTGACGTCCTTCAGCACAATGTTTCTTAAAGCAATTCACCTAGTCATCTGCTCCCCCAAACACAAAGTTCAAGATCATCACAGGATCCAAACATAAATAACACACGAGGAGTGAGTTATCACATTCCTAACTAATAAAGAAACAAGATAACTAGATATACATATCATATAAACCAAATAAAACTTACTTACACGTAATTCACGTAATTCCACCACTTTGTCATTCACAGTTCACTTTTCATCCATCAATCACATTTTTCAATCATCAATCACATTACACAAGAATTATACGCTATGATCAAGACATAATAACACATCAATTTCATAATAAATAATTAGCAAGCGCATCAGACAGTTATGTTAAGACTCAAGCCTATATGTATGTGGTACCATGTCAGTGAAAAACCACCCAGGGGCGCTTAGGAGTACATAACAAGACACACCACACAATGAGTTTGTTAGGTCACTCTCACTAAGTAAGATCATAGGGAGACCAGTCGGGGTCACGATGTTTTGCGAGAATGCTCCAACCATATGGGATCAGCATAGGCTTAAAGGAACACTCAAACCTGGTGACCCCCAAGGCCTACACTCCGAAGAGTCCGTCAGGGTCTCTCCCTCATGATTCAGGTCCAACCCCTAAAATCATTTTAGCACACAAACACTGTTCATGAATTATACAATATCCATGACCTCACACTCGTGCGTTAAACACGTACAACATATTGTGCTATAATTTAACACTGGTTCCTAAATAAGAAACCTACACTTTCTCTTTAACACTGGTTCCTAAATAGGAAACCTACACTTTCTCTTTAACACGGCGCATTTACACTTTTCTCAAGATAACACTGGTCGGGTTATTGTACAATTCACAGCTTACAACACCAATAATGTCACATCAAGAGTTAATCACACACTTATTCACGACCAAAACTCATTCATAATTTCACATCTCATAATGTCACAATCCACCATCACATGTTTTCACGCATCTCACAATTCAACACCTGTTCTACTTTACACTTTTACTCCATCTCAATAACAATATTATAATCTCAAGGCAACATATTATTCCACAATTCATCACATATTTCATTTATAAGCACTGCTCATGAATTATACAATACCACGACCTCACACTAATGTTTCAAACATGTTTAACACAATTGCGCTACAATTTAACACTGCTTCCTAACTAGGAACCTACACTTTCTCTTTAACATTGCGCATAAACACTGGTCGGGTTATTGTATAATTCATAGCTCACAATATAATTAATGTAGCATCAAGTGTTAAATACATCCACTTATTCACAATTGAATATCATGTCCACACTTTAACATCTCATAACATCACATCAACCATCTTATAACATTCCTAATGATATTCATAAGGTACAACATACACATGTTCATCAAATTTAACCATAATATTCTCAAACTCCAACACTTAATAATTTTTGGAATCATACTATAACACTCTACAATATTATTTACATAAATTATTAATATAAATAACTACCTCTATATATATAAACTAGCATACATCATATTGAATCACAAATTTCAAAGTAAGCTTTCAATGCACAAATTCTAAAATAATTATATGAACACTTTGGTCAATTTCAATTATGATATTAATTTTTTTAAATTATATATAAAAACCTAAAAAGAAAGAAAAAGAGATAATACAAAATCAATATCTCTCTCTAAATTTTTCCTTACTTTATTTCATCAATTCATATTAATTAGAAAAATGCTCGATTTATAGGGTTCACACTCAATACAATAGCATATCAATTTCACAACAATTGGTCTGTCAAATATATATAATTTACTGTAATAATTATAAGGATAAAATGAAAATTGCAAAAATACCCCAAAACTCATTCCAATTGATATCTCTACACATGTTCTCACTAATCCCCAATTGTGAATAATTCATCCCTTAACTCTGAGCGGGCTCACGTGTCTTTAACCAGCAATAGCAGCATCTCTAGCGGTTCCTTGAGATTCCTTCAGTTATTCCTCCGACTGTCCCGATAGAATTCTCAAACGTCAAAAAGACGGAGAAGAGATTGAAGCCTCCACTTCTACTATCTTCATGTGATTCCTTTTTCTCCCACCACGAATATTATCTCGCAAATCCCAACGGTGAAAGTGTGCGCAATTGAATTTCAGACAACATATCCAAATTTTATGAAAATCAAACGGTTAACAAAACTGGGATTGTAGTTTTACTGAGACTTTTTTGGGTTTCTACGGGAAATGAGAAAGCTACGGTGCGAAAGGTATTTCTCTTAGCTCCGACATGTTTTTACAATTCCCAACAGTGAGAATGCTCGAAATTGGGTTGCAAACGTGCTGCTAAAATTTCACGACAATCCAACGGTAAATGAGTCCGAGATCGTTATTTTTCTGAGACAGATTTGGTGAGTTGCGCGAAAAAGAAAGGATTTTGAGAAGAGAAGGGAAAAAAACGAAAATGAGTCCAAGAGGAGACACCTGACTTAACATAGCTATTTATACCTAGGGTACTCAACCTATTATTTGCTCTATATTTATTTATTTATTTACTAAAAAGCTTTTTAAATTTATTTACGAAAAATTGAGATGTTACCGAATTAGGGTCAATAGATTGTGGGACAGAATCAGAAGTAGCACCACTCATCTTACCATTATTCTTGTTACTAGGTTCCACATAAGAGGGCGATTTGGTGCTTGATATATATGGTAGGCCTTTTTAATGCATCGTCATTACGAGAACTTTGAGTCTTGTCAAGTTATGCTCCTACAAAAACAATAAAATTTAACAACTAAAGTCACAATTTATAAAAATTGAACCAAAAGCAATATAAAAGGCAAGAAATACAAAATTAATGTTTGATATATACCACATTTTTTGTCCTTGATAGATCATTATGCAGTCCTTGATTTGCATCAATTGCTTGCAACTCGTCATTTTCATCATCTTCAAAAGCAGTGAAGTTTTGCTTATTTTTTAATACATTAAGCCCCTTAACTAGTCCTTGATTTAGCCCCTCGCTCTTATCATTCTTGACACCAATAGAACACATGTTAAATACACTTTATGCAACAACAAAATAAGGGTTGTCATTGCCGCAGAATCTATTATAACAAGGCACAAAAATTGAAAAATCTGGTATAAACAGTACTAAATAGCAGCAGTTTGCACTATTAGAAAATACACTTTCAACATCGGTTATTTAGAACATTCTACATCGGTTCTAAAACCGATGTTGAAAGTGCCGATGTTGAATGTATCAATGTTAACATCGGTTTTGGAGAACCGATGTTAACATGTATATGACAACATCGATTCTCTAAATACCCGATGTTAAACACAATGAACAACAACAAAAAAAGTGTACGCATGATTAACGTTGACATCGGTTTTCCAGTAAAACCGATGTCAATATGTTATTTTAACATCGGTTTTTTAGAAAAACCGATACATTAACATCGGTTTCCTATGACAAACGATGTTAATATATTCCATTAACATCGGTTTTGCTAGAAAACCGATGTCAACGTTGATGATGCATACACTTATTTGGTGTAGTTCTTTGTGTATAACACCGGTTATGTGTACATAATCGATGTTAATATTCAAATGTTCACATCGGTTATTTATAACTAACCGATGTTAATGTACAAGAGTTGATATCGGTTATCTACAGATAACCGATATTAAAATACAAACGCTGACATCGGTTATACACAAATAACCGATGTTAATATACAAACGTTAACATCGGTTTTCTATTACAACCGATGTTAAGTTTCATATCGACATCGGCTTTTGTAAATAACCGATGTTGTTTATGATATTAACATCGGTTTTTGTTAATAATCGATGTTGTTTTCAAGTATTTTTTTATATATACTTTCTGTTTTTACAGTAAACCCAAAATTGTACCTGTCAAATGCAATTTCAGGCTCAATTCACAGCAAATAAACATTTTATTCTGCTTTCAAGCAGTTTTAATGATAATAAACATCAAATAATTGATTTATCATAAAGAACAATCATCAAATGAATTCAATGTTCATGTTACATAGAAAATGTGCAAAATGTTAAACCAAAGTAAACTAAAGCTAAAGATAATGTCCCTAAATCCTAGGTCTAATCTCTAACTCGGAGAAAAAACTGTGCCCACTAGATCCGCAATGCTTTTAATCTCTCTGGCTCCAATGGTCTAGGATCATTAAAATATTGCATGATGAAATAAATCATAATAAGTTAATAATGTAATACAAATTATAAATAAATCGATTTTGTTTGAAATAAACTTACCGCTTCCCAATTATTCCTAAAAGTTCCTAAAATGATGGTGGACATCCAGTGCATCACATAGTAGCCGCACTCAGTACTTCCTTTTTGTCTATTATACTAAATACATAATGAAATTTGGATATTAATTAAACAACTAGTGTACAGACACATAAAGAAATATATATAAGTGGAAGTTTTATGTAAATGACGTACCTTGATGACAATCCACCTAGCAGAAGCCTTTGATTTAGGCTGTGGAGCATCATCAAGACCCTTGATAGTACTGTTCCATATGAGTAACAATTAAAAACTGGTGTTGTACGTTGAGGTATTACAATGCAAATGTATTGAAAAGAACACTAACCTATTAATAATCCCCTTAAGGTAGTTGTCTGGCCTGTTATGCAATGAACAAAACCAGACAACTAGGTGTTCCTTGGGCAGGATGACCACCATCTGCCAGTGTCCACTGCAGTGGAACCTAAAATGGGTTAGTACATTTGTAAACATTAATTAAATTTAGTTATTTTCTGACTTACTCATTTAGGTAGGCTCCAAGATAGACATCACGTTGTGAACTCTGCATCCAACTCTTTATGTAACTTTCAGACTCAAACTGCGATTGCCTAGACCTCTGAATGGACCGTGGCTCGAGGAATCCATAGATATCAGAATTCCCCACTCGTATACATGTTTCAGTGAGATGCCTGTTTATGTTAAGTCAAAGTTAAATATTTATGAATTGAAAGCCATAACTTAGGTAATTAAAAGCCTTTTATATAAAGACTTACAGAATCGACAACTGTAACACTGATATGCTAAGACATTCACCACCGTATGCGATTTCGGAGAGGTTTTTGTGCTTTATGTAGAGGGGGAAATCTGGATTAACGACCCCGAACACGGTGGCATCCCATCTAACCTGATAAGGCCTCAAGAAAAGCTCTGGGATGGTCAATGTCATCGGATAAAGCGGATCATCAACCTCTGGATCGGGCTTCGGAGGTGGTTTTGCTGGAGACACAGCTACTTGTTCATGAAACAAAGTTAAATAGCCTAATTTGAGGCACGCTTAATGAATTAATTTAAAAAGAAGAAACATATAGTAAGGACAATAAGTACCTGCTGTGATAAAGACTTGACCCGATGTGTCGGCCAAGCAAGGAAGGTGTGAAGTGCCTGCCCCACTAAGGAAACCTCATCAGTGGGTACAGGAACTGGAGCATCTGCATCTATAACCTCCTCCACACTCACCTTTACTTGGCCAGGCAACAAAGGAGTGTTATGAACAACAGTGGATCCCTCATAAACTTTCCCCATGGCAACCAGGCGGGCAAGATCTGCTTCTATGTACAAGCCACACCTGTCAAAGTCACCGGTCTAAGGATCGTTTCTTGAGGGATCAACACAACTCCCCTTTGTGCTCACTCGAGGACCGGAGGGACCAACTAGAGGCTTAGGAGGCACTACAAGTCCCTGAGATTGCATCTGCGACTGAAGTTGGTTGAAGGATGCCATGACCTGCCTCGTCACTTTCTCTGTGATGGACTCCTCTAGCTGGTCCCTGATCTGTTGGGTCAGCTGCTGTAATTCGTCAGGAGGCAGGGAGGAAGCGCTACGGGACGTCCGTGGAGCCGATCCAAAGTATTGCTTGATGGTGACACCGGCTCCAGCAGCACGGACACGTTCAGGGTGCTCTGAACGTCCAATAGCAGCGGCGAGAACATCCTGACGTCCATGGGGGACATACGATCCCTGTGCGGCCTGCTCCTCAAACGAATCCTGCACAGAAAACACACAGTGGTACATGGCATTCTCAAAATATTGAAACATAATTGTAATGGTTAGTTGAAAATGACTTACAATCTTCTCAGCGATTTTCTTTGCGGCCTCAGTCGTCATCTCCCCTGTCTTCTTCGTGCGGGCCATCTTCCACTTCACGTGGCGTCTGACCGGGGATGGAGGGTCGATGACGCCATCAATACTTCCTGACTGTGCGGCTTCCTCCAGCTTCTTTTTTGTCTTCTCAGCCAGGAGCTTCTGCTCCAAATAATCATAACCCCCACGAGACAAAACGTGGGGGGCAGTATTCTGCTTCTGGATGGCCTTTGCCTTCATGCGCACATCCTGAAAAAATTAAACAATAATGTTTGAAATGGGTAGAATGAAGTATAACAACATCATGTTTAATATGAAAATCAACATAAATGGCAAGGAACAAACCTCCCAAGAAGGGTCTCTGCGAGTCTGGCAAAACTGAGTCCACTTTTCCTTGCTGATGCCGTATTTCTCACAGACAGTGTCCTCAACACCGTCCTGATCAGCTGCAAGGGCCCATTTCCTCGTGAGATCTGATTTAAACTACCTCCATCTCTCCCCCACGGTCTGTAGTAACTTCCTTTTCCTCCTACTGTTAGAAGCCTTTGGGATATCAAATTCCGCCTGACAACATCAAATAAAGTTTATTTGTTACAATAATGTATTTTTTGGCTATTAATTAAACAAAATCAAATAAGAAAAGAGAAATACCTGAATATCCTTCCAAATTAGGTCCTTCTGAGCAGTAGGGACCTCCTTCCAATTCTCGTAGGTGATGTCCACCTTATCACGCGCCACAATCCCCAAATATGTTCTTAATTTCTTCCTGTGGGGACCGTTGGCCTTCCCGGTAGCAGGATCAACATGCACCACTGGTCTCTTAGCACCAGGTGGTCTAGTGGACAACGATCGTAGACGTGAGGCTTTGTGTGTCCGCTTCACGGCAGACGGTGAAGCCGATGCGTCCGAAGTAGAAGGAGGAGGAGGAGGAGCGGAGGCAGGTGGAGAACCCATGATCTTTTATACAATAACATACAAAATAGGATTAATGAAAAGAGGATCAGTCATCAGTTTTTTTTGGAGGGCAAAAGTATAATATTATTAAACAAAACCCCACCACAGAAGGAGACAAGACAAATTAACCAAAGGACTCCAAAAGATTGGTAGTTGTGCTTTTTAATTGTGATTTGGGGCAACCATGTTATAAAATGTCTATTACATGTAATCAACAGTCATTTTATGCTTGATGGAATATAAATACTATATCTTCAGAAATACACATGTACATGGCATCCTTAGGACTTCATCCATGTTTTCTTTGATATTGATTTTCTTTTTTGCTGAAAACAAAGAGGGGAACGAGCAACAATTTGAAGGTTGTACATTCAGGAACTAAAGAATTCAAAATAGCTAGTAATAAGAGGGATTTGTTTTTGGGATTTTCTGAGCACCAAGAGCAGCTACGCAAGAAGCTTGCACTTGAGGAGGGCCCTATATTTGCAGCTAATGAACAACTTTCTTAACTATTTGTCCTTCAGATTTTACTGTTTCTTTTTGCTAATATGTAAATATAAATAGTATAAGGCTGTGGCTTATGGACATGGTCTTTTTTACCCCTAACTGATGCAAGCTCTATTGGAGCTTGTAGGCCTAGGATCTTCATCAATGGATTCCTTTGCTTCTTGGAAGATGAATGGCAGCGGAATGGAGAAAGGGAGAGAGAGAGGAGACGCCACTTCAAGGAGAAGATGAGTCTAGAAGAAGCTCACCACCATAGGAGGCCATGGATAAGAGCTTGGAGGAAGAAGAAGATGAATGAAGGGAGAGGGAGAGAAGAGCATGAAATTTTGTGCTCTAAATGAGCTTTGAAATCTGAAGTTTAATATTCAAATGATCAAAGTTGAAAAAACTGCACACACATGACCTCTATTTATAGCCTAAGTGTCACACAAAATTGGAGGGAAATTCAAATTTCACTTGAATTTGAAATTGAATTTGTGGAGCCAAACTTTGGAGCCAAAATTTCACTAATTATGATTAGTGAATTTTAGTTATGGTTCAGCCCACTAATCCAAGATCAATTCCAAGATTCTCCACTAAGTGTGCTTAGGTGTCATGAGGCATGAAAAGCATGAAGGACATGCACAAAGTGTGACTATATGATGTGGCAATGGGGTGTAGTAAGCAAATGCTCACCTTCCCCTCTAAAATTTAATTGGATTGGGCTTCTACCAATTCAATTAAATTTATTTCCAACCACACACATCAAATATCCACTTAGTGCATGTGAAATTACAAAACTACCCCTAATACAAAAACTAGTCTAGGTGCCCTAAAATACAAGGGCTGAAAAATCCTATATTTCTAGGGTACCCTACCTACATTATGGAGCCCTAAATACAAGGCCCAAAAATAATGAAACCTTAATCTAATATTTACAAAGATAAGTGGGCTCATACTTAGCCCATGGGCCCGAAATCTACCCTAAGGCTCATAAGAACCCTAGGGCCTTCTCTTGCATCTCTGGCCCAATCTACTTGGAGTTTTCTATCCAATGCCCTTGTGGGGTAGGATTGCATCACTAACAATCTTAGAAGTAATTATAGAACATGTTTTTACGCCATCGCCTTATACTATTTATATTTACATATTAGCAAAAAGAAACAGTAAAATCTGAAGGACAAATAGTTAAGAAAGTTGTTCATTAGCTGCAAATATTCTTCCCTCCTCAACACACTCACAAACACACACACACACACACACATACACAGCCACACAGCCACACACCCACACACAAAAACACACACACACACACACACACACACACACACACACACACACACACACACACACACACACACACACACACACACACACACATACACACACACACACACACAGAAACAAACACACACACACACACACACACAGAAACACACACACACAGACACACACACACACTACTGATGTCTATATTTGTCTGTAATTGAATTTTACCTTTTGTATGTTCTTGTATGTGATCAGTGTAATTTTCTATATAAACAACTGTTGTTCATGGTGAGTGAACCTTAGATTCCCGTTTGAGACTGAATGCAAACTATCCGCAAGAGTCATTGCATTCAGTTTTCCTAAATGGGATAGGGCCACACCTATAAATAAAAAAGTGAGATTTTCATGCATGGAATTGCTTAGATGGATCGAAGTTGGATGAATGAAAGTCGCATGAGCCCAGAATTTGAGGATGGCGTCAAACAGTTCTTGCAATTTGCTTCAGAAAGAGGTCGACCAAATGAAGAAGGAAAATATTATTGTCCTTGCATCAGCTGTTTGAATGGAAGATGACAATTACTAGATGAAATACGGGACCATCTATTGTGTGATGGGATTAAGAAGAATTACACGACGTGGATATGGCATGGTGAAGTCACAGACATGTAGAGTGGGTCCCAAACTGAACCGTTTGATGTAGAAATGGGAGATCGGTTAGAGGACATGATTCGTGACCTTGGACAAGAGTCTTTCCAGCAAGCACATGCCCCTGTGTATGAAGGATTGCAGAGTGATTCTAAGAAGCCTTTGTATGCAGGATGCAAGAATTCCTTAACCCTGTTGTCTGCTGTGTTAAGTCTGGTTAATGTCAAGGCCAGGTATGGGTGGAGTGACAAAAGTTTCACCTCACTGCTTGAGGTAGTGCACAATCTGCTTCCAGAGGACAACACATTGCCTACAAGTTACTATACGGGGAAAAAGATATTGTGTCCGATGGGTATGGAGTATCAGAAGATTCATGCTTGCCCCAATGATTGCATACTGTACAGACATGAATTCCATGAAATGTCCAAATGCCCTATTTGTGGGACTTCACGGTACAAAGTGAAGGATGAAGAAGAAAGTAGTTCTGATGACAACTCCAACAAGGGCCCAAGCTATTGAAAAGGAAGAAGCTGCAACAAGATTTTTGGTCAGCAGCCCAAGCTCACGAGTCTTTAATGAGGCAGAAGGCGAGATCGCGTTGGATTAAGGAGGGGGTCAGATATCTCGATATTTTCACCTGGTGATTAACTCCCATCGAAGTTTGTAGCTTTTTCCAGCAGAGATTTCAAGAAACTATGAGCAACAGACCAGTTTTGAATGGCACCTCTTTTCAAGAAACTATGTTCTTTGGGGAGGCTACTATGAAAAATGTCAAGACTATCAAATTGATTTTGAGGGCTTTTGAATTGTCACCAGGACTTAAAATAAATCATGGGAATAGCAGCTTTGGGGTGTTGGGCCAATCTGAACAATGGAAGTTGCAGGCTGCCAGTTATCTGAATTGCAGAATCATGCCTTTGCCTTTCTTTTATTTGGGAATACCAATCGGGGCTAATCCAAGGCGCTGTGGGTTATGGGATCCAATCCTAAGAAAGACTGAATCTAAATTGTCTAGGTGGAAGCAGAGACATCTATCTTATGGGGGAAGAGTGACCCTCATAAAAGAAACTCTAACCTCTATTCTTATTTTCTATCTTTTTTTTTTTTTCCAGAATTCCTAACAGGGTAGCGGAAAAACTGACCCAAATCCAGAGGAGGTTCCTATGGGGTGGTGGCCTTGATCAGAAGAAAATTGCATGGGTTAAATGGGACTGCTGGCTCATGGAACAGGAACCTTTAAGGGCGAAATATCCCAGATTGTATAACATATCCTGTCAACAGTAGAAGCTTATTCAGGATATGGGATGTCACTCTGCAAATGTTTGGGAATGGAAGCTTGAATGGAGAAGACACCTTTTTGACAATGAGGTGCAAGCGGCAACCAGTTTCTTGGATGATATCTCGCGGGGTCATATTGATCGTTGGACATCAGACTGCTAGGTTTGGAAACCAAAACCTGATGGCCAATTTTCTACAAGGAGCGCATACTATATGCTACTAGAAGAAGCAGCAGATCAGACTGTGGATGAGGCTTTAGAGGACCTATGGCAGCTCAAAATCCCTTTAAAACCAACAACATTTGCTTGGCGATTGATCAAAGATAGAATCCCAACTAAAGGGAATTTGCGGAGAAGACAACTGGAGAAAGGCTTTGCTTAGCCCTACAACTATTGGTCTAGTAATTTATCAACAACATTTTTTTATTAGGGTAGCAGTGCAGGGTTATTGTATTCTATTTAGATTGGCACCTGATTCGTAGGACCTATGGTTCTGCTAGTCTGCTAGTTTCTACCTTGTATATTTAGTACCTCTGGTACTCACAGTTATTAATACAAATTATAATTTTGCTCATAAAAAAAGATAATACAAGAGAGAGAGAAGGGCAGTGGCAGTCACAACATATATATAGAGAAGGACAACAGATAAAATTACAAAAACATTGAACACTAACAATGAACAAGTTCTGAGAGTTTAAATCACAGTAAATACTTCAAAGATATCAGTCCAATGAAAGAAAGGTCATGTAGAGAGGCATGAACATATCAGTCCAATGAAAGAAAGGTCATGTAGACAGGCATAGCATAAGTTACAAATATACCAGTAATGCATACAACAACAATTTCAAATTAGTTTTCGAATCAAAGATATAAATACCCGAGTTCGAGGCTTCAAAGATATAATCAAAGCGCTTCCACAGCAACGCCAATTAGCAGTAGTAAATGATAACCCAAAAAAAAACCATACAGAAATTAGCCACAGTGTATTTAAAGCCTTTTATCAACAATATGACTCTCACTTCATGGTGATACATTGACTCTCAAAAGACATTATACTGAGAGTGTATTTAAAGCCTTTTTCAACAATGTGCACCTTTTGCCACAAAATGAGGAAAAGACCCCTCTCAATGCACAGTGCTGGCTATGGTGAAGTAGTTAAAGTCTGATGCATAGGTCAGGAACCACTGATGACCTGTTATAGGAGGTAATAGTCGGTTACATGAAAATTATAAAATTTGCAAATGAGGATCTCCTATGTTCATCCTATACTGTTCATTTGTCTTCTTCCAAAGACATTACCTCTGAATCCTTTCTATCACATTCAACACAAACTACACTGATTTCAAAGTACCAAGTTTGATTTGTAAGAAAAATAAGTTCAGAATACAACTTTGCAAGAAAATTTCAATTCATTCTCAGTCATTCTATCAAACAGCTCATGGACAATTTTTTAAGAATACATATCATACTTCTATCGAGTCAAACTAAAGCAATAACTAATTAATTTAATTAAACAGGGACCAATTTTGGTAAACAGGCTGAGGAGTGTCATTTCTGGTATTGAGGCTTCTTGGGAGAATGTTCTTGTCTTGAAGGCAATGCTTAGAGGCTTTGAGATGGCCTCTGGTTTGAAAATTAATTATGCTAAAACTCAGTTTGGGATCTTTGGCCAATGCTGTTATTTAATTTTGTATTGCATAGTGGTTATTAGGTGCATTACACTTATGTATAAATCACCAGCAGTACTTCTGGTGATGCTGTGTTTATTATGAATATTCCATGTAAATCAAACAAACAGAATAAGGAGGCCCAGGAGAGTGTTTTTTGGGATGTAGCCAAAGATTTGGGAATGACTTTCGAAGAGAATTCAAACAGAAGGAAAAATACACTGAATGAGGTGTATATCAATGGAGACTGGGTAGAGGAACCGGCCATAGTGAAAGCGGAAGTGTGTAGGTTTTTTCAGATGCGTTTCCAAGATCCTCTACAGAGCAGACCACTCCTGAATGGCATCAGCTTTAACTGCATTGGACAGCAAGAAAACTGTATGTTAGTGGGCAGGTTTTCTGAGGAAGAAATAAAGTCAGTGGTTTGGGAGTGCGGCAGCGAAAAAAGTTCAGGCCCGGATGGCATCAACTTCAAATTCATCAAGCAATATTGTCAGATTTTGAAACCTGACTTTCTCCGCTTCCTTGATGAATTTCAGGCTAATGGAATTTTCCCAAAGGGAGGTAACGCATCATTCATTGCGCTGATTCCTAAGGTCTTCGATCCTCAAAGCCTCAACGAATACAGACCTATATCACTAATAGGTTGTGTTTACAAGATAGTATCCAAGCTTTTAGCAAACAGGCTGAAGAGGATAATGCCATTCATAATTGATGAAAGACAGACCGCTTTCATAGCTGGACGACAGCTGCTACACAGTGTAATCATCGCTAATGAAACAGTGGACGAAGCCATAAGGGGTCAAAAGACATGCTTGGTGTTCAAAGTAGATTTTGAAAGGGCTTACGACTCTGTTTTGTGGAACTTTTTACTATACATGCTGCGAAGGTTAGGGTTCTACAATAAATGGATTCAGTGGATTGACGGTTGCCTCAAATCTGCCTCGGTCTCGGTGTTGGTAAATGGAAGCCCCACCTCAGAATTCATCCCTCAAAGAGGCCTTAGACAAGGTGACCCACTAGCGCCCCTATTATTCAACATTGTAGATGAAGCCTTAATGGGTCTCATAAGGGAAGCAGTAAAAAACCAGTTGTTTTTTGCATTTCCGGTGGGGAAAAACAAAGTACTAGTCACCATTCTGCAGTATGCTGATGATACAATTTTTTCGGTGAAGCTACCTTGCAAAATGTCAAAGTAATCAAAGCGATACTGAGGGCTTTCGAACTAGCCTCTGGTCTCAAAATAAACTATGCAAAAAGTAGTTTTGGAGTTGTGGGAAAATCAGAGCAGTGGTGCAAGGAGGCTGCTGAATTATTGAACTGCAAAATTTTGCATATTCCATTCACATACCTAGGTATCCCCATTGGGGCAAATCCAAGGCGTAGTGAGCTGTGGGATCCGATAGTTAGAAAATTTGAGAGGAAATTGGCTAAATGGAAGCAAAGACATTTGTCCTTTGGGGGGAGAATGGCTCTTATAAAATCAATCCTAACATCTATCCCCATTTACTTCCTTTCTTTTTTCAGGGTTCCCAACAAGATTGCGGAGAAGATGGTGAAAATTCATAGAAGATTCCTATGGGGAGGAGGATTGGAGCAAAGGAAGATTGCTTGGGTCTAATGGGAAATAGTTTGTCTCCCAAAAGAAAAAGGAGGGTTGGGCATAAAAGATATTAGGTCATTCAACAAAGCACTACTTGGAAGATGGAGATGGGACATATTCCACCAAAATAACGAATTATGGGTTACAATATTGGAATCGAAATATGGAGGATGGAGGTCATTGGTTGAAGGTGAAAGAGTCGACAAAGAATCAATTTGGTGGCAGGACATCATGGTTGTCACCCATGATCATCAGCTGCTCAATGTCCTACAAAATGAGACAAAATGGAGGGTGGGGAGTGGTGACAAAATCAGATTTTGGGAGGACTGTTGGAATGTTGATGGTGAATTACTAAAGAGGAAATACCCCAGGTTATATCTAATATCCTGCCAACAATAAAAAATTATCAATCAAGTGGGGAGACATATGGAATCAGCATGGGAGTGGAAGCTTGAATGAAGAAGGCCATTGTTTGACAACAAAGTTGATGCGGCTGTCGCTTTTATGGGGGATATATCACAGGTCACAATTCAACAACACATAGCTGATGGATGGGTGTGGAAACTAGAACATAGTGGCAACTACTCTACAAGGAGCGCATACAACTTACTGCAAGGAGGAGTAGCGGAAGAAATAGCCGATGATGCTTTTGGGGATTTGTGGAAGTTAAAAATACTAGTTAAAGTTTCAATCTTTGCTTGGAGGTTGATAAGAGACAGGCTGCCAACTAAAAGCAATTTAAGAAGGAGATAAGTACTAATAAATGATGCACTCTGCCCCTTTTGCAGAAATAAGGACGAGGATGCATCCCACTTATTCTTCGATTGTATCAAAACTCGACCTCTATGGTGGGAATCCCTCTCGTGGATTAAAACTCAAGGGGCATATCCTGTTAATCCATGACAACATTTCTTGCAGCACTCAAACAGGATGTATGGAAAGGAAAAATACAACAGATGGAAGTGCTGGTGGGTAGCCTTAACCTGGACCATTTGGCAGCACAGAAACAGAATTATTTTTTCAAATGACTCTTTCAATGGAAGCAAGTTGATGGAAGATGCAGTGTTCCTAGTATGGTCATGGCTTAGAGCAAGGGAGACAGATTTTGTAATGCACTACAACCAATGGTCTAGTAATCTAAATGTAGGTTTTGGTAAATAGGTCAGCTCATTAGTTGATGGATTGTATATTGGTACATATGGTAACTAGCTTGGATCCTATAAGGTCGAAATCCCTACTGGATCCAGTAGGTTGCCTATAAACCTATCTTGTATCATTAGTACCTCTGGTACTCCCATTTATATATATATATATATATATATATATATATATATATATATATATATATATATATATATATAATACTTTTACTTATCAAAAAAAAAATTCTACAAACAACTTCACAAGGTCATGAATCGATTCAGTAGCCCACAACTTTGCCTACGGTGGGCCAAGCAATCAATATGAATTTCAATAAAGCAAAATAGAGGAACAACAAAATCTTCAGGTTTCACATACAGGGCCAATGGCAGTACTGTATTCTCAAATCAACATTTTACCCAACCCAAGTTACTTATATGACAGACATACATACACATACTACAGGACATGATACGTCATTCAGCTGAAAACTGAGGGAGAAACAAATCATGGAGTATACTATAATAGAATGTCATCCACAAATCAAAACTATTCCCTATCAGAAAATAACAAACATAACAAGTGTTAACAACCAGTAATCATGGTTCTTTATTAAGCTCAATAAGAATCTAGTCTGTGATGTATATTCATTATCAAACATGTTAACACGAATACGGACAACAATCTCACAATTATTGTCCTTCACCTCCTATCAAAGCAACAAAAATCCACGCCTCCTAACAACAAAAACTGGATACAAACTTAAACCAACAAAAACTGGATACAGAAAGAACACTGTACTTACCTAGGATCAGCTCCAGACAAGGATAGATATACCTACCCAGTTGGCTTCACAAGTTCCACGGTCTTAATCTCCTAAAAATGTTCCCAAATAATCATCCCAATCAAACCCAAACCAATAAAATAATTAAGCATCACCGGCAAGCATAATCATCCCAATCAAACCCAAACCAATAAAATAAAAATTTACCTTCAAGTTGTGAAAACCATCACCGGCAAGGATGGAAACTTTGCTCGGCGTGTAACTCTCGTCAAGCTTGAAAACCACGTAAAGCACAATCAACTGCCACAACAAAATGAAACCCCACTTTACAATTCTTATTGATACTTTTATATGGTTAGCCAAGTGGACAAAATGACCCAATAATTTGATAAGAACCTTCGGACAATGCCACCGCACTGATTAAGAACTTAATAAGAAGAGCAACAAACTAAGGTAGAGCTCATACCTTGTTAACTGGCAGCGTAGAAAGCTTTGAGCTTTGAGCACCCACGACTGTTCCAAGAGCAGTCTAGGGTTTTCTTCGACCCACAGTTCCAACAACAATGTAGGGTTTTCTTCGACTTTTCTTCGATAGGAGGTTCTGTGGGTTCCAGCGTGAGGTTTCCGACAATATTGAAATGAATGTGGGGCAATGTGGGTGTCGACCGAGCGGTTTCCGGCAGATTTCGGGTGGGAAGAGAAAGAGAAGAGAGAGTGCAGTAGGATTTTCGAGTGCGCGAGTTGTGAAATTTCAACACGTTTTAACATATTAACATAACAACATCAACATCGGTTTTTTAAGGATAACCGATGTTAGGATGAATCTGTTAACATCGGTTTTGTAAAAACCGATGTTAACTTCAACAAGGTAACATCGGTTTTTTAAAAAACCGATGTTAACATCAACTCCTTAACATCGGTTTTTTCAAAACCGATGTTAACACTATGAAGTTAACATCGGTTTTTCCAAAACCGATGTTACCATATTCATCTTAACATGATGTTAACATCGGTTTTTTAAATAACCGATGTTAACATGAAGTAGTTAACATCAATTTTGCTAAAACCGATGTTAAGTAACTCCATTTAATTACAAAAATGCCACCGCGCTTTCGTTAACATCGGTTTCTGAAATAACCGATGTTAATGAAGCGATGTTGAAAGCCTTTTTTTTAGTAGTGTTGTGAATAACAAATTACCATTGTTCTTGTTACTAGGTTCCACAAAAGAGTTTGTTCTAATACTTGATGTGGTTGGCTTTCTTAATGTAGTATCATTATGAGAACTTTGAGTCTGGTCAAAGTTTTGCTGCTACAAAGACAAAATATTAGATAATAAAAAAAGGTTTTGACATTAAAGACACAATTTATAAAAAAAAATGAATCAAACGCAACATAAAAAGGTAAGAAATACAAAAATAATGTTTGATATATATTAAATCTTTGATAGATGAAACATCATCTAAAGACCTATGCCTAGAGAGATCATTATGCTGTCCTTGATTTACATTATTTGCATCAACTGCCTGCAACTGGTAATCTCCATCATCTTCAAAAGCAGTGACTCGTTCTAAAGACCTTCTTGAGGTACTACCATTACGAGAACTTTGAGTCTTGTCAAAATTATGTTGTTGGAAAGGCAAAATAAAATGTTAGAGAATAAAAAATATTTTAATAATTAAAGTCAAAATTTATAAAAAAAAATTTAAACCAAAAATAGTACAAAAGATAAGGAATACAAAATTAAAGTAAAATAATGTGAGGAAACTAACCACATATTTGGAAGATGGCACATCATCAAGTGACCTATGCCTAGAGAGATCGTTATACAGTCCATGCCAAGAGCTATAACTTTTTTAAAATGCCTCCAATGCACCTAATTAAAATGCATCATAATTAAAACGCACAAAGTTGCCTATTAATAAAAAATGTTATTATAATGGCTCAAGTACCTTTTTTATATTATTTGTACCATTTGTTTGATGCCTAAGTAATTGACGCTGATTAACTATCTCCATAATGAATTGCAAATCTTCATCTTTACCGATAAGCCCTTTAACCTGGTTCTTCATTTAGCTGTTTGTTATTTTCATTCCTGACACCTATAAAATTAAATAATAAAAACTGAAACAATAAGTACACAAAAATCAAACATACTACAAAAATTCAACAAACACCCGGGGAAAGTAAAACATGTGGTGGTGCTGGACTAGTGCACGAGTAATCAACTTTTGGTGGATTGCTGCGACCTCTCCCTTGACCACGTTTAGTTCCTTTACCTCGGATTGTCATGATAACATATCTATATAGAACTTGATCTTATTATATCAATACGTTAAACTTCCTTTTTGTTTGAACAATGCTTAATTTATTGATGAAAAAAATTAGAAAAATGTAACAATAGCAAATAAACTTATAATTGCTTGTCTAATTATAGAAGACACAATCACAAACTACACTTATTACAAATACACATAGCTATATATTCAACAAATAACACATTTAGTTACTCATCTTCATCTATGTACTCATCATTTTCACTATATTCATTGTCATTGATGAATTAATCAACAAATGAATCCTTAATTGGCATCGAGACAGACTTCTTCTAATTGGGGCATTGGGGCATTTGTATCGAGCAAGGAAGCAACTTCTTTTTCTAGGATGACATTGTGTGTTCCTAAAGATTCATCTTCTTGATAATAATCATTAGCACCCAACACATTTGATTCATCACCTTCATTATTGAATATCTCGGCTACAAAGAGTTTTCTTCGAACCTTGCAAGCTGCCACCATTCTCTCCCAACAATACCCCTTCTTTGTGGGTACTTGGTATAGTACACTTGCTGTGCTTATGAAGCTAATACAAAGGGATCATCTGTGCCAAGCCACAATCTAGGCTTAATGTCAACTAACTCATATCTTTCTGTTGGTAGTTTATTAGATGATAGTTGATAGTTGATAGTTTTAGAGAATTGTTTTAGAAAGAAGGCTATGTCATTGATTTCTTGGATGATTAATTACAACATACCAATTGCTTATTTATAGGCTCAAGTCACCAACCTCTCAATGGTGATGAATGTTTCTACATTACTTTAGGTCTTTCTAAAGTTTTCATGATAGATTAGTATCATGATAGTTCTAGATTCTTCTATCTTATACATACACTTATAGTTCTAGATTGTTCTACCATATTCATACACATTATAGTTCTAGATTGTTCTACCATATTCATACACACTATATTTCTAGGATATTCTACTATTTTCATACATATTATATTTAAGAATATTTTAGAAATTTGTAGCAATTTTAACACTCTTCCTTGATGCAAATTTCTGTGACTCTGAGCATAGCTCGTAATTCTTCAAATCTTGGTCTCGGCAACGCCTTCGTGAATATGTCTGCAATTTGATGTTCTGTTCTGCAGTAGTCGAGTTTGATCTCTTTAGTTGCTTCAGCTTCTCTGATAAAGTGATACTTGATTGCTATGTGTTTTGTTCTGCTGTGATGAACTGGATTCTTCGCCATTGCAATTGTTGATTTGTTGTCGTAGTTGATTTTAGTAGGCTCATCTTGTTTTTCTCCAATGTCTTCAAGTATCCTATGAAGCCATATAGCTTAACTCGTTGCTTCAGCAGCTGCCACATACTCTGCTTCTGCTGTTGATTGTGCTACTATAGCTTGCTTCTTCGACGCCCAAGAGAACATTCTCGATCCTAGTGAGAAAGCATAGCCAGAGGTACTCTTCATGTCATCTGTCGAACCTGCCCAATCACTATCGGTGTAGCCAAGTAATTCTGAGTTGGTTTCGGTAGTATACCATATACCGAACTCTTTTGTTCCTTGTAGATACCTCAAAATTCTTTTTCCTGCTCCAAAGTGTATTTGACTTGGGCTTTGCATGAATCTTGATAGAAGACTTGTAGCATACATTATGTCAGGCCGTGTAGTTGTCAAATATAGGAGGCTTCCAATTAGACTTCGATATTTGGATGCATCAGCTTCTGGTGCTCCATCATTCTTCTGTAGTTTCTCATTTGTTATGAGTGGAGTAGCAACAGGTTTGCAACCATACATCTTGAATTTCTTAAGTAAGCCTTCTGTGTATTTCTTTTGCGAGATGAATATCCCTTCATTTCTCTGACTTACCTCTATGCCGAGGAAGTAACTCATCAAACCAAGGTCGGTCATCTCAAAGGTCTTCATGTCTTCTTTAAACTCCATCATCATCTTAGTATTGTTTCCCGTGTAGATAAGATCATCTACATATAGAGAGAGTAAGAGAGTGTTCTGACCTTGAGACTTGATGTAAAGTGTAGGCTCACTCTTGCTCCTCCTGAATTCTCGATCCATGAAATACTGATCGATTCTGTTATACCATGCTCGAGGTGCTTGCTTCAAACCGTAGAGTGCTTTTCTTAGTCTTAACACTTTGCTTTTCTAGTTGATGGATACTCCATCCTTTTTGTGACGCAAGAGCTATTAGAGTTCTTATGGTATCAAGATGAGCTACTGGTGCAAATGTCTCATTGTAGTCAATTCCGGGTTGCTGTGAGTAACCCTTAGCTACTAGCCTCGCCTTGTGTTTCTGTATGGTGCCATCAGGGTTGAGCTTTGTCTTATAGACCCACTTAAACCCAATGATATCTTTTCCATGGGAATGATTTACTAACTCCCATGTGTTGTTTTTCTCGATCATCTGTATCTCTTCTTCCATTGCCTTGACCCATACTTCCTGCTTTGACGCTTCTTCAAAGCTTCCAAGTTCAAGTATGGCCAAGTTACAGGTTTCATATATGTCCACCAAAGATCTTACTCGTCTTGGAGTAGACTCTGGTGATGATAGTTCTTGATCTTGTTGTTGTGGTGGAGGTGAAGGTGGTTCACCTGGGTCTTCTTCCTCAGCTTCTTCTTGAGGTAGTTGAGCAGGTATAAGAACATTCTTCTCCACTTTTTCTTCATCCCAATTCCAAGAAGCATACTCATAAACTTCAACATCTCGACTGATGACGAGTTTCTTAGTTTGCAAGTTGTAGACACGGTAGCCCTTGGAGATATTGCTATACCCAAGGAAGATACCTCGTATAGTCTTGTCTTCAAGCTTGTGCCTCTTCACGTCTGGAATATGAATGTAGCATATAGATCCAAAAACCCTTAGGTGCTTTGCTGATGGCTTCTTCCCGTTCCAAGCTTCAATTGGAGTCTTGTCTTTTACAAACTTAGTTGGACATTTATTGAGTATGTAAACAGCAGTGTAGACTGCTTCTGCCCAGAATGTGTTAGGTAGTCCCTTCTCCTTAAGCATTGATCTAGCCATTTCCATAACTGTGCAATTCTTTCTCTCGGACACTCCATTTTGTTGAGGAGAATATGCGACTGTAAGTTGTTGCTCAATGCCTTCATCCTCACAAAATCTTTCAAACTCGTGAGAGGTGTACTCTTTGCCGCGATCACTTCTTGGTACTTTTATTTGTTTTCCACTTTGATTTTCAGCAAGGGCCTTGAACTTTTTGAATACTCCAAAGACTTTTGATTTTTCTTTTAGAAAATATACCCATGTCATTCTAGAGAAGTCATCAATGAAGAGTATGAAGTACCTGTTGTTCTCATGTGATGGTGTCCTCATTGGTCCACAGACGTCCGTATGTATCAGCTCCAATAGATCTTTTGCTCTCCATGCTCCACTTGTTGAGAAAGGAAATCAGTGTTGCTTACCAAGGAGACATCCTTCACACACTTCATTGTTCTCCTTTATGCTTGGAAGATCTCTCATCATGTTCTTCTCATGTAACAACTTCAAGGCATGTGTGTTGAAGTGGCCAAATCTTCGATGCCATAGCCATGAATCATCAACTTGTACCTTCATGGCAATGTTTGTTGCATATTTTAAATTTAGAGGGAATCTTCTATTGCTCTTATTCATCTTTACTTGGGCTATCTCAGACCTTTTATTTTTTTTGTCTAAGATTTTGCATACACCTCCTTCAAAGTGAAGTGTGTAGCCTCTCTCCATCATTTGGCCAATGCTTAGAAGTTTTCTTTTAGGCTGGGAACTAGTAAGACATCATGGATGAGTCACGTACCTTTATCTGTCTCCACCATGACAATGCCTTTGCCTTTTGATTCAACCACACTTCCATTTCCTAGTCGAACTTTGACTTTGACAGACTCATCAATGCTTTTGAAAATAGTCTCATCCTTGGCCATGTGATTGCTACATCCACTATCCAAGTACCAGCTTCCTCCCTTTTCTTTTATTGAGTCTTGAGTGGCATAGAACATACATTGTTCTTGATCATGCTCCTCTGTGATATTGGCTTGATGCCTATTTTTGTTGCGACAATTTTTCTCTACGTGCCCGAACTTCTTGCAATGGTTGCATTGTGGCATATTACGGAACCAACAATTTTTCTCTGCGTGGCCTTGCCTTTTGCATATATTGCATGGAGGATTTTTATATGTTTTGTTCTTAAGGAAATTCCTAGAACCTTTTCTTCTTCTGGAAGTTTTTCCATAATTTTTCTTTCCTCCATTTTCTTTGTTTTGGGGCTAAAATTTGAACTTTGACTGGAAGGCATTTTCAAGTGTATCTTCTTTATGCCTATACAGTCTTTGCTCATATGCTTCAAGAGAGCCCACAAGTTCTATCTCTGATAGAGTGGATAGATCTTTGGTTTCCTCAATTGTTGTCACAATTGGGTCAAACTTTTGGGGCATAGTAATTAGAATTTTCTCAATAATTTTCTTGTCAAGAATATATTCCCCAAAAGCTCTCATTTGATTAACTATTTCTTTAACTTTAGAATAGTAATCTTTAACTGTCTCAGACTCCTTCATCTTCAATAGTTCAAAATCTATTCTTAGAGATTGAAGTTTAACGGCACGTACCTTAACACTTCCTTGAAACTCCTCCTGCAATGTGTTCCACGCTTCTTTGGCAGTCTTAGCTCCCATAATTCTTGGGAAAATCGGATTAGTCACCGCTTGTTGCAAGGTGAACAACGCCTTTGAATTTTTCTGTTTATTTTTCTTCAACTCTTTTCTTGAGATGCATTAAGAGCTGAAGTATCCGTGGGAACAGTGAAGCCTTCTTCTACTATGTCCCATAAATCTTGAGATGAAAAATATGTTTCCATTTTAACACGCCAGAAATCATAATTTTCACCATTGAAGATAGGGACAGAAATAGTTGACGATTGAGTAGTGTTATCCATAGCTTAGAAAAAATATTATTGGAGTGGGTTAATAGTACAAAGGAAATTTTTGAAGTAGTTGGGAGGATTTTGGAATGGTAGGTAGGTAATATAACTACGCCCAATGTATGACCAAACGTAGCTCTGATACCACTGTTGGTAGTTTATTAGATGATAGTTGATAGTTTTAGAGAATTGTTTTAGAAAGAAGGTTATGTCATTGATTTCTTGGATGATTAATTACAACATACCAATTGCCTATTTATAGGCTCAAGTCACCAACCTCTCAATGGTGGTGAATGTTTCTACATTACTTTAGGTCTTTCTAGAGTTTTCATGATAGATTAGTATCATGATAGTTCTAGATTCTTCTATCTTATACATACACTTATAGTTCTAGATTGTTCTACCATATTCATACACATTATAGTTCTAGATTGTTCTACCATATTCATACACACTATAGTTCTAGGATATTCTACTATTTTCATACATATTATATTTAAGAATATTCTAGAAATTTGTAGCAATTTCAACACTTTCATCTACATTAACTCCATTAATTAGGTCGATCAAACAATTGGCAGTGCAAAAGAAATACTTTTTTTACTGCCTAAATATGATAATTCTAATATTTCTTCAATTATTCCATAATAGTGCAAGTCGTTCTCACCATATATGCTTCCTCGAACACATACCCCACTATTCATTGTAGCTTTATTTCGCTCACTTTCCTTAGTGTGAAACCTATACCCATTAACTATTAGGCCATCATAAAAAGTTACATGTTTAGAATGACCATAACTCATTTGTCGAATCAATTGATCCTCTACTTGACCGACACTTACCTGTGAATCATTATAAATACATTGGTTGTAATATTCAATAAAATAAATATTCATTTTAATATTTTACTTTTAACAGTCAGGGTCGTGCAAGATGTAAGGCAAATTAGGCATCAGCCTAAGGCCAAAAAAAAATATTTTAGGCCCCTAAAATTTTTTTATTACTAATTATTAACAAATTTTAACTGATCAAAATAAAATAATTTAGAATCTCTCTCTTCCCTAAAAATTAGTCAATCAATATCATCTTTTTAAAAATTAATCAATATCACAATTAATGTCATTTAAAGTATTTTATTTATCCCAAAAAAGTAAATACCTATTAACTTTCCTTTAACCCATCCCAATTCCCTAACTAACGTATCTCACTCTCCAGACTCCATTCTTCACGTTTTTTCATCTCCTCATCTTTTGTTCATAAAAAAAAATCTATTCTTCTCCTTCCCTTGAATGAAACCTATTGTCTATTGATCAAACTTTGTCTCCACAGCTCAACCTCTCTGGATTTGACATCGTCTGGATTCTGAACGCCTATAAACCGCATACATCCCGGCGTCCCACGTACGGAGCCTTTCATCTCCATCCCAGTGGATTGGTGGAATGATTCATTTCACGGGCATGACTCTGGGTACGTAGCAATACAACATGTATCACGTAACACCCTTGCGCCTGAAACAACATCTAAACAACAAAATCTTTGTTTGTTTCCAATTCCAGGTTCTATCGTTCTGTTCATCGATCATCATTTTCTATATTTATTTTAGAGTTTAGTTTATTTAGATTTCTTAAATATTTAGTTAATTTTTTTATTTTGATTATTTACAAAAGTAAATGTCAAATAGAAAGTATGAATCTGGTTATGAAAAATTGAAGAAAAAATGAAAAGTTGAAAAGCTAATTGAATCTCAACGTGGTGCCCTTGATAAATTTGTTATTATTCATAAAAATGACGCAGAAGCAAGTTCAATAGGTGAAAATGTGATAGAACAACCATTGATAGATCATACTGACAACAAGGAAATTGTTATAGAACAACCACCTATAGATAATACTAACAACGGTGTAGAACAACCACCTAGAGATGATACTGACAATGGTGAAAACGTGATAGAACAACCACCTATAAATAATACTGACAACATAAATAGTCATAATTTCAATCAAGAACTAGAAGACAATATTTTAGAAATAGGAGTAGAAGGGAATGTTGAGCATAATAACACTTGTAGTGAAGTACCTACAAATATTTATGACCTAGGACTATGGAAAAATATTGATGGAAAATTTAGAGATTTAATGATAGAAAATGGTCCTATCAGACATGACAATTTTCAATATCCAAAAGATGAAAATAATAGATATTTCTATTCATCATGTTATCAACGAACACTGTCAAATGGAGAAAAACATGATAGAAGATGGCTAGTTTATTCTAAAGATTTAGACAAAGTGTATTGTTTTTGCTGTAAGTTATTTGGTTCAACAAATGTTAGTCAACTAGCAAATGAAGTGACTAAAGATTGGAAGAATCTTGGTTCCAAACTTAAGAGTCATGAAACAAATCGTGAACATATAATTAATATGACCAAGTGGATTGAACTAGAAAAGAGATTGACAACAAAACAAACAATTGATAAGCATATACAAGAACAAACTAACAAAGAAAAGGAACATTGGGAAAAAGGTTCTACTTAGGATTATAGCTATAGTCAAATATCTTTCTAAAAATAATCTTGCTTTTCGTGGAACAAATGAAAAGATATATGAAAAAGGTAATGGTAATTTTTCGAGTTTGATTGAGATGCTTGCGGAATTTGATCCAATTATGCAAGAACATGTTAGGCGCATAAAAAGTAATGAAACTCGTAATCATTTCTTGAGTAATACCATACAAAACGAGTTTATAGAAATGATAGTCTTCCAAGTTAAAAAAGTCAATCATAGAGAAAGTTAAAGATGCAAAATATTTTTCTGTTATTCTTGATTGTACTCCTGATGTAAGTCATCAAGAACAACTGACTCTTATCTTGAGATGCGTTGATACTACTAAATCTCCATTTAAAATCGAGGAGTATTTTTTAGAATTTTTAAAAGTTGATGACACATCAGGAAAAGGTCTTTTTAATGAGCTTGTTAATGTTTTAAAAAAATATGGCCTTAATATTGATGATATAAGGGGACAAGGTTATGATAATGGTTCCAACATGAAGGGTAAAAATCGAGGAGTGCAAAGAAGATTATTAGACATAAATCCTAGAGCATTTTATACATCGTGTGGGTGTCATAACTTGAACTTAGTTTTATGTGATATGGCTAGTTCGTCTCCTAGAGCTATTTTTTTTCGGAGTTCTACAACGTATTTATTCTTGTTTGTTTCATCTACCAAACGGTGGAAAATTTTGCAAGATAATGTATCTAAATTTTTTGTTAAATCATTATCTCAAACTTGTTGGGAAAGTAGAATAGAAAGTGTCAAAGCTATTAAGTTTCAGGCTCCAAAGGTAAGAGATGCTTTGACTGAATTATCAAAAAATTGTGAAGATCCTAAATTAAAAAGTGAAGCCATGTTCTTAGCAACTCATGAACTTGAAGATTTTGAATTTTTATTAGGAATGAATATTAGGTATGATATTTTGTTTACTGTCAATTTTGTTAGCAAGATTCTACAATCAAAAGATATGCATATAGATATTGCTATAGACCATTTAAAAGGTCTTATCACTTATTTAAAACATTATAGGGAAAACGAGTTTGCATTGGCTTTAGAATCCACAGAAAAAATGGCTATCGAAATGGATATAGAGCCAAAATTTCGTGAAAAATGTAAAATTCATAGAAAACCTTATTTTGATGAAAATATTAGTAATGAGATCACACATTCACCTGAAGAATCTTTTCATATTGAGTATTTTTTTATACATATTAGATCAATCAATTAATTCTATTGAGACCCGATTTGAACAATTTTTACAATATGAGACTATTTTTGGTTTTTTATTTGATTCCAAAAATATTAAAGCTTTAGATGAGGATGAATTGAAAAAATATTGTATTGATCTTGAAAAGTTTTTAAGGTTTAATGAATACTCTGATATTGATGGTCTTGATTTATTTTCAGAATTGAAAGTATTAAGAGAAGTGTTAAGAGAAGAAATTAGCACACCAATAGAAGTATTGAGTTATATTAAAACTTTAGATTCTTTTCCAAATGTTTACATTGCATATAGAATTTTATTGACAATCCCTGTAACAGTTGCTACTGCTGAAAGAAATTTTTCAAAATTAAAATTGCTTAAATCATATCTAAAATCAACAATGTTAAAAGATAGATTGAATGGGTTAGTTATTTTATCTATTGAAAGTGAAGTGTTAGAATTGCTTGATTATAAAACTCTGATAAATGATTTTGCAGCTAAAAAAGCTAGAAGATTAATGTAAAAATTGATATTTTATATAATATACTAAGTCTCTTTAAAATTCTTGTAAAAAAAAGACCCCTTTAACATTTTCGCCTTAGGCCCCAAAATGTCTGTACACGACCCTGTTAATAGTAAATGAAAATGCTCACTAGCTGTTTCAACCAACCATTGAAGTTCTCGTCCCGAAGTTTCAATATTTGAACATCAGCGATACCAAGGTATGATTGCCTTAGCAAGTCCTCAAATTGTCTAATCAATACCATAAGAATTAATATTTAGTATAAGATAAATAAAAAAAGTTATAACAAAGTTAGGGAGTAAACTTACTGGAGAAATGGTTCAATTTCTTTGCAATTTACAAGCACATAAGTCTCTGCAATTTGAACCTCCACTTCTGTCAAGAATCTATTGCTTCCACTTCCAATAGAACGATATGGATATTTAAAAATAGACAAGCATTGATTAACCATATGGTGCCCACCATCATCATTTTGAGGAACTTGAGTGCATCTTGTTTGCAATTTGGGATGAAAATACATGGACGCGAAATTGGAAATCTCTTCTAAAATATATGCTTCACAAATAGAACCTTCAAACTTTTGTATTATATCGAACCTTTCTGATACAGCAAACACCGGGGGTATGCAAGAAGCAAGAACCGCAAGGCCCAAAAGGAAGAGTGGACCACCAGCTTACTTGAAGGATTATGCATAGGAATAGCTAATAGAATCAAGAGTGCTAGAATAATAAGATTATTAGGTTGTTAGAAAGAATAATATTGCTATCATTTTGTTAGGATAATTGTTGTTTATATTTATCCTTTTTGTTAGTGTTGTCGGGAGCTTGTCCCACAGCATTTGGTATTATATATAGGAATTGCCTTTCATGTAGAGGACGAAGAATAAAAATTCAGAAATTTCCTTTCCTTCTGGAGGTTTGTCTTGGTCCTTGAATTCCAAGGCTTAAGCAACTCGCTCCAAGTCCAACATGGATCAACTTGAAGATGTCATTGCAGAACTCACCTCATCCCATCTCTCCATGTCCACCAAAATTGGTGATCTCATTCATCGTACGGCCCAATTAGAGACAAACCAGCACACCCAACACTCATGGGCTTCGTCTGCCACTACTCCTCATACTTCCCCACCATCTGATACTCAACATCGTTTGAAGCTCGAAGTTCCTTGCTTCGACGGCTCTGATCCGACTGGGTGGATCTTCAAGATCACCCAATTCTTTGAATATCATTCCATCCTAGACCAAGAACGTCTCACCATTTCCTCTTTCTACATGGATACCTTAGCCTGGTTTCAATGGATGTCTAGGAATGCTTAGTTGACTTATTGGTCTGCCCTTCTTCACGCTCATGCCCTTGAAGCCTGGTTTGCCCCATCAATGTACGAGGATCCTATTTAAACTCACTCAATGAGCCTCTGTCAAAGAGTACTTATTGGAGTTCGAGTCCCCCGCAAATCGAATTATCGGTCTTCCTGCACCATTTTTGCTAAGTTGTTTCGTCTCAGGGCTCAGCCCAGAGATCCGCCGCGAGGTGCAAACCTTGCAACTGCCATCGTTGATCCAAACAGCTTCTCTGGCCTGCTTATAGGAAGAAAACTTTCTCGATGCACGTCATCTTGGCCGTTACAAACCTCATCAGCTCACAACAAGACCACTAGGCCCATGTCCTCCACCACCTGTTTCTCCGACACCTCTACTTCCCAACCCCACCAAACACCCTTCTCCTTCCATTCCCTTCAAACGCCTTTCACCTGATGAACTTGTTGTACGGTGGGAAAAAGGATTATGTTTCAATTATGGTGAAAATTCACGCGTGGCCATAAGTGTTCTTCCGGATTGTTCTTGTTAGTCGTGGATGAGGATGAAGAGTCTCTAGAAACCTCCCTCACGACCCTGAACCCGGTTCCCATTGAACCAATTGAAGACTCGTCCCCAACCCAAATTAGCCTTCACGCCTTGTTGGGCCATATTGCACCCGAGACCCTAAGAGTAGTGGGCCTAATTTCCAATCAGGGAGTATGTATCTTAATAGACAGGGGTAGCACCCACAATTTCATTCAGCACCATTTGGTTTAAGCTTTGGGCCTCCACACGAAAAGCACAAACTTGTTGCGCATAACAGTTGGAAATGGTGACGAACTAGAATGTCACCATCTCTGTAATGACATTGCGGTGCAGATACAGGGTCATTCCTTCCCTGTTGAATTTCATGTTCTTTCCCTGTGTGGCGTTGATGTGATACTTGGTATGCAGTGGCTAAAACCCTTAGGCCCTGTTCTCACTGATTAAAGTACTCTAACCATGAAATTCATCCATAGCAGTAAGATGGTTGAGTTAAAAGGAGACCGAGATAGTGGTATTGAGTTGATACCTCCATAGCTTCACCGCATGATCCAATCAAAGATAGCTAGCGCTTTCTTTCACATTCGCATAGAGCCCCCTTCTACCCAAACTTCAACCTCACCACAACAAATGTCCACCATAAACACATTAACCCAGAAATACTCCTCCCTGTTTCAACCTCTGACCACTCTACCACCATCTCGCCCAACCAACCATACCATTACCCTTATACCCAACGCATCTCCGGTTAATGTGAGACCATATCGCTACCCCTGTTACCAGAAACAAGAAATAGAATCTCAAGTTGCTTTTATGTTGAAACACAGCCTCATTCAACCTAGCACTAGCCCCTTTTCTTCTTTGGTGCTGCTAGTGAAGAAGCACGATGGCTCTTGGCGGTTCTGCGTGGACTATCGTGCCTTGAATGCCATCACGGTCAAAGACCGTTTCCCAATTCCTACGGTGGACGAGTTACTTGATGAATTAGGTGGCACAAAATGGTTTTCAAAGTTGGACCTTATGTAGGGATACCACCAGATTTTAATGAACAAAGACGACATCGGCAAAACCATTTTCCGAACCCACCATGGCCACTATGAGTTTCGAGTTATGCAGTGCAGCACTGTCATCCTTTCATGCTACCATGAATCAACTTTTTCAACCTTATTTGCGTAAATACATCATCGTTTTTTTATGATATTTTAATTTACAGTTAAACCTTCTTTGATCATCTATTGTGCATTTGGAAATTGCTTTTCAGGTTCTTGTGCGTGACCAATTTTCTCTCAAACTGCCTAAGTGCTCTTTTGCTTAGGAACAAATTCAATACCTTGGTCATCTGGTATTTGAGAAGGGAGTCGAACCAGTGCCGGAAAAAGTGAAGGCTATTCAACAATGGCCACAACCATGAACAATTCAAGCACTACGAGGAGTTCTCAAGTTGGTAGGATTTTATCAAAGGTTTATAAAGGGGTACACAACCTTAGTAGCTTCACTGACAAAGCTCCTAACTCATGACTAACTCGCGTGGTCATCTAAAGCTGACCTTGCTTTCCAATAACTCAAAGATGCTGTAAGTAATGCCCTTGTTCTGGTTTTACCAAATTTCAACATCCCTTTTGTTGTCAAGACAGACGCTTCAGGCTCGGGAATGAGGGCGGTGTTATCTTAGGGTGGTCACCCCACCGCTTTCTTCAACAAGCATTTTTTTTCCTAAGCTAATCTGTTCCTCTACGTATGTCTGAGAACTCGCCATCATCATGGCGGCCATCAAGAAGTGGCGCCAATACTTGTTGGGCCACCACTTCATAATTTTAACAGACCACCATACTCTTAAGGAACTTATGGCATAGGTGATTCAAACCCCTGAACAGCATTTGTATCTGTGTCACGAATCTTAGGCTACGATTACATGATTCAGTACAGGACATGCAAATCTAATGTGGTAGCAGATGCTATGTCATGATCATTTGACACTTTGGTTGGTTCTCTATTTCTCCTATCCATGTCGCACTTCCTTTACCTAACAAAACTTAAGAAGGAGTTGTCTTCCAGTGCGGATTTTGTCAACCTTCACAATGCAATTCAAGCTGACCTTGCAAACCCCATGCCATGCCCAAAAGTATTGTTTATGATCGAGATCCACTATTTATCAGTAAGTTCTGGCAGGAATTATTTTCCTTAAGCGGCACTAAACTCAGGTTGAGTTCAACATATCATCCACAATTGGATGGCCAAACCAAAGTAGCTAATCACATTGTTGAGCAGTATTTACGTGCTTTTGTCCATAGAAGACCTTTATCTTGGGGACGTTTCTTGTTATGGGCAGAATGTTCCTACAATACATCTTGCTTTTCAGCTACAAGAATATCCCTATTCGAAATTATTTTCGGCAAAAAGCCACCTAATTTTCCTCAGTATATAGTAGGTAGTTCTAAAATTGAGGCAGTGGATGAAATGCTTGGTCACCGAGAAGCTGTGTTTGCCTTGTTACGAAGAAGTTGTTGAAATCACAAGCTCGTATGAAACAAATTGCAGACACTCATCAAAGTTGTTAGAGTGAATAGTATTGTTATCATTCTGTTAGGATAATTGTTGTTTGTCTTTATCCTTTTTATTAGTGTTGTCGGGAGCTTATCCCACAACATTTGGTATTATATATAGGAATTGCCTTTCATGTAGAGGGTAGAAAATAAAAATTCAGAAATTCCCTTTCCTTTTTACCTTCTGGAGGTTTGTCTTGGTCCTCGAATTCCAAGGCTTAACACTTTCTTTTCAAATATAAGATATACCTCTCAGAGAGATACATCCACCTATACTGCACTTGTTAGGTCCTTGGGCTCAAGAAAGACAAATAAAAGAAGAAGAAGAAGAATGAATAAAAGGTAAGTTGATTGTTCTATGTTTTTATTCATTGCGTTGATCATTATTTATATATGAAATCAAGGCCTAGAAGCTACTACTACTCTAGGCTAGCTACTCTCTATGTGCTACTAATAGGGGACATATAACAGAATGGTATTTTGTTGCTAACAACTTGGATAGTGGAATTAGTGAGATGGTGGAATGTGTTGGTAGTGGGATTTGTTATTGCTGGCCATGGTCTAAGCATAGTCCTCAAGATATGCTAGCTTCTTGGTGCTATGCTTGGGTTTATTCTCATATGGGTTACTGTCATGGCTAACATCGCCCCAATCCGGAAGAGCAACCTTGTCCGCAAGGTTTTAGAAACTCTCCAAGGTAGCCTAGTCTTTCCACGAAGTGTCTTCAGGAGCTAGTCCAGACCACTGGACCAATACCGGCTTGGTGGAAGGAGTAGTGGTCTTGTCCCAATGCCAATCCAGGATATACATCGGGTGATCAGAGGGTGATTGTCCATGTCAGAAGGAGACAGGTGGGTTTGCTCGGATGGTAATCGACCCTGATGATTCTTCAAAAAGAAAACATGGAACACGGGGTGTATGCCGGACGTCACAGGTAAGGTGAGGCGATAGGCAAAAGGACCTATGCGTGTTGCATCCTAGAAAGGTCCATAAAACTGTTTGGACAGTTTTGTGTAAGTAGGGGCGAGGGAAGTTTGTCTATATGGTTGTAACTTGACGTAAACCTATGTGGATGTAGTGTTGTTGTCAAGGACGCTACCATTACCTACCATCACCTAGAGGGTTGGTGTTGGGGCTGATAGAAGATTGGGGAACTTGGCGAGGTAAGACTAGATGAAGTTGTGCGTGTTACCACCATCCACCATGATGACAACGAGATGGTGGTGAATGGTGTCGTAGATGCAAAAGGTCTCCGGCACCAACATCCCAGCCAGAGCGTTAAGGCTTATCAGTGGAATTGAGCTAGGGGAAGGGTGTTCGTCATCAGGGTTGAAAACAAGGTCAGGGGGGGTCCATTTCCTCGTCGGCAATAAACAGAAGAAGATGGGGCTTGCATCTGTGATCGAGAGTTCATTTCTCATCATAGTGATAGCAGAGGCCTTTGTCCCTGTGCACCGCCAGTTCCTCTGACGTCAATCGCTTGAAAGCAATTTTGGTGGGTGTCGAAAGGGAGATGCCACTAGAAATTGGGGAAGTCAAAGGCACTGGTGTAGAGGGGACAAATCATGGACCACGACGATGATCGCAAAGTTTGGCTACGACAATAGCTTGAGTGAGGGAAGGTGGTTGGAAGGCCAGTACCTCATGGCGCAATTCTGGTGTAAGGCCGGAAATGGAGCAACTCATCAGGAATGTTGGAGCAAGGCCCACAATGCGATTAGCCAAGTGTTCGAATTCCGTGAGGTATTCATTGATGGTGCCTCTTTATTGCACTTTTAACAGAGCTCCTTGCGTATTTTCGTAGAAGGACGAGGAAAACTGAGACTCTAAGGCCTAAAGCATAGTTGACCATGACATGAAGAAGCCGTTGCGGGACATCCATGGGTACCACGAGAACGTTGGGCCCTCCATGTAAAAGGAGGCCACGGTCAAGCGTTCATGGTTCAAGAGACCCTAATAATCAAAGAATTGTGATATTTTGAAGATTCATTTTTGAGTTCAGTGTTGCCTGGGTGGAATCGAGTTTCAAATTCAGTGTTATTTGGGCTTAGGAGAGGGCAGAGTGACCTTGGGTAAGGCGATTAATCGCTTCTTCCAACCACTCAGTTATGGCCTGGAGGGTATTGTGGCCAGGCATGTTGGGTGGCAGGTCGGACCAGTTGTTAGGTCCTTGGGCTCAAAAAAGACAAATAAAAGAAGAAGAACGAATAAAAGGTAAGTTGATTGTTCTGTGTTTTTATTCATTGCACTGATCATTATTTATAGATGAAATCAAGGCCTAGAAGCTACTACTACTCTAGGCTAGCTACTCTCTATGCGCTACTAATAGGGGACATATAACATAATGGTTTACATTTAGGTATAACAGAATGGTATTTTGTTGCTAACAGCTTGGATAATGGAATTAGTGAGATGGTGGAATGCGTTGGTAGTGGGATTTGTTATTGGTGTCTCGGTCTGAAATGATGCTTCTTGGTAGTCCGTGGAGACGCACCAGTTCCTTGAAAAATAGATCAGCAACATTAGTCTCTTAGGGATTGCTTTTGTAAGTTGGCCTGTTAGGCAATGAAGCTTTTGGAAGGAGGCTAATTTGACGTTCTATGCCTCTTGAGGGTGGCAGTCCATGTGGAATCTCCTTGGGAAAGGCATCCTTAAATTCCTGCAATAAGAGTTCAACACTAGGAGAAACAGAAATAGTTAAATAATTAGGATTATCAGTAGAAATTTTATTGTCTTTGCAACACAGTAGATAGAGTTGTTTACGAGTAAGTAACACTTTCCTTATTTCACTCGCTGATGTAGCTCCATTGGAGCTTGTAGGCCTTGGATCTTCTTCATCAATAGGAAGTTAAAACACAATGAACTCACCTGTTAATACCAGTAGACAAATCAAACATATTCAAAGTTGTGTTATATATGCTTTTCCCTTCCTCAAGTATGTGGCTGGAAACCTGTAGGCCAGAAGCCTCGTGAACAACACTATGTCCCTTCACTTTAATGGTGAACATGCTAGAAGCCTCACCAATCATTTCAACCTTGTACATATAAAGTGGAAGCATTTTCTTTCTTGCTAAGCAGTCAATCAAATAATTCTCTCTGACTATGTATGAAAAAGGGTGTTCAAAAACACACATTACAGAATAAAAGGATCTATTTTGTATTTAAATTATATTATAAATAGATGACATATTAAAAAGTGTACTTGTTGATGAGCTCTTGAAGCATAAAAATTCTTCAATAGTGTGAAGACTCTACGTGTATCCACACCGAGACTGACCTCTATTCATCAACAACTTTGACAAGTGGAAAAATAAGAATAAAGAAGTGATATTGAGATCATTTCAACGTGCAACCTAAGGCTCTATTTATAGCATGCTAAGGATACCAAATTTCTTATCAAATCAAAATCATTATTGATAGTATCCTTTTTATAAGCTATATTATTTCTTGTTACCTTTTATTGCTAACCATTTAGCAATTAAAATTGAAATAATAATTGACCAAGTCAAACTTGTATCTAGCCGCCTTATCAACCTAAATTCCAAATACAAAATCATACATGTTTGTTTCTCTTCTTTCACCAAATCTTTCATATTATGTATATTTTCAGCGCTAGCAAAAATATAATAATATTCCACCTTTTTGAAATCAATTAATCATTTGATCATATTAAATTCTCTAATTTAATTAATCATCAAATATTAAAATAATTTCTTTAACAGAGATTAGAACACTCGTTTGTGTGTGATCCCGTAGGTTCAATACTAAGCCGTTAATATATTAATCAAATTAATATACTAATCAAGGTAGGCGTCTAGCAATACTCCTTAGCGTCCGGATAGCATGAAGTATCATTTTACTTTCAAGAATCATTAGAAGAGTAGTATAATAATTTCTTTCATCTTTACAGCTCTGGGTTAACTCTAGAGTATGGTATTACTGTCAAACCCTTTTGAGTTAACTCATAATGACTTAAGAAACTCATTTTTTCTTTCATTTTATTTTCCTGACCAGGATATAATTTTATTCATAGAGCTCAAACTCATTACCAAGAGTTGATGGATTCCTTCTTGATTAATCATTTATTCTACTGGTATTTAATCATATCCAATATCCATTCAACAAGTGCTCTAAAGCATTAGGTGTCCGAAATCAAAATACAACAAATAACCTATTAATTACTATGACAATCTCAGGTCAAAGAAAATTATTATACCTCTTCTTGAGAATTTTCTATTGAGAGTTTATGATAAATTTTAATCATTAGAAAATTTTAATTGACTTAGTTCAATGATCACATCAACATGTGACTCGTCTATATATGCAAATTAATAAATGAGATCTATTAATATTTATCCAATAAATACTATCACATATATATTAATCTATCCGGATTATTGATATCTTATTTATAATACTCCTATGATCAAGAACAGTTTAGATTAAAATTAGAACAAACTTGTTTCTCATTATCATAATCTCTATTATAATAACAAGTCTTTAATTTTAATCAAGGACATAATCAAATGGACCATTTAATCAAATAATGAAATATGACGATAAAAATAAAATAGTACTTTATTATTAAAATTAGAATTGATTACATGATGACATGGATTGTGGGCATACAAATTTATTCCCAATAGACTACTGGTATTTTCATCCTCCTATAGATCACTCTTCCAAGTCAGTGATATTAAAATTAATCAAATAAAGTTGAGATTGACAATTTGAGTGCATCATACCTTGCCTTCCGCATCTCAACTTCATAATTGAGTGATCCACCAACCACCAAGCAGTATCTACAAATAAACAAGTCATGTAAAACATTACAAAAATTGTACACAGGAGACAAAAAAATTGGAATTTTAATTTTCATAAATTGGTAACTGCAGCATATACCTTTATTTACTTTTGCATGAAACATCCCACATATGCCATCAATTTTGCATTTCCATTCTGCCTGGAAAATCACCTCATAGAAGATGAGTAGAAAATACTAGAAATCCAAATCAAACATGACTATTATGTAGAGCATCGATGGAAGTATAATGCTAAAATAAAGTTAAATATTAGTTGCAAACACAAATTTCTCCCTAAAGAAATTCTAGAAAAGTCTTTATTGGGGATGAATAAAATAATCCTACATTCTTATGTACACATAAAGTTAGCATACCGAGAATGATACCTTGTGCTTTTCTATAGTAAGAACTATTTAGTCCTGAACCTTTCCTGCCTAGCTGCAACAAACGTAATGTTATTTTAAGTCAATATACCACTTAAATTAGTCATTTTGGTCAACGAATAACCAAAGCACTATAAGAGACATTTTATTGTATCTATTTGAATCACATGTTGCTGGGATTGAATCATTGAACAAAAGGTCTAATTTTAAGAACTGAAAGCACAAGATTTTGATTCTATATTACCAGTATCCCAAATCGTCAATTTCAATCTCTTGCCACTGACTGTGAGTGTTTTGATCTTAAAATCAACACCTACATATCATAGAAATGACATCAGATCATATCAAAACTCAAGTCATACAAACAGCATAGACAATACAAGAGGAACATAAATTCAATTGCTAGTTAGTTCTTGTGGCATAAAAGAACCATAACAAAAGACCAGTTAAATCCTACACAAGTCCTAGGCAGACTCAATAACCAAAGACCAAGACATTCAATCATGAAACCAAAGTAAAACATAGAAGAACTTGGATGAGCCTGAAATGTAAAACAATTGTTAAACTGGTCTACACATAATAGTGGGTAGAATATTGAGAATTAGTTCTACACATCAGGGTCTAATTTTTTTATTTTATTTTTTTTTAACTCTTAACTATGGTAATGTAGTAACTTCCCTCAATTCAGGTTGCCTTGCTAGACTATGGACAGGTGAAGGATCTCCCAGATCAGTTGAGGCTTGCCTATGCTAATCTAGTTCTTGCGATTGCTAATGGTGACCCATTAAGAGCTGCAGAGAGTTATAGGTACTGAAACATGCATTTAAGTCTTATCTATATAATTCTATCTTGTTTGTTGAAAATAAGAACATAAATAGATATCTTTGCTAATACCAAGTTACAAACTGAACTAGCAGTGCTGCTGGGAATAAATAATGAAAGCAAGGATGAATTGATGCAGAATATAATGACTTTGGTTACAAATAGATTCCAAAGTTAAGGAGAGAGAAAGAAGACTAGAGAGGACAAAAACAATTAAGGGAATATTGGAAAAAATGAAAAATCTATATTACTTATTTCTTCATTTTTTTTTTCGAGGGTGGATTCTCCCATAATTTCTCACTTTGTTATGGAGCCAAATCCTACAAACTATGACTTGAATCTCAATTTTTCTGGACTAAAATTGAATCCTCAAACCCTGAATGTATATGAAATATAGTAAACATTAATCACAAAATGCCCATATACCTTGGTATCCTTTCCTAAAGTTCTTTTTCTCTTATTTTATCTTTCACTAGTAAGCTTTTTTATTGTTTTACAAATTAAACTAATTGATAAAGTGGATAGCAATGGGGTGTCTATCTTCATGAGCTAAGGTAGTGTATAATACTAGCCTTTGAAAGAAACAGATGAAAAAGGTGCACAGAATTAAAAATGTCTGACAGCTCAAAAGGAAAATCTTTCATTGCATCATCACACGCAACATCCTTACTTTCAGACCTACATCATCCAAGCCTCATTACAGGGGATGCTTCCATTAAGAGGCTAATAAAAAAAAACTTTATATGAACACAGTTGCTTTTTTAAGTTTCTGAGCTTCAGTTTCCTACACATGATCAGCTACCTAAACTTGTAAAAATATATCAAATCCCCAATTTTAGCTAACTTAATCTTCAAAGCATTCCATATGGACCCAAGAATTATAAAAACCCAAAATTTATAGAACTAAAAAATGTTTTGAAGACAACGCGCATGCCAAACAAGCTTCATACTCATAAACTATAATACACAAACAATAATATACATTCAAAGGAACAATTACCAAACGACCTCAATGAGTGACAGTGCGAGCGAGACCTTGACAGAGGAGAACTTCGACCGACCTCGAGGGAGAGACTTACAATATCGGTGTCAGAGCAGAGTGAATGAGTGTGCGAGGGAGGGCATAGTGGTTCGAGAGAGGTCGAGGGAGAATGAGAACGAAGAACAGCTGCAAAGAGGTAGGGCAGAGTGGTGGGGAACTTGGAGAGAGGTCGAGGGAGAATGAGAACAAAGAACAACTACAAAGAGGTACGTAGGGCACTTTAATTTTGGGAATGAGAACGAAAATGATTTTTAAGTAAAACCTGTCGTAGTTTTCATTCCATAAAATTACATGATTGCCATGAACATACATTCTAAGATGGTTTTTAATAACCGCCTTAGAATGTAAGTCGTAAAAAGAATTTTTCCTTTCACTATTTACAAAATTGCCACCGCGATAATTTCTAAGATGGTTCCACATAGAACTACCTTAGAAACACTATCGTAAAAAATAACATTTGTAGTAGTGACCATTTATTATTTTTAATTGTGATCAAATGATTGTTATTAATTGTTTTCACATAAGAAAGTGTTTTCACATAAGTCATATTCTATATATATATTGTTGGGCTATGACCAAAATCCATATGGCAGTTAATTTTGTCATTGTTTTTCTATTTTGATATATATGTATATATAGGACAGCTTGCTCTATATTTTAAAAAAGCTTCCACTTGTATATTGCATCAGTAATAAAAAGCTTTATGTTTCCCTCCCGTGGATGTAGCCTTGATCAAGGGTGAACCACGTAAAACTGTGTGTTGTTCTTCATCTTTCTCTCTTTCACCTTGCTGCAAAACTCTATGTATGACATAGTTTTTTGTTGCATCTGTTGCTGCTGTTCTTGCTTGTTCTTCTTCACTTCCATAACAAACTGGTATCAAGAGCTCAAGTTGCGATCAAGGGAATTCAAGATTCTCGTATGAATGCGAAGATCAAGTTGTGGGAGTCTTGTTTCTGGTTCTTTCGCTACTTCACTGCAATCAAGAACACTCAAGAAATCATGTCAAACACAATCAGGATTGAGAAATTCAATGGAAAGAACAACTTCAATCTATGGCGCATCAAGATGCCTTCTTTGTTGAAGAAACAACATGTTTGGGCTCCTGTTGCTTCTGCATCTGTGAAGAAACCAGTGACTTCTGATTCAAAAGAAAAGGCATCTGCTTCAAAGACTGAAGAACTCACGGAACAAGAAGAAAAGGCTCACTCACTAATCTTGCTTTCTATGTCTGATGAAGTTTTATATGAAGTTGCTAATGAAGAAACTGCAAGTGGCTTATGGCTCAAGTTGGAAAAGCTATATATGACCAAGTCAATTTGCAACAAGCTTGATGTGCCATCATTTTCTTCTATTTTCTAAACCCTTTTTGCACCATTTTAATTACTGATTGGTCTTAATTGTCAATTAATTAGGCAATTTTATTATTTGGGCCCATTTAGCTAATTTGATGTTTTTAATCTAATTTCAGGAATTAATGAAACATTGGGCTTAATCCGGATTTTGGTTGTGGACTTGAAGAGGGCAAATAAAGCAGCGCATACCTTAGTTAATTTCTACTTAGGAAATTTCGCAATTTTATTTTATATTGTTCAGTGTTTATTTCGTTTTGGGCCAGAGTATTGTAATAGGGCCCAGTGACTTTAAGTGACTCTTTTTAAATAGCAGCCTTGGGATTCGTGCATGGCATTCTGTTATGCTATTTTCATTATTCAGAGCTTGGGTTTTAGGTTTTCACGTTTTTCTGTTCCCTTGTTACGGTTTTCGTTCTTAATGCAAATTTCCGATTTTGCTTCTAATTACGAGTTCATTCTTGCTTCTTCTTCTACTTTCATTTACGTTTCTGTTCATTTACGTTTTTGCTTCATGTTTCATTTGCGTTTTCTGTTTGAATCCATGGAAGGCTAGATTTTCTGGTGTTGTTTCTTTTTGAGGACAAAGCCCAACTCTCTTTGAGGTTTCGCTTGTAATGTGGTTTCCTGGAAATTTTTTCCTTCACCAGTTATCCCAAATTCGTGAATATTAATCAGTGCACGCTTCGTGTTTGATTAATTGCCTCTGAGCCTAACTTGCGTTCATGCTTAATGGACGAAAGGCTAACTGGTGTATGTGGTGCCTAATCACGTATTGACAACCCTAAGTTAATTTTCGCTTAGTAAATTGAAATAGGGTTGGATTAAGTGGTTGACTGTTAAGGACGAATTCTCCATAACCCAGGATAAGAGAATGGCTTCTGAATCAAAGGAAACAACCCGTTTTTAATATTAGTAGTTTCGTATTCCAGTTTACTTGTTCTTCTCTTTAATCACAAAACAAACAAACCCCCCCAATCGTTACTGTTACTGCAAGTATATTATGAACAATTGGTGTGTCACTGCTCATTGGGAAACGACCTAGGATCACTTCCTAGTTACTGCATTTTCATGTTTATTTGATTCGGGTACGGCCTCGATCAAATTTGGCACCGTTGCCGGGGAGCAGTGTCCAAAGGTTCATAATAGCTAGCTAGTGTTGTGTGTTTAATCCTTTCGTGTTTTATGTTTAATTGTTAGTATTGTGTTAGTATGTGTGTTAGTGTCATTTAGTATCTTGATATTTTGTTTAGTGTGTGTTCTGTTTCAGTTTTCCCATTAAGCGTTTCCCCTGTTTCAGTCTTGGGTGTTTTGCTGTGAATAGTGTTTTGCGACGGACTTAGCGACCACTTTTGCTTGCGGCAAAACAGAGTAGTAGTAGAAATCCCTTAGTGACGGATTTTAGCGACCACCCATGCTGAATTATTTGTGATTTTTTGTTTTAGTAGCTAGGGTTGTTATTTTTGGTTGAATTTTTTTGTGGTAACTTCTTTTAACCTATATTTTGTGGGAAAAATAGCTAGAGCCTTTAGTTTGGTCAGATTTGAAAGTTCCAAAAAAGTAGCAAATTTTGTGTTTGTCGAAACTTCAAACGGCCATAACTTTTGCTCCGGTTATCAAAATCGCAATTATTATATATGTATTTGGGGTAGAAAAAACTTTCCTATGCCGTGGCAGCCCGCCATAGGCCGGCTGAGGTCTCCATCATCCAAAAAAAGCGATTCTGTCAAAAGTTTTTTATTTTTCAAGTTTTATTCACTTATTTTTCTTAACCTACCAGTTTTAGGTTTCATAGTTAGACTTTGAATTTTTGTCTGAAATTTTTTTGTGCTATCTTCTCATCATTTTATAAGGTTGCTCACAAAATTTCAAGTCATTTGGATATCATTTGAGGGTAGCTGTAGTTCAAACCTACACCTTTATTTACATGACAAGGCAACTAGTTGTGTGCATGCTGAATGTAGTGTATGACTAGAGGCAACCCATCTGACTTACAACCCTTTGATCCTGAGATAGATAGGACATTTCATAGATTAGTTAGGCATCATTTTATACCTTTTGATCATCCTGAGCATTCCATTACTATCTGTGCATTCTGTTATTGGTGATTTTGAACATCCTGATTTGGAGCATTATAATTTTGAGCATTCTGATTCTGAGCATTCTGATTTTGCACATTCTGAGAACATGGCACAACCTCCACCCCGTGAGAGGACTCTAAGGGAAATGGCTGCACCTGATTTTACCTACGAAAGCTTGTGCATCCAATACCCTGATGAGGATGTCCCATATGTTCTCAAAACTGGACTGATTCATTTGCTTCCAAAGTTTCATGGCCTTGCAGGTGAAGACCCGCACAAACATTTGAAGGAATTTCATATTGTCTGCTCCACCATGAAACCCCCAGATGTCCAAGAGGATCACATATTTCTGAAGGCTTTTCCTCATTCATTAGAGGGAGTGGCAAAGGATTGGCTATATTACCTTGCTCCAAGGTCCATCACGAGCTGGGATGACCTTAAGAGAGTATTCTTAGAAAAAATTTTCCCTGCTTCCAGGACCACAACCATCAGGAAAGATATCTCAGGTATTAGACAACTCAGTGGAGAGAGCCTGTATGAGTACTGGGAGCGATTTAAAAAACTATGTGCCAGTTGCCCTCACCATCAGATTTCGGAGCAGCTTCTTCTCCAATATTTTTATGAAGGACTCAGTAATATGGAGAGAAGTATGATAGATGCTGCCAGTGGTGGAGCCCTTGGAGACATGACTCCTGCTGAAGCCAGAAATTTAATTGAGAAGATGGCTTCCAACTCCCAACAATTTAGCGCCAGAAATGATGCTATAGTCATTAGAGGAGTGCATGAGGTAGCTACAAACTCAGCTGCATCATCTGAGACTAAGAAGCTTGAAGGCAAACTGGATGCATTGGTTAACTTGGTAACCCAGCTGGCCTTGAATCAGAAATCTGTACTTGTCGCAAGGGTTTGTGGTTTGTGCTCCTCTGCTGACCACCATACAGACCTTTGCCCTTCCATGCAGCAACCTGGAGTAATTGAGCAGCCTGAAGCTTATGCTGCAAATATTTACAATAGACCTCCTCAACCTCAGCAGCAAAATCAACCACAGCAGAACAATTATGACCTCTCCAACAACAAATACAACCCTTGATGGAGGAATCACCCTAATCTCAGATGGTCCAGCCCTCAGCAACAACAAAAGCAGCCTGCTCCTTCCTTCCAAAATGCTGCTGGCCCAAGCAGACCATACATTCCTCCACCAATCCAACAACAGCAACAACCCCAGAAACAGCCAACAATTGAGGCCCCTCCACAACCTTCCCTCGAAGAACTTGTGAGGCAAATGACTATGCAGAACATGCAGTTTCAGCAAGAGACCAGAGCCTCCATTCAGAGCTTAACCAATCAGATGGGACAATTGGCTACCCAATTGAATCAACAACAGTCCCATAATTCTGACAAGCTACCTTCTCAAGCTGTCCAAAATCCCAAAAATGTCAGTGCCATTTCATTGAGGTCGGGAAAGCAGGGCCAAGGACCTCAACCCGTAGCACCTTCCTCATCTGCAAATGAAGCTGCCAAACTTCACTCTACTCCAGAAAAAGGTGATGACAAAAATTTACCTAACAATTTCTGTGCAGGTGAATCTTCTTCCACAGGTAATTCTGATTTGCAGAAGCAGCACATTCCCCCTCTTCCATTCCCTCCAAGAGCAGTTTCCAACAAAAAAATGGAAGAGGCAGAGAAAGAGATCTTGGAAACGTTTAGAAAAGTAGAGGTAAACATACCTCTGTTGGATGCAATAAAGCAAATTCCAAGATATGCTAAATTCTTGAAGGAGATGTGCACTAATAAGCGGAAGCTTAAAGGAAGTGAACAAATTAGCATGGGCAGAAATGTCTCTGCATTGATTGGTAAATCTGTTCCTCAAATTCCTGAAAAATGCAAAGATCCAGATACATTCAGCATACCTTGTATTATAGGAAATAGTAAGTTTGGCAATGCCATGCTAGATTTAGGAGCCTCTGTTAGTGTTATGCCTCTGTCTATTTTTAATTCTCTATCTCTAGGTCCCTTGCAGTCAACTGATGTGGTAGTTCATTTAGCTAATAGAAGTGTTGCCTATCCTGTTGGTTTCATAGAAGATGTCTTAGTTAGAGTTGGTGAACTGATTTTCCCTGTTGATTTTTATATTTTGAATATGGAAGATGGATTTTCTCAAGGATCAGTTCCCATCATTCTAGGCAGACCCTTTATGAAAACTGCTAGAACTAAGATAGATGTTTATGCAGGCACACTGTCCATGGAGTTTGGTGATATAACTGTTCATTTTAATATTCTGGATGCTATGAAATACCCATCTGAAGATCTTTCTGTATTTCGTGCTGAAATAATTGACCATGTTGTTGATGAATACATGACTGATCTTTATTCTAATCTGCATGCCTCTCACTCTTCATGCATTGAGTCTGAAATTGTACTTGATCATATGTCTGAATTTGATGCTGAGAGTGAATCTGAAAGTGATATTGATTGCATGTCTGGTGGTGGTGTTTTACCTCTCGAGATTGATTTTATAGAGTCAGATAGGACTAACCATGTTTTAGGAAGTACACATACCTCTGACTTTCTTTATGAGGTAAAGGCTGAGAAACCATCTCCTTCTACCACTGTCCAGCCGACCACACCAGAATTGAAGCCTCTGCCATCAAATTTAAAATACGCTTACTTGGATGATAGCAAGAGTTTTCCAGTGATTATATCTGCCTCCCTTGCTGATGAGCAAGAGGAGAAGTTGTTGTCAGTTCTCAAGAAGCATAAGAAGGCTATAGGCTGGACCCTGGCGGACATTCCTGGTATTAGCCCATCCACATGTATGCATCGAATAAATTTAGAGGATGGAGCTAAACCAATAAGACAGCCACAGAGAAGACTCAACCCGGTGATTCTTGATGTAGTAAAGAAGGAGATAACCAAGCTTTTGCAAGCTGGAATCATTTATCCTATCTCCGATAGCCAATGGGTGAGTCCCGTCCAGGTAGTCCCGAAGAAGACCGGCCTCACAGTGATAAAAAATGAGAAGGAAGAGTTGATTCCTACTCGGGTGCAGAACAGTTGGAGAGTCTGCATTGACTACAGGAGGCTGAACCAGGTTACCAAAAAGGACCATTTTCCCCTGCCATTCATTGATCAGATGCTTGAACGCCTGGCAGGTAAATCTCACTACTGTTTCCTTGATGGTTTTTCTGGTTATATGCAAATTACTATTGCTCCTGAGGATCAGGAAAAGACCACATTCACCTGCCCCTTTGGCACTTTTGCTTATAGGAGGATGCCTTTCGGCCTGTGCAATGCCCCTGGTACCTTCCAGCGGTGCATGATTAGTATTTTCAGTGATTTTTTAGAAAATTGCATAGAGGTGTTTATGGATGATTTCACTGTATATGGATCCTCTTTTGATGGTTGTTTGGATAGTTTAGAAAAAGTTTTAAATAGATGCATTGAAACTAACCTTGTTCTAAATTTTGAAAAATGTCATTTTATGGTTGAGCAAGGTATAGTTTTAGGGCACATTATTTCCAATAAAGGTATTGAAGTAGATCCTGCAAAAATTTCTGTTATTTCACAATTGCCTTACCCCTCTTGTGTGCGAGAGGTGCGATCTTTTCTTGGTCATGCAGGGTTCTACAGGCGCTTTATAAGGGATTTTAGCAAAGTGGCCCTTCCGCTGTCCAACTTGTTGCAAAAGGAGGTGGAGTTTGACTTTAATGACAGATGCAAAGAGGCTTTTGATTGCCTCAAAAGAGCGCTGACTACCACCCCCATCATCCAGGCACCCGATTGGACAGCCCCTTTTGAGCTTATGTGTGATGCATCAAATTATGCATTGGGGGCTGTCCTTGCTCAGAAAATTGATAAATTTCCTAGGGTGATATATTATGCTTCTAGGACTTTAGATGTTGCCCAAGCGAATTATACTACTACTGAGAAAGAGCTTCTAGCCATAGTTTTTGCTCTTGAAAAATTTCGATCTTATTTGCTTGGTACCCGCATTATTGTTTACACTGACCATGCAGCTCTAAAGTACTTGTTGAAGAAGGCTGATTCTAAGCCTAGGTTGATCCGATGGATGCTCTGGCTCCAAGATTTTGACTTGGAGATCCGTGATAGGAGCGGAGCACAAAATATAGTTGTTGATCATTTGAGTCGGATCGAACGTGTATCAGATGCGGATTCACCCATTCGGGATGATTTCCCGGATGATCATTTGTATATATTGTATAGTATTTCTGACTCTCTTTCTACTCCCTAACATTGTCAATTATTTACTTGCCTCTGTTTTTCCTCCCTTAGCATCCAAGGCCCAAAAAGATAAAATTAAAAGTGATGCTAAGCATTTTATTTGGGATGACCCCTACTTGTGGAAATTGTGCAGTGATCAGGTAATTAGACGATGCATTCCAGATCATGAGACTGACTCAGTCCTGCAGTTCTGTCATTCTTCCGCACCGGGAGGTCATCTGAGTGTTCAAAGGACAGCTCGCAAAGTGCTTGATTGTGGTTTTTATTGGCCCACCATCTTTAAAGATGCGTGGAAGATCTGCAGCACTTGTGAGCAGTGTCAGAGAGCAGGAAATACACTTACATGGCGACAACAAATGCCTCAGCAACCTATGCTATTCTGTGAGGTGTTTGATGTCTGGGGTATAGATTTCATGGGCCCTTTTCCTGTCTCTTTTGGTTATGTTTACATTCTCCTTGCAATTGACTATGTTTCAAAATGGGTGGAAGCAAAACCCACTAGAACTAATGATGCTAAAGTTGTTGCAGATTTTGTCAGGTCTAATCTGTTCTGCAGGTTTGGAGTACCTAAAGCAATTGTTAGTGATCAAGGAACCCATTTTTGCAACAGAACAATGCATGCCCTGCTTAAAAAGTACGGGGTGGTACATAGGGTATCCACACCATACCACCCCCAGACCAATGGACAGGCAGAAATTTCCAACACGGAAATCAAGAGAATTCTAGAGAAGATTGTGCAGCCAAGCAGGAAAGATTGGAGTACCAGGCTTGATGATGCTCTCTGGGCACATCGGACTGCCTACAAAGCACCCATAGGAATGTCTCCTTATCGGGTTGTCTTTGGAAAGGCATGTCATCTTCCAGTGGAAATTGAGCACAAAGCATACTGGGCAATGAAGACTTGCAACTTCTCTATGGATCAAGCTGGTGAGGAAAGGAAGTTGCAACTGAGTGAGTTAGATGAAATCCGCCTAGAAGCCTACGAGAATGCCAAGTTTTACAAAGAAAAGACCAAGAAGTTCCATGATAGCATGATAGTTAAGAAGGACTTCATGGTTGGGCAAAAAGTGTTATTGTATAATTCTAGGCTTGGACTCATGAGTGGTAAGTTGAGGTCTAAGTGGATTGGTCCTTTTGTTGTTACTAATGTTTTTCCTTATGGTACAGTTGAGATCAAAAGCGACTCCACAAACAAGAGCTTCAAGGTCAACGGACATCGACTTAAGCCATTCCTCACAAACCCTTCTCTAGTGGACGTAGTGGTGGAAGAGACTTCCTTACTCCACCCTACTCTTCCTCCACCATGACTTAGGGAGTTTTTCTTTTCCTATCTCCTTCTTTGCTTTTACTACACTTGTCCGATTCTATTTGATGATTTAATTGTTTTTAATATTTTAATTGTGCTACATTGAGGACAATGTGTTGTTTAAGTGTGGGGGGGGGGGGGGGGGGAGTGTTCTTTGGTTTTGCTAGTTTTGTTGGTTTTGTTAATTTTTTAATGTTGTTAGTTTCGTCAGATTGTTAGTTTAATATTTTGGGTCAATTTTGTGTGCATGTACGACTTTGCATGTTTTTCTTTGAATTATAAGATATGTTCAAGAAATGGGTAATTGTTTTGGAAATAAAAGTTTTTGACATTTTGTGACTTGAAATCCTTGATTCTCCTCTACATGTCATGATAGTTTTGAAAGCTCAATTTGAAAGTGATGAGTTTACCTTTGTGAGAATTTGAGCCATCCATCATCATAATCATTTGGTGTGTTTTGCCCCATTGATTGCTTGCACAATAGCCTTGGCTTGATTCTTGTTGATGCGTCCTAATTCACATGCATATTTGGAAATGATTGAGGCAATTTTGTTCTTATAAGATTCTAGCCAAATGGACTTACCTTGAATTAATTCCTTTGATAGCCCTTTTGAGCCTTGTTTCCCTTTCCTTGTTTTGAAGCTCACTACAAGCCTTAAGTGAAAAACCATGATATCACCATATCCTTAAGGAATTTCGGAGCTTTGGAATTGTTTTGGGAATAAGTGTGGGGGGGTTTTGTTTCATTGGATAACTTGTTTTGTTGGCTATACTTCATGATGTATTTTGGGCCATACTTGATGTACATTGTATATTGGTTAAATGTTGGACATGCTGAATGAAATGTTGTTTCTCAAAGGATATAGAGTAAAAAAAAATCAAAAATGAAAAAGAAAAGCAATAAAGTTGAGTGAATAAGATCTTAAATGGCAAAAGAATGATGAGACTCTTGGTTCTACTCTTTATGTTTAAATTTTATCTTTACTTCTTTTTATTTTCTTATTATGCACTTATTCCCCATTGCTCCTCTATTCCTTTGGGATTTACCCACTTATTCCATATTTTTCCATACCTTGTCCTTGGCCCCATTACAACCTTAAAAGACCTTTTGATCCTCATGTGCTTGTGTTTATGGGTTGATTGTCAATTTTAGAATCTTGCCAAGTTTATGTGGTGTTTGTTTTCTTGGGTGCTTTGAGGGTAAATAGTAGCCTAGACACTTGAGAGATAGAGTGTATATCTCGTGAGGCTTTATCACTTTTCATTCTTGAGCTGATTAACTATTTTGCCATGATTGGGTTGCTTGGATGATTTTCATGAATGTCTTGACTTTTCAGATCTCCTCATGTTAGATGTTACCCATTACTTTCATTCCTTGATGTTCATTGAGAAATATGTGAATGTTTTCGTTTGTCTCTCTTTGATACCCTTGGATTTTGTTCTTTGTTTCATTTTGCCCAGGAGTGCAAAAGGCTAAGTATGGGGGGTTTTGATGTGCCATCATTTTCTTCTATTTTCTAAACCCTTTTTGCACCATTTTAATTACTGATTGGTCTTAATTGTCAATTAATTAGGCAGTTTTATTATTTGGGCCCATTTAGCTAATTTGATGTTTTTAATCTAATTTCAGGAATTAATGAAACATTGGGCTTAATCCGGATTTTGGTTGTGGACTTGAAGAGGGCAAATAAAGCAACGCTTACCTTAGTTAATTTCTACTAAGGAAATTTCGCAATTTTATTTTATGTTGTTCAGTATTTATTTCGTTTTGGGCCAGAGTATTGTAATAGGGCCCAGTGACTTTGAGTGACTCTTTTTAAATAGCAGCCTTGGGATTCGTGCAAGGCATTCTGTTATGCTATTTTCATTATTCAGAGTTTGGGTTTTAGGTTTTCACGTTTTTCTGTTCCCTTGTTACGGTTTTCGTTCTTAATGCAAATTTCCGTTTTCTGCTTCTAATTACGAGTTCATTCTTGCTTCTTCTTCTACTTTCATTTACGTTTCTGTTCATTTACGTTTTTGCTTCATGTTTCATTTGCGTTTTCTGTTTGAATCCATGGAAGGCTAGATTTTCTGGTGTTGTTTCTTTTTTAGGACGAAGCCCAACTCTCTTTGAGGTTTCGCTTGTAATGTGGTTTCCTGGAAGTTTTTCCCTTCACCAGTTATCCCAAATTCATGAATATTAATCAGTGCACGCTTCGTGTTCGATTAATTGCCTCTGAGCCTAACTTGCGTTCATGCTTAATGGATGAAAGGCTAACTAGTGTATGTGGTGCCTAATCACGTATTGACAACCCTAAGTTGATTTTCGCTTAGTAAATTGAAATAGGGTTGGATTAAGTGGTTGACTGTTAAGGACGAATTCTCCATAACCCAGGATAAGAGAATGGCTTCTGAATCAAAGGAAACAACCCGTTTTTAATATTAGTAGTTTCGTATTCCAGTTTACTTATTCTGCTCTTTAATCACAAAACAAACAAACCCCCCCCCCCCAATCGTTACTGTTACTGCAAGTATATTATGAACAATTGGTGTGTCACTGCTCGTTGGGAAACGACCTAGGATCACTTCCTAGTTACTGCATTTTCATGTTTATTTGATTCGGGTACGGCCTCGATCAAAGCTCTTCTTGAAGAGGTGTCTATTTGGTTTACACATGAAAGAAGGTACATCTCTTAAGGATCATCTTGATGAATTGAATTCTATTTTGATGGAATTGAGAGATATAGATGTTAAGATAGAGGATGAAGATGCTGCCATGATTTTGATAGCCTCTCTACCACCATCATATGAGAGCTTTGTCAATTCTCTTAGTGTTGGTAAGGAATGTGTCACCATGGAGGAGGTGAAATCCAGCTTATACTCAAGGGAACTTTGATCTAAAGCACCTAGAAATTCTGAAGAATCAAATGGATTTGGTCTTGTGGTCTCTAACTCTAACAAGAACATCAAGAAAAAGGTGTTTAAAGGAAAGAAGAAAGCTCATGTCAATCTGAAGGACATCTGTAACTATTGCAAGGAGCCAAGTCACTGGAAGAAAGATTGTCCTAAGAAAAAGGGCAAACCATCTGCTTTTGTTGCCAAGGAAGGTTCCACATCTGAAAATGAGCTTGTTCTCTCAGTTGCTAATCACCACCAACATTCTGAAGATCAGTGGATATTAGACTCTGGTTGTTCCTTTCATATGTGTCCTAACAAAACCTAGTGGGTGGAAATGTCTTCATGGGAAATGATCTCTCATGCAAGACAGTTGGAATTGGCACAGTAAAAATCAAGATGCATGATGGAATCATCCGAACACTCACTGAAGTTAGGCATGTTCTAGAGCTGAAGAAGAACCTAATCTCTATAGGTATTATGGATGGAAAGGGGTTCAAATGCAACACTGAAAATGGGGTCATGAAAATTCAGAAAGGCTCTATGTAGAAGCAAAAGCAAAAAATTTGACTTTGATGTTTTGATGATGTCATATGATCATGCGCTTCTCAATTTAATTCAAGACAAAAATCCAAGAATACAAGATACATCATCAAGAAGATCTCTAGTGATTTAGGAAGGGAATTCCAAGTTGAAACAACAAGAGGTTTGGCCAATGGATTTAAGCTAAAATGTGTTTTTCATGATATTTACTCTCTGGTAATCGATTACCAGAGGATGTAATCGATTACCAGTGGCCAAAATGATTTATAACAGCCATTAGAAATTTGAATTTAAATTTTACATTGTGTAATCGATTACAAATTGATGGTAATCGATTACCAGCAGTTATTGAACGTTTTAATTCAAATTTTAAAGCCTGTAATTGATTACACAAGTTTTGTAATCGATTACCAAAGGAGAATTTCAGAAAATAATTTCTGAGAGTCACATTTGTCCAAAAGGTTTTTGAATGGCCATCAAAGATCTTTTTATATGTGACTTGGAACACGAATTTGTTTAGTTTTTTTAGAACAAAAAGGTCTTATCCTCTCTAAAGCAAAATCATCTTATCCTCTTAAAAAAATTCCTTGGCCAATACACTTGCAATTCAATAAGGAATTATTTGAGTGCTCCATTGTTCAATCTATCTTTTTCAAGAGAGATTTCTTCTTCTCTTCATCTTATTTCTGAAAAGGGATTAAGAGACCGAAGGTCTCTTGTTGTAAAGAAATATGAACACAAAGGAAGGGTTGTCCTTGTGTAGTTCAGAACTTGTAAAGGGCTTTTTCAAGATAGTGGAACTCTCAAGCGGGTTGCTTGGGGATTGGACGTAGGCACAAGGGTGTGGCCGAACCAATATAAATCTGAGTTTGCAATCTTTCTTTCCTTAAACTCTTTTATTATTTATTGCTTATTGCTTATTGTTTCTATTTAGTAAGATTAATTTGCATAATTATTTAGGGGTTCATTTTGAAAGGAATCTTGGGATTTGGGTTAAAATCAAAATAAAATTTTTAATTAGGAAAAGATTGTGATATCTTATTTCAACCCCTCCTTCTTAAGATATCTGAGGCCACTTGTCTAACACTCTACAATGGTGATGAAAGGTATAAAGAGGGGTAATCTCTATATACTTCAAGGTACAACACGTATTGATGATGGTCTAGTAGTTGTTGCATCAAAATCCAATAAGAGCATACCTGACTTAACTCAATTGTGGCACATGAGGCTTGGTCATATAAGTGAGAAAGGTATGATGATACTTCAAAAACAACAGCTGTTGGGAAATCAGAAACTGGATGAACTTAAATTCTGTGAGCACTGTGTTTTCAACAAGCAACATAGGATTAAATTTCCTAAAGCAATTCACACCGCCAAAGGTATTTTCTGTCCATAATTGATGACTACTCAAGGATGACATGGATCTACATCATGAGCCAGAAAAGTCAAGCATTCAAATGCTTCAAAGAATGAAAGGCACTGATTGAAAAACAAACTGAAAGGAAAGTTAAAAGACTCATAACTGATAATGGCTTGGAGTTTTGCTCAACAAAATTTAACAACTTCTGCAGAGATGAAGGGATTGCTAGACAACTTACTATTAGGAACACTCCTCAGCAAAATGGAGTTGCTAAACAAATGAACATAACACTTCTGGAAAGAACAAGATGCCTATTGTCTAATACTAGTCTCAACAGAAGTTTTGGGGGAAAAGCTATCAATACAGCTTGTTTTCTGATCAATAGAACACCCTCTATTGCTATAGGACTTAAAACTCCTATTGAAATCTGGAATGGCAAAACAGCAAACTACTCAAATCTAAGAGTATTTGGCTGCAATGCCTATTATCGTGTCAATGAAGGAAAACTGGTACCTAGATCAAGAAAGGGTCTGTTCATGGGTTATGGTGATGGGGTGAAAGGTTACAAGATCTAGTCACCCTCTGAAAGGAAAGTTCTTCTTAGCAGAGATGTAATTTTCGATGAATCACATCTGCTCCATCCAAAAATTGAGGTTCCAATTCCTGGAACACAGAGCTGCCACTCTCCTCAAGAAAAGGATGTAGAATCTACAACCAAAGACTCAGAAAAAGGGGGCCATACAGATACTGAAATTCTGATACCGGGGACAGATGTCGTACAGGATGTCACGACATCACGCTTCAGAACATGCAGATTGTGTGTGACTGTATGAACAGATGAAACAAGTAAATAACACAAGAGAATTGTTAACCCAGTTCGGTGCAACCTCACCTACATCTGGGGGCTACCAAGCCAGGGAGGAAATCCACTCTCAATAGTGTTAGTTCAAGGTCTAACAGCCCCTGTTTACAACCTTCTCACCTAACCACTACCCGTGCGATCTCTACCTAAGAGCCACTCTTAGATATGAGAACCTCTGCTCACTCCCTCTCAATCACACTCCCGTGTTTACAACTAAATCAAAGACACACCAGAGATCAACTCTGAACAAAAGAGATCAACTCTACACACTAGAGATCAACTCTACACACAAGAGATCAACTCTACACACAAGAGATCAACTCTACACACAAGAGATCAACTCTACACACAAGAGATCAACTCTACACACTTAGGTCCAACACTTGATGTTAGGGTACCATCAAGGTGGCTCACAAAACACTCAAGTCCCAAAACTCACAAAGTAACTCTTCAATCCCGGACTTGGTACAGAACTCGTGCAGCCTTCGTGATTATATAGCCATGTGCGTTTCTGGGCTGCAACGGCTTGTGCTGGAGGAGATCTATCCTTCTTCCTGAAAATCTGCAGTTAAAGAACTAAAAGATACAGTTTGATCTTTTAGTTTTTATCTTTAATCTTTAATCCCTGAACGAACTCTTCTACTTTGAAATTCGAACTTTAATTATCTTTTAATTCGTTCCAGAAGATAGATCATCTAATCTCTTGCTAACTGCACAATAATCTGTTAAAGATATAACAGACTTATGTGTCCAGTATTTTCGGGCAAGATGTCAGGACATCGTATCCGACATCTTGGATCCTGCAGCTTCAATGCTTCATTTGACATTTTATCTTGACTTATGCATTGTGCAGCAACTCCAGTATTTTCGGGCAGGATGTCAGGACATTGTATCCGACATCGTGAATCCTGCAACTTGAATTCTTCATTTGACATTTTATCTTGCCTTGTGCATTGTGCAGCCCGATCTTATTCCTTGACATAACGTTGGACATCATGTGCAGCAACTCCAGCTTTCCTTCATTGTCTAAGTGCTTATGTTTTAACAAAATCTTAGCCAATCTTTTAAAGCTCAGTAGAGCTAAACACTAACAATCTCCCCCTTTGGCAAATTTTGTCTAAAACATACTTAGACACTTCCTGAGCAGGTACGAGCAGTTATGCAAGTGGGATCAGCAACTTCCATTATCAGAGTAATCAAGCACAGCGGAAATTCTTCAAGTTGCAAATCTACAAGTCTTCTCCAGGATGTCAAGACATCTCACGTGACATCAGCTTTCTGCTTCTGCTCCCCCTGTCTTCATGCTTACTGCAGCATCTTCTATCAGCTACTAGTCTTCTCCAGGATGTCGAGACATCTTATGTGACATCAGCTTTTTGCTCCCCCTGTCTCCATGCTCTTACTGCAGCATCTTCTAGTAGCTTCCATCAGTCATCATCAGCAGCAGTCTCCCCCTCAAAGTCATATACATACAACTCCCCCTCAAAATCATGAGTCATGCATACATCGTTTCCTACTGCCATACATCGTATCAATCATGCATAATACGACTATTGCATACATAGTATTCTACTACTCAAAATCATGCATAATAGCAAGCATAATACTATTACTCCCCCTTTTTAGACATAAATTTGGCAAAAGTAGGATGCATGAAATTAATGTGCAAATATTACAGACCAATAGTAATCAAATTGTTCAAAGGGACATGCCCCTTTAGCTAGTAAAAATAAAAAGGTCTGATGATCATGGGGTGGCTTCAGAATCATCATCATCGGATTCTGTATCCTCTGCTGCATCTTCCTCTTCCTCAGCAGCTTCTACCTCTTCCTCAGCTGCTTCATCTTCTTGCTCAGCTGCTTCTTCTTCTTCCTCAGCTGCTTCACCATCATCAATGCCACTTTCTGAGAGCCTTTTGATCAGCCGTTCCAGCTCCATCTTCTTCTCTGTGGTGGCTTTGATGGTTGCTTCCAGCACCTTGCATGTGTCCTTGAGTTCAGCAATCAAGGTATCCTTGGACATAGCACCTGAAGCAGCAGCTTTCCCTGATGTCGAGACAATGTCTGGGACATGTGTCCCCTCAAACAATTTGTAATGCAGGGATAGAGGAGATTCTCTCTTCATCACAGAGTCAGTGTAGTTTAACATATTGGGATGTTGACTCAACATAATGCCACACAATACAGTTGGGAAGGCAATGGGTAATTTGACAGCAAATGATTCTGAATGCTTAACAGTTTGATCAAAAATATAGTTTCCAAAATTAAATTTGGATTTGGTTCCAACAGCATACAGAAATTTACCCAAACCTGTGGCAACAGTGGAGGTATGGTTGGTGGGTACCCAGTTTGCAGCTCCAATCCTGTGCAGGATTGCATATTTCACACTTAGTTTCCCTGCAGACAGCTTCCCTTTCTTTGGCCAATGTTGGACTTGTTTGGCAGTGATTTCCTTGGCAATTTGATGCTCAGAGACATCAATATCCACCACTCCTTCAGTAGGTCTGCCCAGGTACTTGTTGATCACAGCAGGGGAGAATCTAACACACTTTCCTCTGACAAACACTCTTTGATAATCATCGCTTTTTCTGTTTGTTATGTCAGAGGGAATGTTGACAATGAATTCCCTGACTAGGCCTTCATAACAGTCTCCCAACTTGGTGACTGTCTTCAGTAGTCCAGCAGCCTTGATGAGTTCCATGGTCTCCTTGCAATCCAAGGCATTTCTTCCCAGTTCTCTTTCAACCGCAAGTCTGCGTTGATACACATATTTCCACTTTTCAATATTGCCAATGGAGTGGAAAGAGATGTTGTCCAATGGTGCATCAGGAACATTTTCAGGCACCTTTTTCCCAGATTTCTTGACCCTCTTTGATGTCGAGACATCTAGTTCGACATCATCATCAGAATCGGATGAGGAAATTTCTTTCCTTTTCTTGGAGGGGATAGCAACCTTGCTTCTTCTGGATGTGGCAGGAATGATTGGATTACTCTTCTTCTGTGCCATGGTCTTGATTCGTCCAGACCTCTTAAGGGGGGTTTTTCCCTTTCTGTTTTGAAGTCTTTTCGCAATGCCAGGTGCCAACCTGTTGGCAATGGGTTCTTCATCAGATTCGACTTCTTCCAGGTCAATGAGGTCACCTGGAGCAGGTTCTGGTGCCCGTGGTGCAGGAGTCTCCTCTGAGGCTTGATCCTCTTCTTCTGTTGATTCCTCTTCACTGGGTGAAGGGAGGGCTTCAGCATTTGGAGCGGAGGATGTTGGAACATCTTTATCAACATCAGGCACAGCAACATCTGGGGTGGAGGATGTTGGAACATCTTTCTCAGCATCAGGAACAGAGGCGTCTTTCAAAATGCTACTCACAATACTGCGGATTTTCTTGTCCATCTCCGTGTCTACTTCCCTAGGACTTGTTGCAAGGCTAGGGTTTTCAGCAATCTTCACTCCCTGTTGTCTTCTGGGAACCAGTTTCTCAGGGACAGAAGCTTGACCAGGAATTATTTGTATGGGTTGGATGTTGAATTCTGGTTGTTCCTGGTGCGGAGATGATGGTACAGCGGGTGAACCAGGAGCTGCAGTATCTTTTGGTGAGGTAGCCATGGAAAAGCAGAGCGTTTGAAATGATTTCGTAAATCTCAGAGAGCTATTGGGAAATGCTGGTGAAAACACGAATGCCACGAAAATATAAATTTGAATGAGGAATGTAGAGGGCCGTGTGAAGCAACGGTCGAATTTGTTTTGGCTTAGTAGTGAACGTGCTATTAATGTTAAGTGAGATGTTTGAGCACGTTCAGATAGCAGTAGTTGCTATAATTCCTCTAGCAGACAAATGCCCAGCTTGCCCCTCAGTTTTTCAAACTGATTTGCATCCAATGCCTTTGTGAAAATATCTGCTATTTGTTCCTCAGTGTCAACATGCTCCAGTGTGATAACTTTATCATCAACAAGCTCTCTGATATAGTGATGTCTAATGTCAATGTGCTTGGTTCTGCTGTGTTGCACAGGATTTTTCGAAATATTAATAGCACTCAAGTTGTCACAGTATAATGTCATGACATCTTGTTCGACATTGTACTCTTTCAGCATCTGCTTCATCCAAACTAGTTGTGAACAACTGCTTCCTGCTGCAATATACTCTGCTTCTGCAGTAGATAGGGACACACAGTTCTGCTTCTTGCTGAACCATGAAATAAGATTGTTTCCCAAATAGAAGCATCCACCAGAAGTGCTTTTTCTGTCATCTGCACTTCCAGCCCAATCAGCATCACAATACCCAACCAGCATTGAATCTGAACAATGACAGTACATAATCCCATAGTCACTGGTGCCATTTACATATTTCAGGATTCTCTTTACTTGAGTCAAGTGACTTATCTTAGGATTGGCTTGATATCTTGCACAAACACCTACTGCATAGGTGATGTCGGGTCTGCTAGCTGTTAAATATAGTAAGCTCCCAATCATGCTTCTGTACAGACTTTGATCAACACTGGTGCCAGCTTCATCTTTTGACAGCTTCAAGTGAGTAGGTGCAGGTGTTCTTTTATGGCTGGCATTCTCCATCCCAAACTTCTTGACAATGTTCTTTGCATACTTGCTTTGTGAGAGGAATATGGAGTCTTCCATCTGCTTCACTTGGAGTCCCAGAAAATAAGTCAGCTCTCCAACAAGACTCATCTCAAATTCAGATTGCATCTGTTGAACAAAATGTCGAAGCATCTCATTCGACATCCCTCCAAACACAATGTCATCAACATATATCTGTGCTATCATCAAGTTTTCAGCATCTTGCTTGACAAAGAGAGTCTTGTCAATTCCTCCCTTCCTATACCCTTGCTGAGTAAGGAACTCTGTTAGCCTTTCATACCAAGCTCTTGGAGCTTGCTTCAATCCATAGAGAGCCTTCTTGAGCCTGTATACATGATCTGGATGAGTTGGATCTACAAATCCCTTTGGCTGCTCCACATAGACTTCTTCATTCAGGTATCCATTCAGAAATGCGCTCTTCACATCCATCTGGTACAGCTTGAATTTGAGGATACAAGCTACACCAAGTAATAATCTGATGGACTCAAGTCTAGCAACTGGGGCAAAAGTCTCATCAAAGTCTACACCTTCTTCATTGGTTTTGTTCTTGAAGATCCACTTGGTGCCAATCACATTAGTTCCCTCGGGTCTCGGAACTAGCTCCCAGACTTCATTCCTTTTGAATTGCTCCAGTTCTTCTTGCATAGCATTGATCCAGAACTCATCAGTCAGTGCCTCTTTCACATTCTTGGGCTCAATTTTGGAGACAAAACATGAGTTGGAGACAATCTCAATCTCCCTTGATCTTGTAGTGACTCCTCTGTTTGGATCTCCTATAATCAGCTCCTTGGGGTGCATCTTCTGGATTCTAATGGAGGGTCTCTTGTCAGGTTGGTTGATGTTTGATTCATCTGTAGCAGAATCAGAGTTTTCTGCATTTTCTCCACTGTTAGCTGTATCTGCTACATTGTCTCCCGATGTTCTGACATCTTCTTCGACATCCTTCTTTCTTGCTGGAGTTAGATCATCAACAACCACATTGATGGATTCCATCACAGTTCTGGTTCTGGAATTGAATACTCTATATGCTCTGCTGTTTGTAGAGTATCCCAGGAATATTCCTGCATCACTCTTGGGATCCATCTTTCCCCTTTGCTCTCTATCTGCCAAAATGTAACATGGACTTCCAAAGATGTGGAAGTGCTTGACAGTTGGCTTCCTCCCTTTCCAGATTTCATACAGTGTGGTTGGAGTCCCTCTTCTCAGTGTGACTCTGTTGTGGATGTAGCATGCTGTGTTCATGGCTTCAGCCCAGAGATTATAGGGAAGTTCTTTGGCATGAAGCATGACCCTAGCAGCCTCTTGCAAAGTCCTGTTTTTCCTTTCGACTATGCCATTTTGTTGAGGTGTAGTGGCTGCAGAGAACTCATGAGTGATGCCTTCAGATGTGCAGAATTCAGTAAACCTGTTGTTTTCAAACTCTCTGCCATGGTCACTCCTGATTCTCTTGATGACACAGTCTTTTTCTCTTTGAAGTCTTAGGCTCAACTCCTTGAATACTTCAAAGGTGTCTGATTTCTCTCTGATAAAGTTGACCCAGGTAAATCTGGAGAAATCATCCACAACCACATAGGCATACCTCTTTCCTCCAAGGCTTTCAACTTGCATAGGCCCCATCAAGTCCATGTGAAGTAGTTCCAGCACCCTGGAAGTGGTCTGATGTTGAAGCTTCTGGTGGGACATCTTGACTTGCTTTCCAATCTGACATGCACCACAGATTCTGCCTTCTTCTATTTTCAGATTAGGAATGCCTCTAACAGCACCTTTGTCAATGATTTTCTTCATACCTCTTAGGTGCAGATGTCCAAATCTTTGATGCCATATTTTGACTTCATCTTCTTTGGAGAATAGACATGTGGAGGAGTAACTGGTTTCTTGAGGTGTCCATAGGTAGCAGTTGTCCTTTGATCTGCTGCCCTTCATTAGAACTTCACTCTTCTCATTTGTCACCAAGCATTCTGACTTTGTGAAGTTTACATTGAATCCTTCATCACACAGCTGACTGATGCTGATCAAGTTTGCAGTCAGTCCCTTCACCAGCAGTACTTTGTCCAGACTAGGAAGTCCATCATGAACTAGCTTTCCCATTCCAGTGATCTTTCCTTTAGAACCATCTCCAAATGTCACATAGCTAGTGGAGCAAGGTTCAATGTTCACCAGGAATTCTTTGACTCCTGTCAGGTGTCTGGAACAGCCGCTATCTAGGTACCAGTCTTCCTTAGCTGATGCTCTAAGTGAAGTATGAACAACAAGACTGACAGTCTTGTGTTTTGGAACCCACATCATCTTCTGTCTGCTGCTGCTACTTTGAGTTCCATGATGTGGATGGCCATGTAGATGATAGCAAAAGGGCTTGATGTGACCATACTTGCCACAGTAGTGACACCTCCACTTCTTTCTTTTCCTTCTTTTATTCTTTTTCTGCTGCGTTCCATGATGTCGAGACCGATGTTGTGACATCGTGGCTCCAGTGCTGTTTTTGGCAGGAACAAATTCTGTCATGGTTATTCTGCCAGCAGATTTATGATTAAATCCAAGTCCTCTCTGGTTTCCAGCATTCTTCCCAAGCTGTAGCACTTCATCAAGCATATCTGAGCCTTTATTCAGCATCTTTATTGATTTTGTCATGTTGTCCAGTTTAGAGTTCAGACAACCAACTTCTCCTTTAAGCTCAGATATCTCCTCTTCATGTGCCTCTTTCTCAGCCTCCAGATTTGCAATGACCTTCTTCAGTTGTGCTTCCTGCTGAAGAATCTTCTCACTTTTGATGCATAGTTCTCTATAGGATGTAGCAAGCTCATCAAAAGTGATTTCACTGTCTGTATCACTTGAATCTTCAGCAGATTCAAATCTCCCAGTGAGTGCATTCACATCTCTGTCAGAGTCACTTTCTTGTTCACTCTCTGTATCAGATCGACATACAGAAAGTCCTTTCCTCTGCTTCTTGAGATGAGTGGGACATTCAGTTATGATGTGTCCATAGCCTTCACACCCATGGCATTGAATTCCTTTGCTGTGATTGGGCTTTACATCTGACCTTTTCTGGTATTTACTGCCTTTCCTGATGTCGAAAGGGATGTTCTGGACATGTGGTCTCTGCCTCCTGTCCATTCTGTTCTGCACTTTGTTGAACTGCTTTCCAAGGAGCACAACTGCGTTAGTCAGACCTTCATCAGTATCCAGGTCATACTCATCTTCTTCTCCTTCATCATTGGAAACGAAAGCCAGATTCTTGCTCTTCTTTTCAGCCCTATCCGAGAGTCCTAGCTCAAAGGTTTGAAGGGAACCAATGAGTTCATCTACTCTCATGTTGCAAATGTCTTGGGCCTCCTCTATTGCAGTGACTTTCATGTCAAATCTCTTAGGCAAGGATCTGAGGATCTTTCTCACCAGCTTTTCATCTGTCATTCTCTCTCCCAAGGCAGTGCAAGCATTGGCAATTTCAAGAATGTTCATGTGGAAGTCATGAATACATTCTTCCTCCTTCATCTTCAGATTTTCGAATTTTGTAGCCAAGAGTTGCAATCTGGACATCTTCACTTTGGAGGTTCCTTCATGAGAGGTTTTCAGGATCTCCCATGCATCCTTGGCCACTGTACATGTGTTGATCAGTCTGAAGATATTCTTGTCAACTCCATTGAATAGAGCATTCAAAGCTTTGGAGTTTCCAAGTGCCAATTCGTCTTCTTCTTTAGTCCAGTCTTCTTCTGGCTTCAATTCATCAGTGGGCTTTCCTTCTGTGTCCAGCATCTTGGGATGTTCCCAGCCTTTGATGACAGCTTTCCAGGTTCTGCTATCCAGTGATTTGAGAAAGGCCACCATCCTTGCTTTCCAGTATTCATAGTTGGTCCCATCCAGAATTGGTGGTCTGTTTACTGGTCCGCCTTCTTTCTCCATGTTCATCAGAATTTATCTCCCCAGATCTCACTCAGTGATTTCGAGTGCCTGCTCTGATACCAATTGAAATTCTGATACCGGGGACAGATGTCGTACAGGATGTCACGACATCACGCTTCAGAACATGCAGATTGTGTGTGACTGTATGAACAGATGAAACAAGTAAATAACACAAGAGAATTGTTAACCCAGTTCGGTGCAACCTCACCTACATCTGGGGGCTACCAAGCCAGGGAGGAAATCCACTCTCAATAGTGTTAGTTCAAGGTCTAACAGCCCCTGTTTACAACCTTCTCACCTAACCACTACCCGTGCGATCTCTACCTAAGAGCCACTCTTAGATATGAGAACCTCTGCTCACTCCCTCTCAATCACACTCCCGTGTTTACAACTAAATCAAAGACACACCAGAGATCAACTCTGAACAAAAGAGATCAACTCTACACACTAGAGATCAACTCTACACACAAGAGATCAACTCTACACACAAGAGATCAACTCTACACACAAGAGATCAACTCTACACACTTAGGTCCAACACTTGATGTTAGGGTACCATCAAGGTGGCTCACAAAACACTCAAGTCCCAAAACTCACAAAGTAACTCTTCAATCCCGGACTTGGTACAGAACTCGTGCAGCCTTCGTGATTATATAGCCATGTGCGTTTCTGGGCTGCAACGGCTTGTGCTGGAGGAGATCTATCCTTCTTCCTGAAAATCTGCAGTTAAAGAACTAAAAGATACAGTTTGATCTTTTAGTTTTTATCTTTAATCTTTAATCCCTGAACGAACTCTTCTACTTTGAAATTCGAACTTTAATTATCTTTTAATTCGTTCCAGAAGATAGATCATCTAATCTCTTGCTAACTGCACAATAATCTGTTAAAGATATAACAGACTTATGTGTCCAGTATTTTCGGGCAAGATGTCAGGACATCGTATCCGACATCTTGGATCCTGCAGCTTCAATGCTTCATTTGACATTTTATCTTGACTTATGCATTGTGCAGCAACTCCAGTATTTTCGGGCAGGATGTCAGGACATTGTATCCGACATCGTGAATCCTGCAACTTGAATTCTTCATTTGACATTTTATCTTGCCTTGTGCATTGTGCAGCCCGATCTTATTCCTTGACATAACGTTGGACATCATGTGCAGCAACTCCAGCTTTCCTTCATTGTCTAAGTGCTTATGTTTTAACAAAATCTTAGCCAATCTTTTAAAGCTCAGTAGAGCTAAACACTAACAGATACATCTCCTGTTCCTCAAGAAGGTGAGCAATTAGAAGATTTCAGTGCAAATAAGGCTCATCTGAATGCTGAACCCAAGCCTGCACAGTTCAATCCTGGAATCAGTCAGAGACCTAAGAGGGTCATTAAGCCTCCTGAGAGATATGGCTTTGAAGACATGGCTGCTTATGCATTACATGCAGCCGAAGAAATAGATTCAAATGAACCTGCCACCTACAAAGAAGCTATCAATCATCTTGAAGCTGAAAATTGGTTGTTAGCTATGAAAGAGGAAATGGAATCTCTATATAAGAATCAAACCTGGAAACTTGTTGAACTACCTAAAGGAAGACATGTGGTAGATTTCAAGTGGATATTCAAGAGGAAACCTGGTCTCTCAGAAAAGGAAGGGATAAGATACAAGGCTAAGTTAGTTGCCAAGGGATTCAGCTAGAAAGAATGAGTAGATTTCAACAAAATCTTTTCACCTGTGGTCAGACATACATCCATCAGGGTTTTGCTTGCTATAGTGGCAAACCAAGATTTGGAACTTGAACAACTTGATGTCAAGACTGCTTTTCTCCATGGAAGATTGGAAGAAAATATTCTAATGAAACAGCCTGAAGGGTTTGAAGTTCAAGGAAAAGAAAGGTATGTTTGTCAACTGCAAAATTCCTTGTATGGATTGAAACAATCTCCAAGGCAATGGTACATGAGGTTTGATAGCTTTATCACCAACCAAGGATTCAAAAGAAGTCTCTATGACTGTTGTGTTTATCACAACAAGGTGGAGGATGGATCAATGATCTATCTTCTACTCTATGTAGATGACATGCTTATTACAACAAAAAGCATGTGTGATATACAAAATTTGAAGATCCTCTTGAATGGTGAATTTGATATGAAAGATCTAGGGGCTGCAAAGAAAATCTTAGGAATGGAGATCTATAGGGACAAAACTCAGAAAAGACTATTTTTTTCTCAAAAGGACTACATTCAAAAGATACTTGTGAGCTTTGGAATGGCTGATTCTAAACCTATCAGCACTCCCCTTTCAGAAAAAGAGAAGTTGTCTGCTATGATAAAGGTTTAAGTCAGGACTATATGTCAAAGGTTTCATACTCAAGTGTTGTTGGCAGCCTCATGTATGCTATGGTCTGCACTAGACCCGACCTTGCTTATGTTGTTAGCATGGTAAGTAGGTTCTTAAACCAACCTCAGAAGGAACATTGGAAAGCTGTGAAGAGCATTTTCAGATATCTTAAAGGGACTGCAGATGTAGGGTTGATCTATGGATCTAAGTCAGATTACTGTCTCACTGGCTATTCTTATGCTTATTTTGCTGCTGATCTTGTCAAGAGAAGGTCCCTAATAGGGTATGTTTACACCCTTGGTGGCTGCTTGGTGAGTTGGAAGGCAACACTTCAACCTTCTATTGCCCTCTCAACTACTGAGGCTGAATATATGGCTCTTACTGAAGTTGCAAAGGAAGGAATTTGGCTGAAAGGTGTGATAAATGATCTCGGAATTAATCAAGAATATGCTAACATCTATTGTGATAGCCTCAGTGCTATATGCTTGGCCAAGGATCAGGTTTATCATGATAGAATCAAGCATATAGATGTTAGATATCACTTCATTTAATCAGAAAGAAGAATTAAGGTTCATAAGATCAGCACTCTGCACAATCCTGGTGATATGTTCACAAAGCCAGTTCCAAAGAGCAAATTTGATCACTGCTTAAGCTTGCTCAATGTAGATTGTTGGGGTTAAGTTCTATGAGTGCTTGGAGGGAGCAGTTGGTGTTTTATATGGATGTTAGTTCAAGGTGGTGAATTGTTGGGCTGTGACCAAAATCCATATCAGTTAATTTTGTCATTGTTTTTTTATTCTGATATATATGTATATATAGGATAGCTTGCTCTGTATTTTAAAAAAGTTTCCACTTGTATATTGCATCAGTAATAAAAAGCTTTCTGTTTCCCTCCCATGGATGTAGCCTCGATCAAGGGTGAACCACGTAAAACTATGTGTTGTTCTTTTTCTTTCTCTATTTCACCTTGCTGCAAAAACTCTGTATATGACATAGTTTTCTGCTGCATCTGTTGTTGTTGTTCTTACTTGTTCTTCTTCACTTCCATAATATATATATATATATATATATATATATATATATATATATATATATATATATATATATATCAAATAATTGAAAAGTCTATTTCAAAAAAAATTGCAAGCACAAATTACTTTTTTTTTTCACGACACCCGAACTCCAATATAATCAAATTGTACAAGAATATCAAACGCAGTCAGAAGTGAAATATTTAGGAGAACACAAATTATACTTAGTATGCATACAAATTTGGTTACAGTCCAATAATAATCTATTAATTTCAAATTAAAAATAAAATAAAATAACAAAAATTATCAAGTCCCACTTCCCCTTACCTTGAAAAGAAGAAAAGTAGAGAAAACATTTTTCTAACTCCGACTCATGGTTTTGACGGGACTCCCTCCGAAGACTCTACAGTGACAAGGGTTCCAAAAATAGTGAATAAGGAGAAAGGGGTTACGTTTTTTCTCTTAGGGAGAGAATGAGACTCCTAATTTGTTTGTTAAGAGTTAAGCTTATAATGTCTTACGGGAAATAACCCACTAACACACACAAGGCCAAAAGATCAATTAAACATGCTTAAAAAAACTTCCTTTAATTTTTATTATATATATTAACATAAATTCTTTTTTTAATTTCAAGAAAACATTTTCACAATATATAATACATTTTTTAAAAAATAAATATAGAGGTGTTACACTGTTGGTTGGGAGCATAGGTTGAGGTGGTAGTTTAGGACTAGGTAATAATTTCTCCTACAAATGAGCTATACTATTGGAATATATATTTTTACAAGACGGTTGGAATATGTTAGAGAGATTAAATGTTAGGTTATTGCTATAAGTATTGTTTTGATATCATAAAAAATTGTTGTAGTGAACTTTCATCGCATAGTTTAAAGAAATCACAACTAAAACTAACACGAGTGTTGTATTAATGTTTTAACATACGTCTTAATCAAATAAAATTTAAACAGATCACTTATCTGTGTGGGTCCATATCTAATTAATATTACACTAAAGAGAGAGAAAATATGGTGCTATAGGATCGCCGATAAATATGCTTTTGCATACGTTCAACATGCCTGTTTATGTCCACAAAATAGGAAATCTCATGTAGGTAGTCATTTAGTGATGCACGTCTCTTTCACCGGTTCACATCTCCAACAACCAACTTGTTTCTCATGTAAATTTCTTATTGCAATGTTTATACTAATAGTACGATTCAAATTCCATTTTTTGTGTTCTTGCATATTTCTGAATCCGTAGGCACATATGAAACTTTTGTTTGCTGGATAACTGTTCTTATAATTATGGTAATATGCAACATCACTAATATGTTCGAAAATGTATTTATATTCTATTGTCACAATATTCTTGAATAGTTTGAACTTTTTAGCCCTTAATATTGCTTTCTCCAGAAGAATTTTTTCATTGAAATTACCTTAGCAAATCATGTTAGTGTGATGAATTATATAATAATATAGTAATTGATTAACTTTGTTTGACCCATACAAAGTTGGCATCATGTGAAAAAAATATAAAAATAATGATGTTGCTTATAACCATTTCATCATTAGTATAATGATGTTGTTTATAATCATTATTTTGAATTGGTTTGGTTGTGTTATGTTCACAAATTTAATATATGATGAATTTATTGGAAATATTAATTTTTTATAGGGTAATCACATATATAGTGATATTTCATTCACGAATGATTTAAGTGATATATTACGAAATATATTTTTCTGAATTTAGAGATAATTTTATTAGAAGCTTTTAGAACCAAAAAGAGGACATGAAGAAGGCCTTTAGATTGACAAAAGTCAGTGGTGATCACAAGGTACATATATCTAACTAATTGTTTATCAAAATTTCTTGTTAATGTAACTTCAGAGGTGATGATGAATTGCAGGGACTAGATGCGGCAATTGTTAAGGCAACAGGTTACGAGCATTTATTGCCAAAGGAAAAGCACATTCGTAGTACGTGATATTCTAGTTTTCTAAATAAATGGTGAATATGGAAAAAATAACTAACCAATCACTCTTCACGTCCAAGAGATATAAAGTTCTTACTCCTTATATACATAGAAGTCTCCTTCCCTCTTATTCATATTCATAAGTTATTTACATGTTTTATAACCACGTACTTGTTTTTTTTTTTCTCTTTCATTTTTTCATTTTAGATAAAAGTTGTTGTTTTACTACCATTCTCTAGTTACAAAAGACTTACTAATTATTTCTTAATAACTAAAGCCTTTCATGCATACATTGTAATAATTCATATAATTTTTCCACTAATAAAGTTGGTTGACAATCTTTTGGTGTTTTCAGCCATTTTTCAATCACTTTCGCCATCAAAACCTCGTAGTGAGGTCGTTTACTGTATACACGGTCTCACCACGCGTTTTAGCCAAACTAATAATTGGGCTGTACGTTCCTAATTAACTATTTTGCATGTCTTTTTTGTTGTTGCAATGGAAGCTTTTTCATTATTTATCTATTCAGGTTGCTATGAAAACACTTATAATCATACATCGTGCCATAAGGGAACTTGACACCTCAATTTTGGAAGAACTTGTCAATTATAGCCAAGTAAAAGGTTGCATGATTGATCTCTCATACTTTCATGATAAATCAATTCCTAATGGTACATTTGTTCTTCTCAAATTTTCTCCATTTTATTTTCCAAGATGAGTGCCACTTTATTAACTTGGATATTTTGCTGCGGAGTACCAGATTATTCTATTTGGATTCGTAATTATGCCCTTTACCTTGAAGAACGCCTACAATGTTTCACCGTAATGAACTATGATGTGGCAACAAATACCTCGGTGAGCAATTTAGTTCAAATTATTTTTATTAGTTTTTGGGTCTGACAAACCTTATATCAAATTGTGGAGTAAATTCATGTTCTTTGGTGATTTTCACATATGCATCATTATTTTGCATGACATTCTTCAGGTGACATTATTATTACTTTCATTTTTTAACTGTTTCTAAAACTACCTTTCATTTTTCCAATTTTTTTTTCAATTTGATTGTCATGCCATGCAAATATCTTGAGATAGAACCGTCGGTTATAATTGGTCATTTTACATTTCAAGAAAATGTCATATATAATAACAATTTTGACGGTTGAATTCTTGATTTTTTTCCCTTGGCCTTTTTCTTTTTTCTATTTCTTGTTTAAACTATGAACATTATTACTTCATATTATGTTCTAATCACATTAATATTTTTTTCATTTTGTTTCCCTCTTGGTCAAATTAAATTTTTTTCTTACCTACAAGAAATGAAATTTTAGCATTATAAAGAAAATTAGTTAACAACATATTTCCTCGATACAATGCTTTTTTGTTTCAACTTACTATCATTTTGTTCTTCAAAATTGTACAAAACTATAAGAGATTAGTGAAAAATTAATAAAATTCTTATTCTATGAACATTAGAAATATTCCCAAAAGCTTGATACCCAGGACTTGTTGGAGCAATTGCCAGTCTTACAAAATCTTCTCTCTCGTCTTCTAGATTGCAAGGTTAGATTAGTACAACTAGTTAATTATGATGTTTTATTTTCATTTGATAATTGTAAGGACTCATCAAGAAAAATATAATGTGCTCACTTTTACAGCCAAGGAGTACAACGGGATGTAATCGCTTAATTCAATTTGTCCTTTCACTCGTAAGAAAAATCATACTTTAAAATCGTAATATTATTATGAATTTTTTATATTTTAGGACCCTTTTGATCATATATTCTTTTGTGGTCTTCATCTATTAGGTAGCCAGCGAAAGTGTCAAATTGTATGTTGCAATAACTATCAGAGTGGTCGAATTACTTGACAAGGTGAAAAAAAACTCAATACTACTTTAGGCAATATGATTAGTTTCTATATATAGTTGAAAAATTTGTATTGATTTCTATTTTGTCATAGTTTTTCGAGATGCATCATAATGATGCTTGTAGTTCACTTCAAATTTATCAAAAATCAATGAGTCAGGTACTACATTGTCAACTTTTCATTTGCATTAGTATATCCTTAATACTTCTAAATAAATCCTTATTATATTGTATAAATTTGTATTATTGTAGGCAGAAAGATTAACTGAGTTCTTTGAGACCTGCAAGGGCCTAGAATTTGGAAAGGGACAAAAATTCATCAATATTAAAATGGTATCATTTTAACGGAGTCTATGTATTATATATACATCTACGCCATACATTTACTTCCTCTTGAAAGTATTTGACATGTATTTTGCAGCCTCCTGCTTCTTTTATTATTACCATGGAAGAATATATTAAGGAGGCTCCAAGCTCCTTAATGCTTGAATACAACATGGTATGATACTAGACTGTAGACTATAATAAATATATTTTTTCTTCTAAGAGTTTGTTGGAAAAAGAAGTTTAATGAAACACTTAACTAAACTTGACTTATCGTTTAGTTCATATGTTTTGAGATTCATAGTATTTTTCCTATGCATGTATCTTACATTTAATACCTTATAGTTACCAAGAGTTATATTATTTCAATGTATGTTTATTGCTTTAGAAGGTGCCTTAGGCATCTATAAATACTTATATACTAGTGTTTTTACACAATAAGTGAAGAAATTCAAATTAAGTGACTTACTTTTATTGTCTGAATTTTTTTCATCTTAATTACATCTTCCTTATTTCCTTTAAATTTGTATCAAACTTTTTGGTTATTTTGGAGATACACTACTATATAGAAAGGGCTTCTATAGAAAGTGGTGAATCATAGAAATTAGTTACTTTCTACGCCAATTTAAAACTGATGTAAAAAAAAATATTTTCGATCTACATTGATTTTTTTCTTTAACTGATGTAGAATTTACCTCTTTCTACTACTTTTTTTTAATTGATGTAGAATCTTATTTTTTTAAATGTTTCTTCACAATTAAACTTCAACCAGTAATCTCACATATGTTGCTTATGTTTTATTTTTTTATCCATGGTTTTAGTTTTAAGCTCATTCACATCATATATTACAATCTTAAAATTATGATCAATCAAATTATAAACTACAATATTAACAAGATACACCAAGATTTTTAACGTAAAAAACCCTTCAAAGAAAGGATAATAATCACAAGTCGTTAAAAACAACAAAAAATTTCCACTATTATCAAGAAAGGATAGTATACAAGTGCACAAATAGTTCATACAATGATAAAAAAATTTTAATAAATCATACACAAAGTGTATAAATAGTCCATGGAATGATAAACAAGAACATAGGAAATGCAAACAATTGTTCTTCTCCAAACCTTCAAATGATGATGGTTCAAGCAAGTATTTGGTTTTATTCTTGAACCCTTTTTTTTTTTCATCTATTGCATAACCCTTAAACAACTAATATACTAAAGGTAGTAATAACACTCCTCAGAAATGAGATGTTATGAAATTAGAGTCATTCATTTGCTTCTTAATAATCCCCCCAATGACAATATGTAGCTTGGTAATATTCAAATCAATAAGTTAGTGTTTGCTTAACTTTGCATACCAATGAAATTTGCAACTTGGAGATAAAGATGATACAAGAGAGAATTTGATTTATCAACACAAGTCATTTTAGGCTTTTGAAGGTGGATCAAGTTACTAAGATAAAGAATAAACTTACCAAAAATGAATTAGAAGAAAGTAAAACACTAAACAATATGCCAAAAATTATCTTACTCAAGAGAAAGGACAAAGTTTCTTTTGGGTAAGTTTCTTTTACTATATATCGTTTAGTACCCTAATTCCTTCCACCTCCATTATGATAAGTTCATTGAAGAAAATGAATCAACTTTTAAAATCCTAGGAAAAGCTACGAGAAACCATAAAAACAACTTTATAACATGAGAAAGACCATCAAGGATATGCAAAACAAAAAAAAATGAATTTTTGCTCTAAATGAGTCTGAAATCAATTTTATGGCTTGTCATGCTCAACATATGTATTGTGTGTCATTTAGTCAAGCACAATGGGAATGAAATCAAGATTTGTGTGCTCGTCTAGTGATAAAAATGATGTTAATGATCAATAAATTAGTTAGGGTACATGAAGGCGCTTGGTCAAAGTGTTGGCATGCATACCTTCATATCAGGAACATCATTTTTATTACTTAAATGAGTTCTTAATCCTGCAACATGAAAGTTAAGTATGAAAAAAAAAATATTTGGAATGTCAATAAAAAAATATAACATGAAAAGAAAAAAAGTCTATGGTCATTAAAGCACAAAAAGGTCTCAATATTGCAACATGACACAAGCAAATGAGGAATATGAATAAAAAAGAAAAAAATGGATGAAAAATATGTTAATCATTTGAACTTTATTACCACGTATAACAATAATTGGAAAGTCACTTCTCAACAACCATGCTTCTAAAGCATCCACTCCTATCTTTGATTCAACATCCTAATAACAAACATACACTAATCAAGCTTATATCATTGACAACTATATTTGCTCCAACAATACCATATACATGTAAGAAATCACAACACAGTCACAGTTCAATTGTCCCTAACAAGTTAAAACATAATCACAATCACAGTTCAATATTATGCTCTCCAAACTTGATCAATTTGTCTCCAAAATTTATCTAATTGATCTACCAACATTCCAACACATTTTAATCAATCAAAGAAGCATTATATCATCTCTATTTTTTTATGAAGTTGTTGTATCAATGGAATCACACTTTTTCCATCACTACATGCCTCTTTGGGGTCAAATCATGCAACTAATTGTCAAATGACAAATTATACTATAATCAAATACAAAAATGTTATATGTCTTTTCCCTATTAAATCATGTATTTAGAACATGAAAAATAAACACATGTCACTGCTTCATAAATCACATTTTACAAAACATACCCTAAACCCTAGGTCAAAATTACTTGTACCAGAATGCATGGAAGGTGTTGGATTTTGGTGTCGCATTGGCAAAGATAATGGCAGGTGATGCACAAAGCCTTCAAATCAAGATTAAAAAACTAGTAAGAGAACAAAAAAAGAACAAAATGGAAAGAAAAAGGATGAAATAAAAAAGGTGAAGAGTTCTTACTTGCACTAAAAGCCATGTCATGGCGGCAAAGACAACAACGATGATAGTGTCATAATAGGGTTTCAAGGGTTTAAGGAGTGAGAGTGAAAGGTAATTCAAAAGGTAAATGGTGTGGTTTTAGTGGTGAGGGTGACACGATGTAAGGACGAAGGCAATGGTGGTGGTGTCATGATAAGGTTATAAGAGTTTGAGAAGTGAGAGAAAGGGAGATCGAAAGGGAAATGGTATAGTTGTGGTTATGGTGTCACGATGTGATGGCGATGACGGTGGAAATGGTATGTGTTAGTGGGGTAATGTCACTATAGGGTTTTAGGGGAAGAGAGCAAGAGGGACATCAAAAGGGAATGAGGCGGCAATGAGAGGAAGATCAAATTTGTAAGAGGGAAGAAGTAATTCCACACTGGTTATAAAACTTAACCACCTATAACAAGTGGATGTTATAACAAATCCATAAACATTTGAAAACCAGTTATTTAACCAGTTAGAACTAAAATTGGTTATATAACTAGTTATAAATCTTAAATTAATAATTTATTTTTGCCTTTAAAAGCAATTTAACCTTTAAAAGCCATTAGGTGAATGACGTATGACACCCTTAGGGTGGGGATTCTATGAGTTTAGTTTTTCCTCGCCTAAGGATTTACATAGTGTTTGGTCCATCAGTGCATGAAACATTCAACCATGGATTCTCCTTTTACATAAATGCATCTCGGATTTTAACCCTAATAAGCGAAAATCATTCATGCCCAATGTTGGATTCATTTATGCGATCTTCCCTAGGAGTATTGGTGTCCTAAGACTCTTTTGGACATTGTTGGTGTTGTAGGTACTCCTATCTCTCTTGATAATGCCACGAAAAATCACATGCTTGGTCATTACGCAAAAATTCTTGTTGATTTGGACTTGTTAGGATCTTTTCCAAGTGACATCATGGTTTAGCACCAAGATTTTGCCTTCTTTCTAAGGGTTATCTTTGAGAAAATTTCATATTTTTGTTTTCATTACAAGTTGATTGGTCATTCTTTGGGTAATTGCAACAAAAATTTTGGCCCTAGTGATTTAAGGATGGAGAAAGAAGTAGGAAAGAAATGAAACACTCCTCCTGAGCAGAATGCTATGGAGGCCTTGCCTTTTTAAGGGGGAGAACAATCTCATCAACAAAGAAGGTTGATACCTAACATGGAAGCACCACTTCAACATAAAGGCAAGGCTCCTATGGAATATTTATCCTTGAGTGATGAATCTATCCATCTTATGTCTCCAAGACACTCATCCCAAAGGGTTGTTGAGACACAAGATAATAGAAAACTTTCAATTCATGACTCTAATTAACACAATAGTGAATCAGGAAGAGCATGTACAACTTGAAGTGGTGACACCTCTTGTCTAACAGGATCTTAACCATATTTCCAATCTTTGGGTAGACATGGTGGATGAAGATACAGAGTCGATCTCTCCTGCTCATTACTTGGCTATTGATGATGTTGGGTCCACTACAATTATCTCCCAATCTCAGCAAAAGAAAACGAGACAGAAGAAAAATAAAACTCTAGTGTAGTGCCTCCCCTAACCTGTTCTCGAGCTGGTCCTGGCAACCATTCTTAATGAAGGTTATCTTTTGGAATGCATAGGGCTATGCTAATCAACCTACCCACGACTATTTGAAGAACCTTTTTTTGCTTCCTAAACTAGACCTGCTATCTTAGCAAAGCCACGAATGAATCAAGATTCTTTTTATGCTTTTTCTTGTGCAATCTTGGCCTTAAGCTTTTTGGGTTCAATGATAGAGATCTTCTCCAACCCAAAATTTGGGCTATTTTTTATGATAAACTACACCCAACAGTTATCTCTTCTTTTTCGCAACATTTGTCATTTTTTGTCAATGTGGAAGGTTCTCAACTATTTTTCTCAAGTGTCTATGTTGCCACAAATTACAAGTTGTTTAGGCAATTATGGTTATAATTGTAAAACTTACAACAATCCTACAACAAAAAAAAGGGAGGCTTTTTACCTCTCCAAAACTCTTGTGACGAGTTTAACTCTTGGAGTGACACCTGCTCTTTAACTTATTTACCCACTAGATCATGGTGTTTGCAATGATGATAACCTTAATTAGGAAAAGTCTAGTGAGAGTGCAACAAGAAATTGATTGTTAAAAATTAAGGCTATCTTCATTGCTCTTTCTAGAACAATACTAGACTTTTCCCATCATCCTTTAAATTTATGAGCATGTGGTTGGGTCACCTTGATTGCAGGTGACTTGTGGAGGATGCATGGAAAAAACCTATCTATGGCTACCCAATGTTTGTGGTTAGCCAAAAGTTTAAATCTATTGAAGGCTGAGTTAAAGTCATGGAACAAAACCATGTTTAGAGATGTCTACCTTTAAGTTTCCGAAGCAAAGTAGATAGTGGAATCCTTACAACAACAACTAGATGACAATGTCTACCCCGATGTTTTATTTGATCAAGAAACAAAAGAGCAATTGGACCTTCAACAAAAAGCTTTGAACTTTTAGGAATCTTTTTGGAAGGATAAATCTCACATAAAGGTGGCATTGTGATGGAGATCACAACACCTTATTCTTCCACAAAGTAGCTCTAACTCGTTAGGTAACAAAGAAAATCTTTATTCTTTGTAGTGGTGATAAAATCCTATCTATGCAAAGAGATCCAGAGAGCGATATTATGAGCTTCTTTTCGAATATTTATGCCTTTGAGAATAGGCGTGTGCCAAATGATCTCATCCAATAAACCATCCCATCATTAGTAGAGTTTGAAAACAATATTGTGCTAACAAATATTCCCATTAGAAAAGAAGTGGAAACTACAATTTTTAGCATAATTGAGGAGAGTGCACTAGGTCCTGATGGCTTTAGTGGATGTTTCTTTCAATCCTTATGGGATGTTGTTGGTGAGGATATGCTCAATGTCGTCCTTCAATTGTGGAGCCTCCCTAACCTAACTTTGAACTTGGTGGATTTGGTTCCAAAATTCCCTAAAGCAAATTTGGTAGACAAATTTTGGCCAATTGCCTTAGTGAACTTCCAATTTAAGGTAATCACCAAAGTTTTGGCTAACAGGTTAGCAATGGTGGCTCCAAAAATAATATCCCAACAGCAATGGGGCTTCATAGTTGGGAGGCACATTGGTGATTGCATATGTGTTGCTTCTAAAGTAATTAACATGTTGAAGTATAGAACATTTGGAGGAAAATTGACTCTAATGTTTGACATTTGCAAGGTCTTCGTTACCTTAGATTGGAAAATTTTAATTGAGGTGCTTAGTGCTTTTGGGTTTGACAAGAAATTCATTAGGTGGATTTACACCATCCTTTTATCTACCAAGTTGTCATATTTTGTTAATGGGAAAGCAATGCAATTTTGTTCTTGCAAGCGAGGGGTTAGACAAGGTGACCCAATGTCTTCCCTTATGGGCTTCTCATAAGGTTATTTTTCCTTTGTTTATTTGGATGTCCCTATCTTTAGGGGGAAGCCAAAGTCCTTACACCTTCAACCCATTGTTGATAAAGTAAAAGCTAAGCTTACATCTCGAAAGGTTTTTTTTCTTTCCTTAATGGCCCATGCCTAATTGTTAAAATTAGTAGTTCAAAGCATGCTTCTTTTCTCATTTCATGTATACTCTTGGCATGTATCCTTATTGAAGAATATTGATGGGTGGGTTCACAATTTTATAAGGTCAGGTGAGGTTGGTAGGAGAAAAATAGTCACAGTTTCCTAGGATGTTGTTTGTTCTCCCATTGCTTCTAGTGGTCTCAGCATTAGGCCTCTTGAAAGCATCAATCAAGCAGCTATGCTAAAGCTTGCTTGGGATTTTGTTTGAAACAAGCTCTAGTGGAAAACTTTAACTTGGGGGAGGTTTTTCCGTTATGACTTGAAGGTCTCATTCTTTGTCCATTCATATATTTGACCAAGAATTCATTCTTCTCTTCAGATAATCCTTGAGAAATCTATTTGGCAAGTGGGGAATGGAGCTAATATATCTTTCTGGTGTGATAAGTGGGTTTTGCAGCCTATAGTGAAAATGCTTAACATCCAACAATCTGTTCAAAAGTATTTGTAATCCCTTCCATGTTGAAGGACCTTTCCTCATCTTGTGAAGGAGATAAAGGCTCGTCCTTTAGCCTCCTTACAGTTAGAAGATAATCGAATTTGGTGTCCTACAGATTCTGAAATATTGTCTTTCAAGGATGTTTTTTTATTCCTGCAACCATCATCTCAACCCGCTTCACGGAGTAAGCTTTTATGGAGAGCCTTCATCCACCACATCAAAATCTTTCCTTTATTGAAGAATGTTTCATGGTAAACTCCTTACGAACAAAAATCGGATTCGCAAAGGTTGTACTCTAGTTTCTAGTTGTGATCACTATGGAGTTGTGCGAGAAACCACAAGCCATCTTCTCTTTTCATCCCCCTTCACTGCAGATATTTGGCGTTGGCTTGAAAATCATTTAAAGTGTAAGTTAGGCATATCATCACCTTTTAACTTATTAATGATGGCTAAGAGAATTCACAACTCTCAATTGACTAATATCTTTATTGTTGTCATCATCAATGTTATGTGGTTCATCTAGATTAGTAGGAATCATTCTAGATTCCTGTCGGGGCCTCACACTAAGCAAGCTATCCTCAATAATATTTTAGCTATTGTTTCACTCACAAGGAACCTCTTTGCAGGTACAATGAAAAATTTGATGGTTGATTTTGAAGTATTAAAAAGTTTTCAGGTTATTGTTGAGCTGCCTAAAGTTCCCTCTATCAAGCAATTGATGTGGTATCCTCCACTTCTAGAGTGGTTTAAGTGAAATTCAAATGGAGCTACCAAAGGAGCTCTAGGTCCAGGTGGTTGTAGCGGACTTTTCAAAAATTCATATGGTGTGGTTCTAGGATGTTAACTTTAGGAGTTAACTTTACCATGTATGTTGCATTAGTAGCTGCCATGACAACCATTGAATTGGCTTACAATAAAGGGTGGTTTCAGTTATGGCTTAAGTGTGACTCTAGCTTGGTAGTTTCTACTTTTAAATCTTGTAAACTAGTTTCATGGAAGCTGAGAGTGAGATGGGAGAATTGCTTGGTTCTTTTGAAATCTATCAAGTTTGAAATTTCTCACATATATCGAGAAGGGAACAAATGTGTGAATGGTCTTGCTAATTATGGTGCTACTAACCATGGTGTCACTTGGTGGGATACTTCTCCTAGTTTTATTAGGGAGTATTGTTATATAGAGAAGCTTAGCCTTCCTAACTATAGATTCTCTTGATTTGTTTCCATAGGTTTGGATTCCCCCCTATGATCTATGTACTTTGTCCTTTTTTTTCCTTTTAATAAAACACAGGTTTTTGCCATAGGATCCATGGAATCTTTGGTGCCAACCTAGTTGGGAAGAAAGATTTCATGGTGATGCTTGATCTTGCTCTTTGGCAAAAAAAAATATTAATGCAAAAAATCAATTATAAAAATGTAATAAAATATCAGTCTTTTTAAAATTGATTATATATTCATAACTAGTCATGAATATATACCCAATTATATAACCGTTGTTTTAAAATAATAACTAGTTATACCGAAGCATAATTGGTTATGGTTATGATTATAATAATTACTTGTAATGTGGTTATTTAGTAGTCATGGTTATGGCTATTTGAATCACCAAACCATGAACCTTAGGGATTGTTTTGTGAGAGAATTGTAAAGTAAATCAATTTACTTTTTCATTAATGAATATTATGAAGGCTTTTGGTTTTATAGGATATATTTTTCCTATAACGTGCTCTGACATTCTCCTTACAATAGGATGAAATTTCATGTTGACCCTAATAATAACCTGATCCTCATCTTTATTGGTAAAATGAGGATGAGACTTCACCTAATAATAGTGTTGAAAATGTGTTAAAAGAGTGTGTTTCTAACATTTCTTTAATTTGATTATATGTATTAATATGTTCCATGAGACTAAATGTTGTTATTCAAGCAACAAATCATAATAAGGTTGAAAGCCAAGTTATCTTGAGAATTTAATAGAAGGAAACTTTACTAAAATTTTCATTCTATATCTGTATAATTTAATATTGTAATATTACTATGAGTATATTTTAATTTAATTTCTTATTAGGATGTCGATAGAGAAGAAGATACTACAACCAAAAATGTTGGTTCCGCTGATTTGTTGACTTTAGATAATGATGTTGTAGATAAGTCAACAGATCCTCATGTAGAAGATGGCATGGCTATACCACCACCACAAGCAGCTGAACTTATGGTAAATTTTGTTTGCAACTGTATGAAGGTCACTTTATTTTACATCAAATTTTATAATTGATTGTCTTTTTTGTTAGGGTTTGTTTGACTTACTAACAGGAGCATCTGAATTTGATGAGAAATCCCTAACAACAACAATTGTCCCAATTGGTAGATTATATTCTCTTATAATACTATATCAATATCAATTTAAATGTGATTCGCCAAAACATTATTGTAAGCTATTTCTTTTATGCTTGCTTAATTGTATAGAAAAAAATTCTAAAGATGATGAGAATAGGACAAGTCCAATAACAGGTTGGGAGGTTGCTCTTTTTAGTGATTCTGAAAGATATGATGAGAATGTCATAGCTGAGATAAAGAGTAAAGAGGTAAGTCTTTTGTGTGACTTAAGATATATTGTGTATATATTTAGTAATATTAATTGTGCTTGATATATCTATATATGTGTGATAAGTCACCTACCTTATCATTATGTCTTTTTTCATCCTTGCTGCCTACTTATCATGATTTCTAGTGCTACTATTTTACTTTTTTATTTTAAAAATAATCTATTTTCATTTGCTAGATCCTATTTTTATTACCATTATTCTTTACTAAATACTTATTGTCAAAATTACAAATTATATTGATATATATTTATATTGTAGTTTTTAAGAGGTATGTGATTAATTGTTGGGTTCCATATTATTTGTTGAATTGAGAGCTATACAATTGTAGGCCATTTGAAGTAGTTCCTCTAGTATGTTAGCGTAAGATTTGTTTTTTAAAATTTATGTCAATAATTATATTATATCTTTAAAATTTCTAGTGAAGTTAACTGAATCAAAATCATTTACACCAACAATAGTTACATCATGCAAAATGGACATAAGACTTTTACTTTCCAATTATATTTACCCAAGTGAGTGATTAATGCATTAATAGTTAGACTGATTGAATTACAAAATTTGGGCTTTGGGAGAATACCTAAAAATATGAAAAACTAATCTTAAAGTATTAGGACCCAAAATTCTTATGACATCTATTTTTGGATACAATCTTAATGTTATGAATTTTCTTAATGAAATCTTATTTTGTTTTCCTTTTATGAATGTGCATATTTTGAAAAGAAGACTAGTCAAATGGAGGTGTCCAAACTCGACAGTCTATATGATGAGGTAATTGTTAACACACAACAAAGTGTAACTAACAATGCTACCCAAGTAACGTCCAATCCTTTTGACTATGAGGCTAGTCATAATGACCAATTTAGCATGGTAATGGCACCCTCAGCTTTGCAGAATGAGTTATGTGCACTTCCTCACATGCAATCCCCAATTTCAGCTCAAATGGTAGGCACACCTCAACAACATTTGTTGCAACAACAAAATGAACCTTATACAATGAATAAAAAATCAACCAACCCTTTTGATTAATCAAATATGTTGCCTCCAAGTATGCCCACACAACCAACTCAGAGTACATTTATGCATGTAGAAACTTGAGAAATGGTGCTCACTTATGTGATTGTACATTTGAAACTATACATGTGAAAGCAACAATTAAAGTTTTAAAAAATTGAGTAAACAACCATTTTTAATTTTTGTTCTACCACTTTTGTGTACATGCCCAAATGTATATGTGTAGTACAAAGTAGTTGTCAAATTGTTTGGATGGTGTTGTCTAACGTTGAGAACCTTAACAAATGGTCTACCGGTGGACTGCCTAAATTATCGTTAATATCAGGTAATATGATATAGTACAAGTTATAAAATTATTTTTAAAAATTAACATTATTTTTTAAATCAAAATTTTGATTATTTCCTTTTAGGTTCATATATATTGACATCAAAAGAGGTTCAAATTGTTTATTATTTTAATCTAATATTTTGAAACTAAATTAGTTATATATGTAATGCAAGTTAACCTTTAGATAATTTTTTAATTGGTGGATCAATTTATTTAAAATAATTAGGAGGAGTCCAAATATTCTATACTCATTGTATAATTTTAGTTTTATATAACTCAGCAAAAGTCATTTTCTAGTGAAAACCAAATCACTAAACCAGCAATAGAGATGGGGAAGATGTGCATAGAATCATAAAGACAACAAATCCATGGTTGAGAGTTCAAGACATTAATATTTAATAGTTATTCAATGAAACAAAAGGAAAATGAACAAGCAAACAAATATACTAATTGAAATTCTGCAAGGAAAACTTGTTCATCTCAAATATACATCAAAATAAATAGTTTCCAATGATTCATTCCATAAAGAATGAAAAAAAAGAAAGAATTATCCTAAATTAGAACCACAGAACATAGAAACCCAAGGCATCAAATCACTATGACCCAAGCCACCATCATCAACCTTGCACGTAGGGATGGCAATGGGGCGGGTTGGGGATAGGTTTGGCTCTCTTCGTCCCTACAAAAGGTGAGACGAGTATAAAAGAGGTAGGTTTGAAATTTTAATACCCATCCCATCGAGTTTTATTGGATTTGGGTATATTATGGGTAACTGACTATTCCTTTTTTATAATTTTTTATTTACTTATATATTTTTAAATATATTATAAAGTAAATTATGTTTTTAGTCCCTCGACTTTTTTATATTTATGGTTTTGGTCCCTACACTTTTTGATGATTGGTCTTAGTCCTTTAACTTTTATTTCGTCCATGGTTTTAGTCCTTTCTGTCTATTTTGGCCATTAACTGATGACATAGCATTGCTTTTATTATTATTATTATTATCATTTTATTTATTACATTTTATGGAGGTTAAAAATTGCTAGAAAATTGCATTTTTTTTAAAGGTGATCCTTACCCTTTCACCCCCTCTCTTCGTACCCACTAAAAAAAGGGTATTTTTGAAAACAAAAATCCATTGCTAATCCCAAAAATCCTTCAATAATTCAATATTTTCAACGGATTTCCAATGGATCAAAATCCATCGATAAAATGCTCATAGGAAATTTTGTTGTCTGTCGGTAATTTTCTATGAATATCCGTCGAAAATTACTGAAGGATACATCCATTGATAATTTCCAACTGTTGGTAAAGTTACAACAACACTAAGTCAGTATTTTGAAGATGTAAAGAAATAAAAAATAGGGAATTTGACTTTCTAAATGAACAAAGCATCGAATATAAATAACATAACCATAACTACAAATATACTTTAAATATTTAGAATACAAAATTTCGAGCAACTAGAATAAAAAAAAACCACAACTAACTTGAAAATAAAATGTACATGTGAGTAAGGGAGCGATCACATAACACAATCTCACTTGTAAACCTAAGAGTAAGAGAGAAAGAAAAAAGTGTAGAAGAAAACTTCATGATGATGAACCAAGCAATTCTGATGATGCCAAAAGCCCAAGTAGTTGATTCAAGATTGATTCAAGACTTCAAGATCAAGCATCAAGAATCCAATCCAAGATTCAAGATTCAAGAGAAGAAATCAAGAAGCAACAAGTCAAGACTTCATATAGGATAAGTATTAAAAGATTTTTTCAAAAACCAAATAGCACAGTTTTATTTTACCAAAGAATTTTCTCAAATTTTCTAAGTTACCAAAGTGATTACTCTCTGGTAATCGATTACCAGTTGGCAGTAATCGATTACCAGTGACCAGTTCGGTTTTCAAAATGTTTTCAAATGGTTTACAATGTTCCAAAATGATTTTCAAATAGTAATCGATTACACTATATTAGTAATTGATTACAAGTGAATCTGAACGTTGGAATTCAAATCCAATTGTGAAGAGTCACAACTTTTCATAAAATGCATTGTGTAATCGATTACCAGTGAACAATTTTGAAGAAAAAGTTAATAGTTATAACTCTTAACATGGTTTTCTCTAAAGTCACAACTTTTCCAATGGTTTCTTTGACCAAATATGAAGAGTCTATAAAAGCATGACTTTGGCACACATTCAAAAAGACATATATGATATTCTTCAAAACAATTCTTTTTCCCAATCTTTCTCTAACCATTGCCCATTGCTTTTTCTTTGCCAAAAAGATTTCTAAACTTTGTTTCAAAAATTTGTTTTTCTGCAAGTGGAAATTCTGTAGAAAACAAAAGTGTGCTATCTTTTCTTCTCCCTCTTGCCAAAAGATTCAAAGGACTAACCGCCTGAGAATTCTTTTGATTCTCCCTTCCCCCTCTTAACAAAAGATTCAAAGGACTAACCTCCTGAGAATTTTTTTTTATTCTTCCCTTTCCCTTAAACAAAAGATCTCAAAGGACTAACCGCCTGAGATATCTTTTGTTTCCCCTTACAAAGATTCAAGGGACTAACCGCCTAAGAATTCTTTGTCTTAACACATTGGAACGCACATCCTTTGTGGTACAAGTAGAGCGTACATCTACTTGGGTTGTGACACTGAGAACAAGAGATGGTACATCTCTTGTGGATCAGTTCAAGTGGAGCGTACATCCACTTGGTTGTTCAAAGAGAACAAGGGAAGGTACATCCCTTGTGGATCTTTGCTTGTAAAGGATTTTACAAGGTTATTGGAAATCTCAAGAACCGGTGGTTCCCTACACTCTTTACTTTTCCGTTGTGTTCTTTTATTTCCGCTTTACTTTTGTCTAAATTATTGTTTTTGTTCTTTACTTTCTCATAACTTAGTAGTAAAGCCTAATTGAATCTAGTAATATTAAGAAGGATAATTTTTTAATTAGTCAAGACACATTAATAATTAATTAAACCTCCCCTTCTTAATTATTCCGAGGTCACTTGATCCAACAAAAAGTATAAAAATGGTTAGAAATTTTTGTATCTAAAAATTCTTATCATGGGAAATTACATTAAATGTGTTTTGCAAGTAGTCGGCATGCGGTTTATGAAGCACAAAATAAAAAATACATGACATTTACAAATATAAAAAATATTGCATGACACTATTTTCTATTTGAGTCTTACAACTTGAGTCGTGAAACTGTAGAAAGAAAGAAAGAAAGAAAGAAAGAAAGAAAGAAAGAAAGAAAGAAAGAGGAATTAAGCATGTGTGGTAAAAGAAATATAACGGCTTTTATGTGACCCATAGGAAAATAAAAACGGCTATATTTCTTGACAAAGACAAAAATAAGTATCTTTTTTACAGAGAGAAAAATAAGTATTAAAAATGGCTGCTTTTATTTAATTAAAAAAACAAATAGTTGGGATGTTTACTTGAAATTTTGAATTTCTGATTATAACCACTTATTTGATCACCAATAAGAGACACAAAAAATCAATTGAGTTAGACCTCTCGATAAAAGTTTAATTGTTTCAAGTAGTTACTCTAAATAATGCCTAAATAATTGTTTTAATAATCATTCACTACTTTTACGTTGTTAGTTATTTTTTATTAACCTTATATTTTTTTAATTTCTACATCTTTTTTTCTCTTTTTTATTTACAATATGTATAGAGGCACTCTCCCCTAGTTAAATAATTAAAAAAGCAACATTTATAGTGTGAATGAGTTTCTATTCATGGTCATGAGTAAAATCTTATTGTAGGGGATAGTCACACTTTGAGATGGACACATTTGTGTCATATTTGGTATTGATCTTGATTGAAAGGTGCATTGTAATACATAGTTGTCTTTGTGGTCGTGTCTATAAATTTTGGGGCCTTAGACAAAAAATTATAGAGACTTAATATAACATATGAAATATGGGTTTGGTCTTCAATTCCATGGTCAATTTCTCGTATGTTCTTATTTTTATATTTTTTTTATCATTGATGAAAATAAAAAAGAAGCAAATTACAACTAGTGGAAGATAGTGCCAATGTCATCTGCTAACTTTTCATTATAAAGCATAATAATAAAATGATTGTACATTGTCATTGATATTATCTACTCAAATAATTTAGCGTGAATTATCCTCTTTAAAAAATACTTTTGGTCTTTAAAAGAATATGAAAATGAGGAGAGAAAAAAATAGAACTGAAAAAAAATTAAAAGTTACAATTTTTTTAGATATCTTATATGTTACCAATACTTTCTAAGGGATACAATGCAATATAATTACTTTGTAAGGCATTGAAACAATAGTCACAATATTGTCTAATTATGTAAAACTAATATAGTAGTAGGCAATCATAATTGCTATTAGTTTTTATTAATGTGGCATTGTCTAATCAAACGGCCCTAGGGCTTAGCTCCAACAAAACATAATAGTTAACCATAAATTATATAAATTTCATTGTAACAATTGAAGAAGAGAAAAATAAGGGGCCTAAGGCGATGGGCTAACCCACCACACCACTATGCTTAAATGAATTTTTATCAAATGAGGAGAACAAAGCTTATATCTTGGCGGTGGGTTAAGCATAACTATGGGTACAGGCTATGGTCGTGAAAGACTGAAAGGTATGACACTTTTTATCGTTTATTCGAAAACATGGTAGTACTTATTGTAGTGTTTATGTGTATACATACATAAAAGGATTGTTAGTTGTATGGGATGGTGTTGATCAATATAAAAAGTTTGATCAAGAGCATATTGGCTAAGAGATCATGGGACTTTGAAGCAGGAATAAATGGAGTAGCTCAACATTTTAGATGCAAAATGCAGGAAATGGTTTTATGAAAAATGCTTTAGAGCATAAACTGGAAAATTCCCACAAGGAGAATTATATGAACCCTATGAATAATAACACGTGTAATACTTTCATGATTTCCAATAAATTTGAATGTGATGCAGCGAAACATAAGGTAGACCATAAGTATGAGAACCATCAGAAAGTAAATGGAAAACAAAGTGCATTTGGGGCTAAGGTAAAGGAAAGACCGAGTGGCCTCAAAGTGGCCAACCAGTTGCTAGCTACACTTCCTATGGTTGAGAACAACATTGCTCCAAAGATGACTTCATCAGCAAGAGTGCCTCAAGTTATCACGGAAGATTGCAATGGAAAGATTGAAATGCAACAACACACTCGTTATTTACTCGCTCCCTCATGCATCTCAACTCTCTCAGGATCACACACACAACAACACTAGCTTACTTTCACAGTACATTATTAAAAATAATATCACTAACCAACTAGCATGGGTGCAACGACGTGTGCAACGACGGTGAGGGCTCAACGGCAACACTGGGACGATGTGGGTGAGCGGATGACACGATGATGTGCAATAGAGGCCTAGGAACCTCGTGCAAGGGTGGCGTGATGGTGGTGGAGCTCATGCCACGGTAACATGACGGTGGTAGAGATCGTGCGACGATGACATGATGGTGGGTGCAAAGGATTTCGAAAATCACCAAATGGGAAGTCACTGATTGAGCCCCTCATTTCTTTTATTTTGTGTATAATTTTAATTTTCGACAGAAACATAATTCGTCTGAAAAATCAGTCAGTAATATTTAAATTTCTGACAGAAACATAACTTGTCAAAAACATTTGTCGATAATATTTAAATTTTTGACAGAAACATAATCCATCGGAAAAATCCGTCAACAATTTATACTTTCCGACAGAAAAATTGTCTGTGGGTAAATTCCATTGGAAATTCATACATTTTCCCGTTGAGTGCACTCCGTCGGTAATGCATGAGAAAAGATGATAGAACTAAATAAACCAAGAGGGTAGTGAGTGAATTGGCTTTCAAACAAAATCGTACTTTAGAAAAACAAAGTTATGGAAAAAACTTTTCTAAATGGATCATATCACAAAACAAATATGAATCGAATGTAATCAATGCTTAATCAATCCTTCCTCACACAAGATCCTTCATTAACTTCCTTTCTTTCAAAATCATAAAACTTGAATCTTTTCAAACCTTGAATAAAACTTGAATGAGTTGATTAAACCTTGAATGAGTGAAAGATATGAATCAAGAGACAAAGACACAATCTTTTATACTGATTCACTTTCTATTTCTAGATAAGCTAATCCAGTTATCTAATCCACAACCTGAATTAGATTTCCACTATGCATCAAGAATCCTTACAAGCAATCACATGCAATTTATAATTCTCACGCCGGAAAAAGAGACTAAGGCACTACTAGAAACTGGGTTTTCAACATCGGTCAAAAACGGGATTCAACAACGGTGGCTAACCGTTTTTGTATGTAACGTTGTTGAAACTACAAATTTTCAACAACGGTCCAAAATTGACCGTTGTAGAATTACATTCATTTCTACATCGTTGCCTACGCCAGCACCGATGTAGTAACCAGCACTTTCAACATCGTTTCTCGCCAGCACCGATGTAGTAACCTACACTTTCAACATCGTTTCTAGCCAGCACCGATGTAGTAATCGGCGCTTTCAACATCATTTCTCGCCAGCACCGATGTAAAAAAATTAGCAACCTGCATAGTAATTAATCAATATGCTTGATGTAAAAACTGAGAATGAGTAGTAAAAATTATTTATATTTTTAATAATCAATAAATATGATAAAATATTAATTAATTAATTAAAACCTAACAATGAGTAATAAAAATTATCTATATTACTAATAATGAATAAATATACTTATATAATATTAAATTAAGTAAAAGCTAACAATGAGTAATAAAAGTCATGTATATACAATGAGTAATTGATGTTAAAAGAGGGTTAATTAATTTATCATTCATAAGTAGAAAGACTACATGTAGTCTTTCTACGACTACATGTAGAAAGTACTGCTCTGAGTAATAACACATCTAGCCTTGAAGTTCCGCTACACCAAGTAGTGAAGGGAAACTGATAATAGAACTGATTGCTTACTCTGATACTCATGCTAATAAAAATTAATTTCTCCTTAAATAATTCAAAATTTATTCACAACAATTTATAGGAGCAATATTAGCAGCAATATTAGCCTGAGTTGTAACTAGGGTAATAAATATGATTGCAGCAAAATATGCATCAAAAGAATTACGATGATTGATGAGCAGCAATTCTAGTATTGTACCTCTTGCTTCAGAGTAATGTGGACTTCATTTGTAGGGGTTCGGTTTTTCCTAGCTATATCATATTCCGTGAGGTATCCCATTTCCTGGAACCAAATCAAAACCATACTTAGGCATAAAAGTTAATGAATTTTCTTGTGCGTGGGGACTACAGAGAATAAAATCAAAATAGTCATCAATGTTCCAACAGTATGGAATGTGATTAATGAAATCAAACTACACTGTTGGAAATCTGGATATCCAACAACTTCATTCGATCTGAGGCCTGAATGTGATTTAAGTATTAGAAAGAAAAAAAAGGATTGATGTAGATTGATGTTTAATAAGTCCTCAATTCTAAATGCATGTGTGTTCTCAATGCTGCAATATGTGAGATAGAGATTAATGCAAAAAGAAATGGATCATGATAGAAATAGTTGAAAATATATAACATAAAAATACATAAAAAGAATAAGATAATTATAAAGATATCAACACTCAAGATGTAGAGGTCAGCAATGTAATGACTTCCATAGGTCAGTTTTCTTAACCACAAGATTGGCACCACATGTGCCGTCAATGCACCATTCCATACAATGATGCAGTATGCAGAGTCATCTAATCTAAGTGGATTAGGGAGTTTCTTTTATTTAAGGGGCGAGGATCGTTCATCCTAAGTGGCAAAAATGCAATGTATACATGTAGTCTAGTCCCTTGATATATTAGTAATGGGAAGCATTGAAAATACAAGATGGAAATTTTCAAGAATGAATTATATACACCATCGAAATGAACATTTTTCATGCATGTCAATGTTACAAAATTTCTTATTAGAAAATATCAATGATGCAAAATTTCTTATCAATCCATAACAGTTTTGTCTCCAGTATCCTAAAATTAGTTACATTATATACTATTCTTTTTTAAACACTATTTGTGTGTGCCTGTGTGTCTAAAATCATTTAATGGCATACTTATTTTTGTTTTTGAAATTTAATATTCAAGAATCAAGATCCTATCAGTTAAATTATGTGCAACTAATAAAGCTAAGTATATATGATATAGCAGAAAAAATAAATAACTACAAATAATTGCACTAGTAACTTTGTCAGATGAAAAACTTATTTGTAAATTGCACACTAACATATTGTCAAAAAACATTTAAATGAAGTGTACCTCTGCTAACTTGCTGCTTAAGTATCCTTTTTCCAGATGTGAGATTCATATCTTCAGTGTCTACAAAGCCGACATGATGCATCTACAGAAAATAGGGGAAAAGAAAAGACAAAGCACTCTAAAAATTTTCTTATGGTCAGAGTGTGAAAGATTAAAAAACAAAAAATTACTTTTTACTGCTCTAAAATATATTTTTTATTTTCTAGGATTAATTACTTTACCATGAAAACAACATTAATTATTTCTGCACTGTCGCAACGTGCCCTTTCGCGGGCGAGCGAGGCGAGGCTCACGGGTGCGCTTTCCAAAGGAGGAAAGATGCGTGGAGTCGCCACCAACGTTTATTTGTGGAAAACGTCGGAAAAACCGGAGGAAACCGGTTAAAATGAAAATTCTAAGTTCGGGAGTTGTATTTACGTTTGAGGAAGGTATTAGCAACTCTCACGTTTGTCTCAAAGGACAACAACCTATTTTTTAGAATTGTGGAAATTGTATTACCTTAACTTTTATTTCTTTTTATTTTTTGAGGTCGACAAAAGCGGGGCTTTTGCTCCTACGTACCCTCCATCGAAGAGGAAATCAGACCTACGTAGTTCTTTCTTAAGAGTGAATCAAGCGATTCTTTTTACTTGAATTTGTGATCATTTTTAAGGCGTTGGACCTTAAAAATGATCCTTTTTACTTGGTAAGAAACTGAAATGATAAACTTTCAAACCCTATTTTTTGTGGACGAGCTTGACTAGGCGAGTTGATTTTAGCCTTAGTTTCACTTTAGTTATTAGTCAATCCAATTAAGAATGAGAAATCCCAAAGAGAAAACGTCCGATTGATTTTTTCGCTTTTATTTTACTAAAAGGTATTTTTTGATTATTATATTATTATTTTACCTCTTTTTTGATTTCCAACGTGGTTACGGCACGATCGAACGGTCGGAATTCATTTTAACCGAAATTAACGGATGATACAATTCAAATGATCGGTGGAAATTCATTTTATTTTTAGATTAGGCACGAAATGACTTAAATAAATGACTGAAGCACGTCAAAAGGGGGTACAGAAAGCGAATGAAAACGAGAATAAAAATACATGAAACAAAATGCGGACCACCACGGGTACATAGAATGAATTGAAAAACTCGGTTTGGGGTACTTACTAGTTGAAGACTGAAGAAAACGAAGAACGAACTATGAATGTCGAAGAACGGTTGAAAATCTTCAAGTAATTACTCACGGAAACGTTACGGAAGCGCCTCGGCTTGGATTTTCTTCACGGAAACAATTTTCCTCAGCAATTTCGAGAGAATAAGAAGTGCCAAGAAGGTTGAACCCCTTCTCCCTTCATTCCTCCCCCTATTTATAGCAAAATAGGGGAGGAGCTTGCCACCCAGCTCGCCCAGGCGAGCAAGGTTGCTTCCTCCAAAAGCAACAGCCTTCTGGAGGAAGAATCTGGAAGGCCCAAGTGGGCTTGATTGCTATTTGTACCCCCTTTTTTACTAAATGCACCCCCTTTACCTTTTTTGGTAATTCTTTTTCCGTAACGTTACGAAACTTTATGAATTTCGTAACGATACTTATTTTCCTTCTGCAAGGTTACGAATCCTTACGGATTATGTATTTACTCTTTTTTAGCTTTCGAAGAAGTTACGAAAACTCACGGATTGCGAAAAACACCTCCTTTCGATTTCCGTCACATTACGAAATTTTCACGGATCGCGTAAGCCTGCTTCCTTTTGATTTTCGGCACGTCTCGGGACTTCACATATTGTGCAACAAAGGGTGCCAAGTATCTCGAAGCGGCCAATCAAAGGTTGTATATCATCAAATAATAATCCCTGGACGAAATTAGGGTATGACAGTTGCCCCTTTTTACTTACCTCTCATTGGAGATAAGAGGAAAGCAAAGATAAGACACTGATTTCGTCCGTCTTGCCCTTTCCGTGATGACGACTCTCGTCTCTACTCCTTCTTTTTTTTTTCTGCACAACACAAAACAAAATACAAACAACAACAAGAACAACGAATATAATATACATATACACATATACACATGTTTGGCAAAGGAACCGATCCAGAAAATAACAGAAAAACATATTTCCCAGTCACCAGAGGCTCCGCGCTTGATAACGGAGGACACATGAACAGCGCTAGGCAATAAATTCATGGGTCTCCGAATAAGATTGGAGAATGGAGAATTGGCGAACAGCGCTAGGGAATCAATTCGCGGGGCTCCAGACTCGATGGTGGAGGACACATGAAAAGCGCTAGGCAATGAATTCATGGGTCTCCGAATAAAAGTGGAGAATGGAGAATTGGCGAACATCGCTAGGCAATGAATTTGCGAGGCTCCAGACTCGATGGTGGAGGACACATGAACAGCGCTAGGCAACAAATTCATGGGGCTCCGAAAAAAGTGGAGAATGGAGAATTGGCGAATAGCGCTACGCAATAACTTCGCGGGGCTCCAGACTCGTTGGTGGAGGATGCATGAACAACGCTAGGCAATAAATTCACGGGGCTCCGAAAAAAGTGGAGAATGGAGAAATGGCGAACATCGCTAGGCAATGAATTCGCGAGGCTCCAGACTCGTTGGTGGAGGACTCATGAACAGCGCTAGGCAACAAATTCATGGGGCTCCGAAAAAAGTGGAGAATGGAGAATTGGCGAACAACGCTACGCAATAACTTCGCGGGGCTCCAGACTTGTTGGTGGAGGATGCATGAACAGCGCTAGGCAATAAATTCATGGGGCTCCGAAAAAAGTGGAGAATGGAGAATTGGCGAACAGCGCTACGCAATAACTTCGCGGGGCTCCAGACTCGATGGTGGAGGACACATGAACAGCGCTAGGCAATAAATTCATGGGGCTCCGAAAAAAGTGGAGAATGGAGAATTGGCGAACAGCGCTACGCAATAACTTCGCGGGGCTCCAGACTCGAAGGTGGAGGACACATGAACAGCGCTAGGCAATAAATTCATGGGGCTCCGAAAAAAGTGGAGAATGGAGAATTGGCGAACAGCGCTACGCAATAACTTCGCGGGGCTCCAGACTCGATGGTGGAGGACACATGAACAGCGCTAGGCAATAAATTCATGGGGCTCCGAAAAAAGTGGAGAATGGAGAATTGGCGAACAGCGCTACGCAATAACTTCGCGGGGCTCCAGACTCGAAGGTGGAGGACACATGAACAGCGCTAGGCAATAAATTCATGGGGCTCCGAAAAAAGTGGAGAATGGAGAATTGGCGAACAGCGCTACGCAATAACTTCGCGGGGCTCCAGACTCGAAGGTGGAGGACACATGAACAGCGCTAGGCAATAAATTCATGGGGCTCCGAAAAAAGTGGAGAATGGAGAATTGGCGAACAGCGCTACGCAATAACTTCGCGGGGCTCCAGACTCGATGGTGGAGGACACATGAATAGCACTAGGCAATAAATTCATGGGGCTCCGAAAAAAGTGGAGAATGGAGAATTGGCGAACAGCGATATGCAATAACTTTGCGGGGCTCCAGACTCGAAGGTGGAGGACACATGAACAGCGCTAGGCAATAAATTCATGGGGCTCCGAAAAAAGTGGAGAATGGAGAATTGGCGAACAACACTACACAATAACTTCGCGGGGCTCCAGACTCGATGGTGGAGGACACATGAACAGCGCTAGGCAATAAATTCATGGGGCTCCGAAAAAAGTTGTAGGCAGGACCGAATGGTCCACCGATTTTTTTTCCACCTAAAAAGGCAAACATGCTTTTTGCAAAGAAAAATAAATCATTCGCGAGAGCACCATATCTTAGAAAAACAATATACTTATGCCAAGGGTAATCTTCCTTGTACCCGAAAATGAAAGGCAAGATGTCAACTTTTAGCTTTTGAATGAACATTCAGGGGAAACATCGGGTTAAGCTGAAACTGGGAATAAATCACTCATAGTGTATAAAAACTCACATAGGCAAGTGTTTTTACCCTAATCCCAAACCATAACTGCACCATGACTTTATTTTGCACACGATTTCCTATCGAATCAAAGATCACACGTACGATCACGGATCAATAGGATTTTCTCGAGGGTAGTGTTTTTTTTAGAGGAAATTGGGTGTTCCGGTCTTTTCCTCTTTGTTTATGTGGGGAGGGATATCGCCAGTCGAGAATGATTTTGAGTGGCAAAAAATGGGTTTTCCTTTGCCAGCAGTCACCTACCTTGCCGAAAATTTATCTGGCTTGAAGAATTTATGTTCTCTTTCTTTCATTGATCGGGAATTACTCTGTTTTCCTCCGATCTTTTCCTTTTTCACTTCCTTTCGATCTTCGATCGGGAATCCTTCTTTTTCTTTCTTTTTTATTGTTCTTTTCTTTGTTTTCATCTTTTTCTTTTTTCTTTCTTTCCATTTCTTCCTTTTCTTTCTTTTCACTTCTCTTTCTCCATTCCTTTCTTTGGGAAATCGGGTTTTAGCATTCTATTCGCTCTCCCTCGAGGAGATCAGATTTCGCTGTCCTTTGCTTTGAGGGAAAGGATGAGGATTCTTTCGATAAGCCAAGGTTCAAAAAAAGGTCTAAGGTATTGTCAATGGGGTCTTTTATTGTGGGAACCCGATCTTGATATCTAGGGCAAAACAAATTTGGGTGTCAAGGTGTCGGTCTCGGGCCGAACTTCCATATTATTCCGCAAGGCACGCGCGACAATGATGATTTGGAAACAACGTGCAAAATTAGTCATGGCCACAGCCAGGTGGGCACTCAAGAATCCCGTTTATGGCATTGTGATACTACGGTCGGGAATTTACACAAACAGACCCAACATTTCCCAATTATGTTCTTTCATCAGTTCAACGAATTCATCCATTCTTATCTCGTTTATCCAGGAAAATAAACTCTTAGCGTCAGTCCCTTGTTTCCAGAAGATATGTCTGCTCTTTACGATTGATTTATGCTTCCTAACTATAACATGTCGACCTTCGAGGTCTTCTTTCTTTTTCCTTTTTTGTTTCATTTTTATATTCACAAAACTATACACCCATGGCCCTCTATGAGGAAAACTTTTCTTTGTACATCTACATTCTTATACATGACAAACTTTTTCTGTACACGCATTGGAACTCTTTCTCTTTACGTCACACGGTCTACATAAAAACTCTATTCTTGTTCAAAGATACACTCGTGGTTTATACAAAAATTTCTTTATATACACTCATTACTCACACACGAGAATTTCTCTTCACACATTATTTACACACACACACCAAATCTTTCCATACACTTTTTACATATAAAAACTCTTTTCTTTTTTATATATAGACACGACATTTGTTCACAACGCCTCTTTCTTTTTCAATTCTTGGTGTTATCATGACTTTTGTTCGTTTTATTTTTAGGACGACGTTCCTAAAGGAAAACTCTACAAGATTCCGGAACAAACATTATCAACAAATAACGAAGTAAGCACTAACGTAATAGTCCAAACAAAATATATGCACAAAACAAATGACAACCGTAACAACAAAAAACAAACGTTAGTGCCTCAGTCATAGAAACAAGATAAATGATGGAACATACAAATTTGGGGATCCCACAGTCATGTGGCTTCGCATGCCACCGGACTCTTGGGTCACGGTAACAAAAAGGTGGGGTGGTCGACAAAAGCAGGGCTTTTGCTCCTACGTATCCTCAATTTGTGATAAGGAACTCAGACCTACGTAATTCTTGATAACTGTGAGACTAAAAATAATCTCGGTGTTTTCTTCACTAAAATGCGAACATGCTTTAGTAAAGAGACAAAACTTCCAACTGATCAGAGCAACATATGCTTTTTTTTATGAAAAAAAGATGTGTCTATCGGGGAAGGAGAGTATGCTGATGAAATTTTCTCATAACCATAAATGAGATTTTGGATGTTAGCATTTTGTTTCTAAACAACCATTTAGAGGAAACACTGGGTCCCACAAAAATAGGAGAAAATCACTCAACGTGTATCAATCTCACACAGGTAAGTGTTTTATCCTAATTCTGAACCATAGATATGTCATGACTTGATTTTGCAAATCATTTCCTATCAAATCAAAGATTACATGCGTGATCATGGATCAATAGGACTTATTTTGGGAATGGTTTTTAGGTGGGGAATTTGGCTTTGAGTGTCTTTGCCTTTTCTTTTTCTGTTTTTGTTTAGTGCGGGGCGAGAAAGTCGCTAGCGCACAGGATTTTGGTTGGCAATCAAAGGGGAAGGACCACTTTAGGTCGTGGTTTCCTTTTTTCTTGTTTACTTGGTGACAATTCTGTATTGTTCAGATGTTGTTTGGTCCAAAGACCTTTCCGCATATTTCTGTTTTCTTTCGATCTTTGATCGAGAACTTTGTTTCTTTTTTTTTTCTTTTTTTTTTTTGCTTACTCTCAATCTTTGATCGGGGAATTTTCTTTCTTTTTTGCTTTCTCCCCCTCTTTGATTGGGAATTTTCTCTTTTTGCTTTCTTTTGATTCTTTTGATCAGAATTTTTTTTTCTCTTTTTTTGTTTTATCCCGAGGGCAAGGATTGACATTCTCACCCTAGGTCAAGGTTTATGATAAGTTGGGATTTTGGCTCAAGGCTTGTAGAACGATTGGTCATGATATATGTCAGGGTTTGGCCAGCGGTTCGAGGATAAAGGGGATGATACACATGCAACAATGATGATTAGGAAATTTTATGCAAAACTGGTCATGCATGCACCCATGTGGACACTCAAGCATAAAGTTTTTATGGCCATGTGACACTAGGGCTCAAGATTCATTTTCCCTACTTTAAGTCGACCCAGTATTTCCAAAATATGTTCTTCTATCAAATCATGCATTCATCCGAGTCCATTTTGGGCGTTCAGAAAATTTTCACAGCATTCACTCTTCAGGTGTATACACATTTTTTTTTTCAAAAACTGGTTAAGATCAGTAAAATCTTTCAAAGAAAAGTTAGAAATTATCTTTTTTCACAAGCATGTTGTTTTTTAGCTAGACAACTTTTTATTATTTTTTCTTCCTCTTTATTCTTTTCTTGCTCACTCTCTTTTTGCTCTCTTTTTTTTCCATGAGGTATTTTGCTACATACGTATATTTTTGTGAGGTATTTTGCTATATACATGCGTGTCCAAGGTATCTTGCTACCTAAACATACATATATATGTTTTGTGAGATATTTTTGCTATATACATGCATATCCAAGGTATCTTGCTACCTAAACATACATATCCAAGGTATCTTTCTACCTAAACATACATATATATTTTGTGAATTATTTTTTTGCTACATACATGCATATCCAAGGTATCTTTCTACCTAAACATACATACATATATATATATATATATATATATATATATATATATATATTGTGAGGTATGACTACCTTCCGAGCTTGTGCTTGTTTTATTTAAATTCCTAGGATCATGAGCAACTAGGTGTGTCCTGCTATGACTTGAGAAACAAAGGTGATCAAATAACAAGCAGAGATTTAAAAGGTACTAGGTTGCCTCCTAGTAGCACTTCTTTAACGTCTTGAGCTGGACGCGTGATGGCTTGTCGGTCACGGACCTAGTACTTTGCTTACCTTTGGCTTTGGACTTGGTCGCCTATTGGTCGGCCATGGGTCGTAAGCAACGCTCTAACCTTTTTGTGGATGAGCTGAGGTGAACTCTAGAGGTGATGGCGGTGCGTCTGTTGCCCGCTGCCGGCCATCCCCAGGCTGTTGTGGTGTTTCGCCCTGCGCCTGCCTGGGGACGCAGTACTTCTTGATGAAAGTTCGATTAGTAGGGGGTCTGATGACCTTGCTGGGGGCGACAGGCACTCCGTAGAGCTGACAGAGGCTCGTAATTAGAGCTTGGAAACTTCAAGACCCTATTGGACTTCTTCGGGTCCACTAGGTGTCTTGCATGCGCGATCCCTGCAAACAATAGATCAACTCAGAAATCAGTTGAACAATGTGCATACTTACCTATGTCATGATGACGTGACCTTGCCGGGGGAAACGGGCACCCTGTAGGACTACAGAGGCCCGTAACCAGAGTTGGAAACCCCATGGCCCTGTTGGACTTCTCCGGGTCCACTGAGTGTCTTTGTGGGTGCGATTCCTGCAAACAATAGATGGTATCAGAAATCAGTTGAACCATATGTATACTTACCTATGTCACGATGGCATGACCTCGTTGGGGGAACAGACACCCTGTAGGACTGACAGAGGCCTGCCACCAGAGCTGGAAACCCCAGGGCCCTGTTGGACTTCTTCGGGTCCACTGGGCGTCTTGTGGGCGCGATCCCTGTAAACAATAGATTACATCAGAAATCAATTGAGCCATGTGCATACTTACCTATGTCATGACGGCACAGACCAACTGATACATCTGTAGGGGGAGATTGGCATTGTGGTCGCTGGGCAGAATGTTGCTAAATAGCGACGTCATCCATATCCATGTAAGAGTGGTCATGTTGGTGCGCATGATCCGCACTCTTCTTTTTGCAGCGGCACGGGTGAAATTGCCTCGGGATGCATAGTAGATGCGTGATAGCCTCCCGAACACAAGTTCAAGATCATCACAGGATCCAAACACAACAACATACAGGGAGTGAGTTATCACATTCCTAGCTAATAAAGAAACAAGACAATTAAATATGCATATTATATAAATGAGATACCACTTGCTTAAACATAGCTCACGTAACTTTACTTCGTCATTCAAAATTCACTTTTCAATCATCAATCAATTACACAAGAATCCCACACTTCGATCAAGATATAATAACACATCAATTAGCAAGCATATGCAACAGTTATGCTAAGACTCAATCATATATGCAATGTGGTACCATGTCAGTGAAAAACCACCCTGGGGCGCTTAGGAGTACATAACAAGACACACCACACCATGGGTTTGTCAGGTCACTCTCACTAAGTAAGATCATAGGGAGACCAGTCAGGGTCACGATGTTTTGCGAGAATGCTCCAACCATATGGAATCAGCATAGGCTTAAAGGAGCACTCAAACCCGGTGACCCCCAAGGTCTACACTCTGAAGAGTCCGTCAGGGCCTCTCCCTCCTGATTCAGGTCCAACCCCTAAAATAATTTTTTGCATGCAGACACTACTCATGAATTATACAATACCCACAACCTTACACTCGTGTTTTAAACACGTTCAACACAATTGCGCTACGATTTAACACTGGTTCCTAAATAGGAAACCTACATTTTCTCTTTAACACTGCGCATCAACGCTTTTCTCAAGATAACGCTGGTCGGGTTATTGTACAATTCATAGCTTACAACACAAGTAATTTCACATCAAGTGTTAACTACACACTTATCCACAACTAGAACTCATTCACAATTTCACATCTCATAGTGTCACAATCCACCATCACATGTTTACACGTATCTCACAAATTAACACATGTTCAACTTTACACTTATACTCAATCTCAATAACAATATTATAATCTCAAAGCAACATGTTATTTTACAATTCATCACATACTCACAATTTGAATCATCATTTCATATCCTCAATATAACAATTTATATAAAAGACTATCACAACATGAGGACTAAAACCCCTCAAATAATATTACACAATTATATCAAAATCATAGGTCGAAATATACAAATATCAAGAGCACAATTTATCAAGAAATTTTCATTAGGACATCAATATTTTATTTATAATCATAAAGGAAAAATTTCAATTTAACAAACATCCCAAAATAAAATCTCAATTTAATCCTCTAAGGATCCCTACACATGTTCTCACTAATCCCCAACTGTCAATAACTCATCCCTTACCTCTAAGCGGACTCACGTGTCTTCCCACAACGATAGTGTCATCTCTAACGGTTCCCTAAGATTCCTCTAGTTTTTCCTCCGACTGCTCTGATAGAGTTTCCAAACGTCAGAGAAACGGAGAAAGGATTAAAGCCTCCATTTGGACTATCTTCATGCGATTCCTTTTTCTCCCTCCAAGAACATTATCTCGCAAATCCCAACGGTCAAAGCCTGCGCAACTAAATTTTGAACAACATATACAAAGTTTACGACAATCCAACGGTTATCGAAACCGGGATCGTAGTTTTACCAAGATGGCTCTGGATTTCTGCGGGAAAGAAAAGTGCTACAATGCGAGGGGTATTTCTCTTAGCTCAGACGTGATATCGAAATTCCCAACGGTTAGAATTCTTGGAAATGGGTTGCGAACATGCTGTTTAAATGTCACGACGATCCAACGGTGAATGAGTCTGAGATCGTCATTTTTCTGAGACAGGTTTGGTGGCCTGTGGGAAAAAGAGAGGGTTTTGGGAGAGGAAGAGAGAAAAAACGAAATTGGTAGGCAGAGGAGGCCGAGAAGTCAGTCTGAAAACTGACCTAGCATGTCACTATTTATAACTAAGGATATTCACGACCTATTATTTAATTTATTTATTTATTTTTATTATTTTATAAAAAAAGAAACTCTATTTTATTCTCCATCAAATGAATAATAAAATACCCTTCTTATTTTCTCTCAAACCATTATTTTATTATAACTATTTTTCTTTATTTATTTAATTATAAAACATCATTATTCTCTAAAATTTTATATACGAAAAAAAATGGGACGTTACAATCCGCTAAGTGCAGCAGTTCATGGCTAAGCACGTAGAAGATCCTGGAAGCAGATGAGTTTTCATGATGTGCTCAGCGAGAATCAATTGGCTAAGTGCACCGCTTGAACCTCCAGGCTGAGCGAGCATGCCTGGTACTAAGCCAGAAGTCACTTACATGCGCTAAGCGAGCCTATCTTCCACTAAGCGTGCGCCTCTCAACGGACTTGCCTATTTAAAGCTGAATCTCGAAATGGAGAGGAGGTTGTTGAGTTTTTTTTTTTGAGATTTTTGGCTGTGGAAGAGACCAAAGAGAACCAAGCTTGAAGAGGAAGCTATTTTGCAGAGCATTGAACGAGATTTTGAGTGATTGTGAGGTTTCTAGAGGTGGAGGAGATATCCCCACTACCTGTAATTCTTCAATCTTTCACTTTCTCTTCTCTTTGTTGTAAAAAAAGCCTCCATGCTATGGAGAGCTAAATCCTTAGTTGGTTCTTCCTACGGGATACTTGACGTAAATACTCTTATATCTATCTAATGATGTTGCATGTGTTCTCTGTGCTATTAGTACTTCATTTTTAGTATGCTTTTACCTTGATCATGTAGATGCATGCTCAGTTAGGGTCATTCAACATTGGGAAATGGTTTGATCCTTAGAACTTGATAGGATCGGGCTAGTTTATTGTATTTTCACGAGGGATCGGGGTACGGTAACCTAGTTTTTGGTATGTATGTCTTAATGCAGTTCTGGTCAAGTTTAGTCCAACAAGAGGGATCTGAAGACGATGCTTGATTAGGATTAGGCTAAACATGCACGAGACATCAGGGTTTAGCAGTTCAGGAGACAACATCGAACACAGAAACATTGTTAGGTAGAGAACATCTTTAATAACATCATTCATCCAGTAAGAAGACCAACACATTCTTTTTCTATCTTCACACACCACTACTCACGTGATTCTCTGTTGAGTAGTTTAGTTTACATACCTGTTCATACCACACACCAAGCTTTCATCCAAAGGCACTTATTTATTGAACCACAACTTTTCCAAGTAAAACAAGTTCCCCGAGAGTTCAATACTTGGTTCTTACCATTTTATACTACTTTCATGATTCGGTGCACTTGCCGGCCGTCGAACAAGTTTTTGGTGCCGTTGCCGGGGAACTTCTTTCTATTTGGAAAGTTTAGTTCAGTTCTTTAAGTGTCTATACTTTATTCTTTGATTAATTATGAATATTTGCTTTTGATTCATATTTGTTTTCTTCTTGAATTGGATAACCATTGTTTCTTTTAGTATTTTGTATGCATAGATCTCCCACAGGCAACATAGTACCTCTAGACTTGGAGATTGAAGCCACCTTAAGAAGGAACAGGGCCGAGAGGAGAAGGAAGTTGTTGCAAGATAGGAAAATAGCTTCCATTCTAGAAGAAGAAGCTCAATCTTCTGACTCTACATCATCTGATTCACTATCATCAAGGGAATCAGCTATATACTTACCTGAAGCTTCTGTCATGGCTGATGAACACCATAAAAGGGTTATCCTTGAGGATTACTCTAGTAGCTCAGTGTCGTAATTCTTTACAAGTATTGCGTGTCCTAAAGTCCAAGCTCACAACATAAACTATCCTCATTCTTTGATTCATCTGATACAGGGGAACTTATTTCATGGATTACCAAATGAGGACCCCTATGCACATCTGGCAACGTACATAGAAATCTGTAACACTGAAGATTGCAAGAGTGCCAGATAAATCCATTAGGCTCAGTTTATTTTCATTTTCTTGGCAGGAGAAGCGAAGAAGTGGCTCCATTCATTCAAAGGTAACAATCTGAAGACGTGGGGGGAGGTTGTTGAGAAATTTATGAAGAAATATTTCCCCGAGTCAAAGACTGCAGAAGGGAAAGCTGTTATTTCATCATTTCACCAGTTCCCTAATGAATCCTTTAGTGAAGCATTGGAGAGGTTTCGGGGTTTGTTGAGAAAGACTCCCACACATGGATTCTCTGAGCCAATTCAATTGAACATGTTTATAGATGGACTGAGACCATAGACCAAGCAGTTGTTAGATACTTCAGCAGAAGGAAAGATAAATCTGAAGACCCCTGAGGAAGCAATTGAGTTGATTGAAAATATGTCTGCCAGTGATCATGCTATTCTACGTGATAGAGTGCATCAACCCACCAAGAAGAGCTTATTGGATTTATCATCACAAGACATTGTGTTGGCACAAAATAAGTTGCTTTCTCAGCAACTTGAGATCTTAACAGAAACAATTGGTAAGTTGCCAACTAAATTGTCTACTGGTCAACCTTCACAGTCTTCTGTTTTGCAGGTTACAGGTTGTACTATTTGTGGTGGTGCTCATGAATCCGACCATTGTATTCCTTTTGAAGAACAAACGTAGGAAGTCAGTTACATGGGAAATCAACAAAGGAAAGGATACAACCAAGGAGGATTCTCAGGTTTCCATAAAGGTCCCTACAATCAGCAAGGACAATGGAGATCACACCCTGGTAATCAATTCAATAAGGACCAAGGTGGACCTTCCAACAGGCCGCCTCAATAAGGGCCTAATATTTTCCAGAGGACTACCAAAATGGAAGAAACTCTGACTCAATTCATGCAAGTGACTATGTCCAATCATAAGAGTACTGAGTCAACCCTGAAAAACCTTGAGATTCAGGTGGGTCAACTGGCCAAGCAGTTAGCTGAGAAGTCATCCAACAGCTTTGGGGCAAATACTGAGAAGAATCCTAAAGAAGAGTGTAAAGTTGTTGTAATAAGAAGCAGGAAACTTGTGGCGGTTGAGGATGAGGATGCTGTTGCTTTGAAGGAGCAAGCTACTTTGAAGGACACCACTGTTAAAAAGAAGAATGAGGTAACAGATGCAATGAGTCAGAGGGGGGGGGGGAACAAATAATGGTCGAAGAGAAAGAAATAAAAGACCAAGAAAAAGAAATAGAGGTACGAAAAGAAAAAGAAAAAGTTAAAAAAATAAAGATGAAGAAAAGAGTAGGAGTGAAAAAGAAAGAGAAAAGAGGAAAAAAAAAGCTTCAGATAAGGGTATGGAGTGCCATATCCCGTGGTACAATCCAAGAAAGATAAGGACCGCCATCTGACGAGATTCCTAGACATTTTTAGGAAACTGGAAATAACTATGCCCTTTGGAGAAGCTTTGTAGCAGATGCCACTCTACTCAAAGTTTTTGAAAGATATGTTGACAAAGAAGCACAAATACATTCACTAGGAGAATATCATTGTGGAAGGCAACTGTAGTGCTGTGATACAAAAGATCCTTCCACCAAGACACAAGGACCCTAGAAGTGTGACTATTCCTTGTTCAATAGGTGAAGTCACATTGAGAAAGGCTCTCATTGACTTGGGAGCCAGTATCAACTTAATTCCACTCTCCATGTGTAGAAGGTTGGGAGAGTTGGAAATCATGCCCACCAGAATGACTTTACAGCTTGCTGATCGATCCATCACAAGGTCTTACAGGGTAATTGAAGACGTTCTGATAAGAGTTAAGCATATGGTCTTTCCAGCTGACTTCGTGGTCATGGATATGGAGGAAGACCATGAGGTTCCCATCATTTTAGGATGGCCCTTTATGTTAACTGCAAGTTGTGTAGTTGACATGGGAAAAAAGACATTGGAAATGGGTTTTGAAGATCAGAAGATCAATTTTAATCTATTTGAAGAAGACAAGCCTATGTCAAATCAGAATGTCTGCTAGCAAGTGATGAAGGGTGGTAAGGAGGTCCTGCAGTTAAAGGACAAAGTGGATATCACCCATTGAGGTAAAAGCGTCAAGCTAATGACGTTAAAGAAGCGCTTGCTGGGAGGCAACCCAATTTTAATTATGTTCTTTTGTTTTTCTTGCATGGTAAAAGTTAGAATTTACTTCATAATCATTATACAGGGGTATATCAACTTGTTGGAATAATGGATATAGGGGTTTTTCTTGAAGGAGGACCGAGTTTTAACTTAGAATTTTTTTTATGAAAAACAATCCTCTCGCTAAGCCAAACTGCTCTGGCTGAGCGCATAGTTGTCATGCGCTAAGCGAGACATAGGCTGCACTGAGCGATTCAACCCCTACATTTATGGCTGACTAAGTGCGCTAAGCGGACCATCATTAAGCTAAGCCCATTTCAATTCGATTTGAGTTGGGCTAAGCCAATAGTCACTATGCTAAGCCCAATATGTTTGCGACATGTATTTGGCTAAGCGAATGATGACTCGCTAAGCCAAAGACCCCTGTATTATAGGATGCATTTCATTCGCTGAGCTGGAGTTGAGCCCAGCTAAGCGAAAGTTGCAGGAATTTTCTAACTTAGAAAATTTCCTTCACACACACTATGATGATGCATAATGCAAGATAGATATCAAATGTACTAAGATGTAACAATCAAATTAACAACCAATATAAATGACACTCAAAAGAGTTGGGCATGTAAAAGCTAAAACATCTTCTAAAGCTCTTTCAAAATTTTCCTTGGGCTTCAAGCTTTAGCCTTAAGTTGTTCCATGTTGTTGCTCCCCCTATCTCTAACAATGCAGACATTTCTGATGGAATACATTCCATGGAAAATATTATGTCGATAATAACAATTTTTCTTGTAATTACCCATCCCTTCATCTTTCTCCCACACACTCGCCCCAACCACGACCCTCTACCAACTCTATTCTTCATACCATCACAGAAATACAATTCCAACTCCAAGCATGTGCAACAAAGCCCAAGTGTTGACAATAGTTGGCAACACCTCTTTAAGTCACGGATCTGGTTGTCAAAGTTGTAGATTTAGCTATCCTTAATCTTATTCTCTGACCCACGAAAATGATCGGATCCAAGCAATCTTCTCTAGCTGCAAGAGCCAACAAATAGTGGTCATCCTAACGTGTGAACCATCTTCTCCAGCACCCAAAAGGATTACATTGTCATTAGCTCTAACGACTCTGGCCACCATCGATCCCAAAGGATAGGACCGTTATGATTGGTGCCTGTGAGAAGAAGAAACTTGTTTATGTTTTGAAGAAGAGGAAGATGAGTAGGGACAATGTTGGCCACACTTTGGCCATGGCTATTGTCGTGGGAGGGAAAACTAAATGATTCTTCAGAATGCAGAGGGTAAAGGGTTCCTAGTCCTATCTTAACATATTTATTGTAGATTTGAATCTGGTGATGGTTTTGTATATGGTGTTGATTATGGCCTTAGAGTTGTGTGTTTTGAATTAAACTTGAATATAGGAAAGTAATAGTTGTTGGTCATAATTGAATAGGTTTGATTTTCTGAGATTCATAATTGTGATTCAAAAAGCATTCAATTTTTGTTTGTGGATGGTGTTTTTTGATTTGGGTGTGCAAAAGAATCAAGATGGAGTGAAGGATGGGTGGTGTGAGAGTTGAGGAGCTGCAATGGGAGATTAAGAGTTTTTTTTTTTTTTCCTATTGAAGCGATTTTTGTCAGTTTTAGCCTTCAAAAATTATTTAATACCTAATAAGCACTTTATCCAAGCAATTTTTTTGACAAATTTTAGCTGCCAAAAAATGTAATGAAATAAAATAATAATAATATAAGCAACACCACATCATTCATTAATGGCCAAAATAGACAAAAATGACTAAAATCATGCACAAAATAAAAGTTGAAGGACTAAGACAAGTCATCCAAATGTGTAAGGACCAAAACCGTAATTGTCCAAAAGTTTAAGAACTAAAAACATAATTTTCTTTATATTTTATATTAAGTTTTTAATTATATTTTAATTCAAAAAATATATAAATATAATAATAACAAGGAAATTAAATATAAAAAATTAAGAATTCAATTATATTTTTAGTTAAATGTATATTTTTAAGTTTGTTACTTAATTATTTAACTACTAAGATAATTGATTTATATTTTCTATAATTATAACAATAAAATCTTTAATAATATATATATATATATATATATATATATATATATATATATGTTGTCACAAAAAAAAATTATAAAAGAATGAATTATCTATAGCCATATCCATATTCGGTCAAAGTTGGAGCATTGATACTGGATTATTTGTTATTTGTCATGCCTACTTTCAAGTCACAATTTTTTGGAGCCTATACACGCGCATTGTTACTGCCTAAAACTGGCAACTCTCTCACCTCTACCATGTTCTAATTTTAAAACTTACACCACATGGAGGCTTAGTACAGGAAAAAGAAAAACAAAGTAAATCAAAATATAAGTATGCATATGCAAAAATGAGATGAAAAACAGGAAGAAAGTACCACACTTAAAACCATACACTGAGATGAATGCTTAACCCAACCATTAAAAAAAATTAAATTAAATTAAACCAAGTAAAAATACTTTTAAAACCGTATAAACCGGACAAAATGCTTTCAAAATAACTTACAATTCTCCGGGTTCAGCATGCTTGGATCTAGAATCAACAAAATAAAGCAAAGTCAGGATTATTAACAAATAGATAAAGTTCATTATATAAAAAAGAAATAGATGAAGAAAATATATAAAAATACTAACATTCAACACCCCCATAGAACCCCTTGAAAGTGAGAGAAAATAATTAAATTTAATTTACCGATATCAAGGAGTATAACTCCGAAGTAATTTATGAATGCCGTCACCAGGCAAAGCAAGTAGCTTGAGGATTGAGGAGAAAGAAAAATAAAGAAAAGAAAATGGATCTGGGAATGAGAAGAAGAAGAAGAAAGGATTCATAACTCAGACAGATAGAAACCCATTGATCCATTTATGCAAAAATGAGCAAGCAATGATGATTTTTCCGACTCTCTTATTTCTGCTCACGACCACGCAGACACGAACTTGGAAATCAAAACCTTCAAGGACCGAAGTGGACATTGAGAATTGTATTGGAGGCATGTCGTACCACATTTAGAAGAAGGCTAGTGTTTAAAGCTTGTAAACATGGGTTCCCTCTCCAACATGGGAAATGAAAGCATGAGAAAAAAACCGAAGATGAAAGGATACCCATCACCAGAGAAATAGGTTTAAAATTAAGTAGATACATTTTAATTTTTTCTAGCAGAGTTAAAAAAAAATGTATATCAAAACTACAAAAACTTAGAAAAGTGCCCAAAAAAAGGAATGAAAATAACAGCCACCCTCAAACTTAGCATCTTCTATAAGCACAACTGAGATGGAAATGGCTACAACATAAGTACTGTTGTAAGAAACAATGTAGTAATTCAAGTTCTTACCTGGTAAAAGAACCAATTAAAAACACTATTGTTCCTCGATGAGGCCAAACAAGTCGCTTAAGAATCAGAGTGGAACCTGCAACACTGTTCCCATGCATTCTACTTGACCTAAACCTTTCCATAGCAAAATTTTAACACCCGAACTTCAGAGCACTCCCCATCTCGAAAAGTTTTTGAACTCCTTGAACAACAACAATTAGAAAAATTTACCACAGACACAGAACAAAATCCTCCAAAGAAAAACACACGACCCCTCAAAACTCAAATATGCAATGATCAAAATCATGCAATGCAATTGAAAATTTTGAAATTCAAAAAATACTCTATGTTTTTTCAAACTTTACCGGTTGAAATCAACAAATTGTAGTGTTAGCAACCCATAGTGTTGTATGTTGGTTCATTAACAACCATTAGTTAGGTTCTCTTAGACTTTACCAACTTAGTTATTTTTCTGTTTTCTATTATTCTGTTATAACATGTAACAGTTAGGTAGTTTTAAGTTGGTTAAGTTAGTTAAGCTTGAGATAGTGCTTCTATTTTTTTTCCTGCATAGCCTAAATCTGAAGAGAGTTTGTACCTAGAAAAAATTCTGCAGAGATTGAATAAAGTGGCTGCTGAGTTTTTTTCTCCAGAAAAATCACATTTTCTGTTAAGTGTTTTTTGTTCATCCCTTTTCTTCATTTTTTGCTTATTCTTGTTCTTATAAGAAACTTTTTTTCTTTATGAATAAATCTGATCTTGGCACAACAAACTGGTGTGGTGAGCGTGGACGATTTTGAGTTCGATTCAAGAAATGGGCTCGGCCAAGTACAAGGTTGAAAAATTCACAGGGCAAAATGATTTTGGGCTATGGCAATTGAAGATGAGAGCCCTTCTTGTTCAGCAGGGCTTGGTGGAAGCACTTGATGGAGAAGCCAAACTCGAAAGGATGATGGCTAGTGGGGATAAGAAAGCACTACTGTAGAAGGCACACAGTGCAATTATCCTCAGTCTCAGAGACAAGGTGCTGAGGCAAGTCTCAAAGAAAACAACTGCTGCTGGGGTTTGGTCAAAGCTTGAAGGTTTGTACATGACCAAATCTTTAGTTAATCGTCTTTACCTAAAGCAGTCTTTGTATTCGTTTAAAATGCATGAAGATAGATCAGTAGGAGAATAATTGGATTTGTTTAATAAACTGATTCTAGATCTTGAAAATATTGATGTCACCATTGATGATGAGGATTAAGCTTTGCTATTGCTATGCTCTTTGCCTAAGAGTTACTCTCATTTCAAAGAAACTTTATTGTTTGGAAGAGACTCCATTTCTCTTGATGAAGTGCAGGTTGCTCTGAATTCAAAGGAATTGAATGAAAGAAAGGAAAAGAAGTCATCTACAAGTAGTGAAGGGTTGACAACAAGAGGCAAGACCTTCAAGAAAGATAGTAAATCTGACAAGAAGAAGCAAAAACCAAAAAACTAGAAGAATGGTGAAGGAAACGTCTTCAAAATCAGATGTTATCACTGTAAAAAGGAGGGCCATACAAGGAAAGTTTGTCCTGAAAGGCAAAAAAATGGTGGCAGTAACAATAGGAAGGACTCAGGAAATGTTGCAATTGTTCAAGATGATGGCTATGAATCTGCAGAGGCACTGATGGTGTCTAAAAAGAATCCAGAAACTAAATGGATAATGGATTCAGGGTGCTCATGGCATATGACACCAAACAGATCATGGTTTGAACAATTTTCTGATCAAGCAGATGGGTTAGTACTCCTTGGAGATAACAAGCCTTGCAAAATTGAAGGACTTGGGTCTATAAGATTCAAGTTTCATGATGGGGCTGAAAGAATTCTCACAAAGGTCAGATATGTACCTGAGCTGAAGAGAAATTGAATCTCTCTTTGTGAATTTGATAAAATAGGGTATGTGTTCAAGGGTGAAAAAGAAATATTGAATGTAGTTAAAGACTACATGATTGTCATGAGGGGAATTATGGAGAATGGCCTCTATTATGTGGATGGTGAAGTTGTAATTGGCTCTGCAGCCACTACAACCAGAAGAGTTTTATCAAAAACTGAGTTATGGCACATGAGGTTGGGCCATGTAAGTGAGAAGGGGTTGATTGAATTGGCAAAACAGGAACTGCTATGTGGGGAAAAAATGGAAAGATTAAAGTTTTGTGAATATTGTGTCTATGGCAAAGCCTGTAGAGGTTTCGCACTGATAACTTCAAAAGCTGGAAGACACTTGTGGAAAACCAAACAGGCATAAAGATCAAGAGGTTTCGCACTGATAATGGTCTTGAGTTCTACTCTGAACCTTTCAATGATTTCTGCAAAGAGAATGGCATTGCAAGGCACAAAATAGTTGCGGGCACCCCTCAACAAAATGGTTTAGCTAAAAGATTCAACAGGACCATTTTGGAGAGAGTGAGATGTATGTTGTTGAGTGCAGGATTACCCAAGATTTTTTGGGCTAAAGCAGCAATGACTGTTGTATATCTCATCAACAAGTGTCCTTCAACAGCTCTGAATTTTAAAACCCCTGAGGAGATTTGGTCTGGCCATCCACTGAGTCTAAAACAGCTAAAGGTATTTGGCTATGTTGCCTATGCTCACATCAAGCAAGACAAATTGGAACCTAGAGCTGTCTAGTGCATTTTTTTAGGATATCCTGAGGGAGTGAAAGGGTATAAGCTGTGGTGTTTGGAGGCTGGTTTTAAGAGGTGTTTAGTGAGTCGTGATGTTGTCTTCAATGAAGCTAAGATGGCCTACAAGACCAAGCCCAACATGGTTCAGTCCAGCACTGATCAGAGTAAGGAAACTGGTTCTGAAAAATTAAATTTTGAGGTGGAGATTGTGGATAAACATGCTGAAACACAAATTGTTAATTGGCCTCTTGATGAAGAGAAATCTTAAGAAGAAGAACAAGAAGAAGCTGGCTATGTGCTAGCTCGAGATAGAACCAGAAGGGAAATCAAACAACCTAAGAGGTATGGATATGCTGATCTAATAGCATTTGCTCTTGAAGTTTTGGAGGAAGATCCAAAAACTGTTAAAGTTGTCTTAGCTAGTAAGGAGAAAGAAAAATAGCTAAGTGCCATGAATGAAGAGATTAAATCTCTCCATGACAACCATACATGGGAATTGATTAAAAAAAACCCTGGTTCTAGAGTGGTCAGCTGCAAATGGATCTTCAAGAAGAAAGAAGGCATCCAAGGAGTTGAACCAAACAGATTTAAAGATAGACTTGTTGCTCGAGGATTCACTCAAAAGGAGGGAATTGACTTCAATGAAGTTTTATCTCCTGTAGTGAAACACAGGTCAATCAGAATTCTCATGGCTATGGTGGCAGAATTTGATCTTGTGTTAGAACAAATGGATGTGAAGACAACATTTTTGTATGGAAAGCTTGATGAGGTGATATTGATGAAACAACCCAAGGGGTTTGAAGTCAAAGGTAAAGAGGATTATGTTTGCAAATTAAACAAATCCTTGTATAGTCTAAAGCAGTCCCCTAGGCAATGGAATAGGAGACTTGATGAATTTATGGCTCACATACAGTTTCATAGGAGTCACTATGATAACTGTTTTTACTTTAAATTTCCTTCTAAAGCTGAGTTTGTGATATTGCTATTATATGTTGATGATATTTTAATAGCAAGTAACAACAAGAGTGAGGTTGAAAAATTGAAATCTGAGCTGAGCAGCGAATTTGAAATGAAGGATTTGGGAGCAACCAAGAGAATATTGGGAATAGAAATCAAACGAGACAGAAAAAGGAAATTGTTGTATCTGTCCTAGGAGTTATATCTCAGAAAAGTTCTTGAAAGGTTTGGAATGTCAAACTCCAAACCTGTAACTACTCCTATGTCACAGCAGTTTAAGCTCAGTACAAGTCAAGCACCTAAGACACATGATGATATAATTTACACGGAAGATATTCCATATGCTAATGTTGTAGGGTCACTGATGTATGCTATGGTATGTACTCGCCCTGACATAGCTCATGCAGTGAGCCTAGTAAGTAGGTTTATGGCAAATCCAGGCAAAGCACATTGGCAAGCCCTGAAATGGATACTCAGATATATCAGAGGATCACTTGGAAGAGTTCTGGTTTATGGTGGAGCTAGGAATAACAGAAGAACAACTGTTATTGAAGGTTTTGTAGATTCTGATTATGCTGGCTGTTTAGATTCAAGGAAATCCCTCACAGGATTTGTGTTCACTGCTTTTGGCACTACAATCAGTTGGAAAGCTAGCCTTCAAAAGGTAGTGGTTTTATCAACCACTGAAGTTGAGTATATTGCTCTTACAGAAGTTGTGAAAGAATCTTTGTGGCTTAAAGGCATTGCAAAGGAGCTGAAGATACAAAATGAAGTGATAACAGTACATTGTGACAGCCAAAGTGCCATTGATTTTTCCAAAAATTCTGTGCATCATGAGAGGACAAAGCACGTTGATATTAAGCTGCATTTTGTCAGAGAAGTTATTGGTCAAGGATCAGTTATAGTCAAGAAGATTTCAACTGATCACAATCCTTCTAATATGATCACAAAGGCTCTTCCAAGCAGCAAGTTTTTCCATTATTTAGACTTAATTCAGCTGAAGGGTGATTAAATCTTGTTTCTGCAGCCACTGTTTATGTTCTTGTTAAAGGTGTTGTTATTGAACCAAGGTGGAGAATTGTTGTATGTTGGTTCATTAACAACCATTAGTTAGGTTCTCTTAGACTTTAGATAGTTTTAAGTTGGTTAAGTTGGTTAAGTTAGTTAGGCTTGAGATAGTGCTTCTATTTCTTTTCCTGCATAGCCTAAATCTGAAGAGAGTTTGTACCTAGAAAAAATTATGCAGAGATTGAATAAAGTGGTTGCATTTTAGTGAAGTGTTTTTTGTTCATCCCTTTTCTGCATTTTTTGCTTATTCTTGTTCATATAAGAAACTTTTTTTCTTTTATGAATAAATCATCTTGACACAACACATAGTTCCACCATTGATTTTACGGGAAAATTTCCCCATCTGGGGTCTTTTTATAAAATATTTCCCCAAATGGGGTCATTTTCAAAAATTTTACGTGAGGGGGTTGTTTTTCACGTAAAGTGCATGGCCCTCTTAGCAAACCGCCATTGGCAATGGCGAGTTTGCTCACGTGGCATGGAAACCGCCACTAGTAGTGGCGGCTTGCTTTGCAGGTGGAACTCGCCACCATGACTGGCGAGTCTGGTCTAAATGTTGGGAAACCGCCAGTCAAACTGGCGGGTTGGGTGCAGGCTAGGGTTGCTTTTTCAGTGCAGTTTGCAGTTGCTTTGCAGTTGTTTTTTGCAGGGGTGCAGGCCTAAAGGGGAGTTGCAGCTGCCACTGGCGATTTGAGTGCAAGTTGCAACTCCCACTGACGATTTAGGGCAGAGAAAATAGAAAATTCCAGTGGCGATTTAAGGGCTATAAATACACAAATTCCTTCGCAACGTTCTTGCCTGTGTACTGAAAACGTTCTTGCCTGTGTACTCAAATTTCAACGTTCTTGCCTGTGTGCTGAAAACGTTCTTGCCTGTGTACTCAAAACGTTTTTACCTGTGTACTCAAATTTCAGTTTATCAACGTTGTTGCTTGTGTATTCAAATTTCAGTTTTTAAAAATTGTGAGTGTTAAGGAATTCCGCAAGGTTTTCTATTTACTTCTTCAATCTATATTTTAATCAGGTTTGCAGTTTGAAAATTAATAATTTATGTTATAATTTCTTTTTAAGTATGTTGTTGTTTGCTTAGATTTGTCCGCATAAGGTTATGGAATTTGCTATAATTTGTGTTATAATTTTTTTTTCCGTAACTGTGAGTGTTTAGGGATTTATCTGCATAAGGTTTCATATTTGAGGGTTAAATATTTGAATCCATGCCTGCTACACATGCAGATGGCCTTATTTGATTTTGCGCTCAACTTCACACAGTCACTATCCATGTTTGCATTATTTTGAAATTGTCATAATAAGTTCGTTTATTGTGTTATTCACAAGGAGGAAAAAATAACAATAGGACTTGCCATACAGCAAATTTTTTAGTATGATTAATATAGGTTAGGTCTGACTAGAAAAAAAAACGTGCATTTTGAAATTATGTTAAATTTAAACATACTACTTTATTTATATGTTATTAAAGTTTTTTTAATAAATTAAATATGAAAACATTATTAGTGTAAATTATTTATATTATTACTAAAAAAATAATACGTTTAATTTTTGGAAGTAAAAATAATTCGTTCCTTTTTGGAAATTAATAATTTGTGTTATAATTTTATGTAAGTAATTTTTTATAGCAATTTGAATGTATAATTTTTATGAATTTTATAATTAAATTAGTTTTATATTTTATTTTGTAGTTTTCAGTAAAATAATTTGTATGATAATTTTTTTTAAGTAATTATTAATTTAAACTAGATGTTAGCTTTTAAGTAATTTTTTTAATGTCTTGTTTTTCAGTAAAATAATTTGTATTGTAATTTTTTTTATGTCTTAGTTTCCAGTAAAATAATTTGTATTATAATTTATTGTAAGTAATATTTTTTATTTCTAAGTTTTTTGTATTATAATTTTTTTAAGTAATTTTTAATTAAAACTAGATTTCAGCTTTCAAGTAATTTTTTTTATTTCTTAGTTTCCAGTAAAATAATTTGTATTATAATTTTTTTAAGTAATTATTAATTAAAACTAGATTTCAACTTTCAAGTAATTTTTTTAAGTAATTTTTTTTATTTCTTAGTTTGCAGTAATTATAATTTTTTTAAGTAAATTTTAATTAACACTAGATTTCATCTTTCAAGTAATTTTTTTAAGTAATTTTTTTTATTTCTTAGTTTGCAGTAATATAATTTGTATTATAATTTTTTTAAGTAAATTTTAATTAACACTAGATTTCAGCTTTCAAGTAATTTTTTTAAGTAATTTTTTTATTTCTTAGTTTCCAGTAAAATAATTTGTATTATAATTTTTTTAAATAATTTTTAATTAAAATAGATTTCAGCTTTCAAGTAATTTTTTTTAAGTAATTTATTTTATTTAGTAGTTTCTAGTAAAATAATTTGTATTAAAATTTGTTAAAAGTAATTTTTAATTAAAACTAGTTTTCAGTAAAATGATTTGTGTCATCAAATTTTTAATTAAATTTCTTCAGTGTTGATGTATATTAAAAACTAGATTTCAGCTTTGAAAAAGTGTGAGCGTTGTTGAGATTTAAATTTGTCCGCATAAGGTTGAAATTTGCTTCGTGAGACTTTTTGTGATTACATTTGACTATTTTGAATTTATTATGAATAATTAATTTAAATATTGTTTTTGTAGGTACACGATGAATTCGGTTATAACAGTGTTGTATTTCAATGGAAGGGTATATGAAGATAATGATGGTGTAATATTTGAAGGCAGTAAAAAAGCAATTCAGATTAAACGTGGAATTAGTTTCAATGCTTTGAAGAAAAAAATTGGAGACAAGGTAAAGTTAGAAAATCATGAAATTATTTCTGCTATCAGTTGTAGATTTTTAGTGTCAGGAAAATATATTGCCTTGCAAATTTGCGATGACGAAGACGTTGAAACGATGCTGGAAAGTTTTAAACAACAACAAGAAATGTCAGTTCTAGAATTATACATAGAAAAGGATGTGGCTGGTGGTTCAATGTTTCATTCTGCAAATTCCCTTACATCATGTGGAAATTATTTATCTAATGATGACACACAACCGCCAACAAATATGAGCAATTTAAATCTTGACGAAGATGATGATCATGATGATGATGATTATCTTGTGTCTAACTCATACGTTGAAGAGTCGTTAGACGAAGATGACAGTGTTGACGGTATATCAGATACAGACAATGAAGTCTCCGACATGATTCCACCAGTAAGAATTGTTCACCCAGCAGAAGGTATGATTTCCTCTTAAAAAATACGTCAATACATTTATTATTTAACGACAATTGTATTAAAGGCCAAATAAGTATGATTTGAATTTTTTTTTGGACTATAAGGTGTACAAGGAATTCAGAATCCATTTTGGAATGATACTTTGCATTATAATAATATCAACTAGAGTCATCCTGATGAGGAGGACATTTGTGGTTTAAAGATGCCATCCACTTTTAATGTTGGCCAAGAATTATATGTTGGCATGGAATTTGATAGTAAAGATGCGGTCAAGAATGCGGTCAAACAATATGTTATGAAGGTGCATCAAAGTTTCAAAGTGGTTGAAAGCAAATGGGACAAGTATGTGGTTTGTTGCGTGAATAAATATGCAGATTGTCCTTGCCCTTTCTACATGAGGGCAATTCTATCTAAAAAAACTTATTCATGGAAAGTCACTCAATGGGGTGGACCACACACATGTCTCAATATGACCATGACCCAAGATCACGAGAAACTTGATTCAGATTTAATTGTCACTTGTGTAGTAGGTACGTATTTTATGTTCATATTATGTTATTGTTTAGCCTTAATTGTCATTTAAATTTTGTTATTCTATTCACAGGCATGATCAGAGAAGATCCATCCATAAAAATTTCATTGATTCAAGAGAGGATTAACAGTCAATTTGCGTACAAGGTGTCGTACAAAAAAGCTTGGTTGGCGAAACAGAAAGCCATTGCTATTGAATATGGTGATTGGGATGAGTCATATGCGAAACTTTCGTCGTGGCTAACACACATGCAAAATCATTCTCCTGGATCGTATTTTCAAATACTGCATGACGATTTTATCGTTGGAAATATGGTTAGTCGCGAACACCGCCAATTTCATAGAGTTTTTTGAACTTTTGGCCAATGTAAAGAGACTTTCAAGTACTGTAAGCCAATCATACAAGTTGACAGCACACATTTGTATGGCAAATACCGTGGGACCCTCTTAATGGCCACATCACAAGATGGAAATGGTGGTGTCCTTCCTCTAGCATTCGCCGTGGTCGAAGGTGAGACGTTGACAGCGTAGTCATGGTTTTTGGCACACTTGCGTGAACATGTCACAGATAAAAATGGTATTTGTCTGATATCTTATCGGCATGCGAGTATAAAGTCCGCTGTCGCTAACGAAGCACTTGGGTGGCAACCTCCCCACGGTTATCATGTCTACTCTGTGCGACACATAGCAAGCAACTTCAATCGAAAATTCAATAATGCCAAACAAAAAGAAATGTTGAAGAAATTGGGTAAGATTTCATATTTGACGGTCACGTTTATTTTACTTTCATTTATACTTAAAATTGGTATTCATAACTAATTTTATGCAGCCTACACTCCATGCAAGCACATTTTTTATCAAAATTTAGAAAAATTTCGTGAACTGAGTCCAGCCATAGCAACATGGATTGATCGCATCTCAAAGGAAAAATGGACGATGGCTTACGATAGAGAAGGACGTCGATATGGCCACATGACAACGAACCTCTCAGAATGTATCAATAAGGTTTTAAAGGATTGTCGCAACATTCCTATAACAGCATTGGTGAAATCAACGTACAGTAGGTGTCGAAAGTACTTTGTTGAGCGTGGCCGCCAAGCCCAAAGACAGTTAAATGAAGGCCAAGTATATTGTTCAAAGCTTGTTAAAGAACTGAGGAAAAATCAAGAACAAGCTTGTACGCACATCATTCGCGTGTATGATATCCACTCCACAAGGTTTGAAGTAGAGGAGAGCTTCAACCCTATAACGCAACGTGGCGGACAAAAGTGGGCAGTAAACTTGAATGATCGTCATTGTCAATGCGGAATGTATTCTGCGCTTCACTATCCATTTTCACACATTATTGCAGCTTGTGGTTACGTGAGCATGAACTACTACCAATATATAGATGTTGTTTATACAAACGAGCACATCTTAAAAGCTTACTCCGCACAATGGTGGCCTCTTGGGAATGAAGCGGCTATTCCTCCTTCTGATGACGCATGGACACTTATCCCTGACCCAACTACAATTCGTGCGAAAGGTCGGCCAAAATCAACAAGGATAAGAAATGAGATGGATTGGGTCGAACCATCTGAGCACCGAACAAAATGCAGTAGATGTGGAGCCGAAGGGCATAACAGGCGTCGCTGTCCAATGCAATCTGAGCGTGGGAGTTGTTCAAATCGTTGATTTATGTATGTTACTCGAGTGATTTGTATTTGTTTACGTTCTGTTCAATGTATTGAATTTCTGGGGTTCAATGAATTCGGTAGTTTAAAACATTTTGCCTTTTGTACATTACTTATTTGTGGGCTTCAATGAATTCGTTAAACCATAACCACCAACCCTAAAAACAAACCACTAACCCTAAACCTCATCCACTAACCCTAAACCCTAACCACTAACCCAAAAAATAAACCACTAACCCTAAAAATAAACCACTAACCCTAAACCCCATCAACTAACCCTAAAAATAAACCACTTACCCTAAACCCCATCCACTAACCCTAAAATTAAACCACTAACCCTAAAAATAAACCACTAACCCTACAACTAAACCACTAACCCTAAACCCTAACCACTAACCCTAAAAATAAACAACTAACCCTAAACCCTAACCACTAACACTAAAAATAAACCACTAACCCTAAACCCCATCAACTAACCCTAAAAATAAACCACTAACCATAAACCCCATCAACTAACCCTAAAAATAAACCACTAACCCTAAACCCCATCCACTAACCCTAAAAATAAACCACTAACCCTACAAATAAACCACTAACCCTAAACCCTAACCACTAACCCTAAAAATAAACAACTAACCCTAAACCCTAACTACAAACCCTAAAAATAAACCACTAACCCTAAACCCTAACCACTAACACTAAAAATAAACCACTAACCCTAAACCCCATCAACTAACCCTAAAAATAAACCACTAGCCCTAAACCCCATCAACTAACCCTAAACCTAAACCATATACTTAGTTTGATGTGCGACATAAAAATAGTCATTATGATTTCTACCGTTACTTATTTGATTTGTGTACTTTACTTTTTCTTTATGACTTTATTTATTATTCTAGTTTGATGCACGACATAAAAATAGTCATTATGGTGTCCGCGATGGTGATTCAAAAACAAATGGTGATAAAAAACGCAATTCCATAACAAATTCCATAACAAGTACAATGAGATACCATAAATTAAGTCTGAAATTCAAATTTCAAAGATACAAAACAAATTTCAAATAGAGACATCAAAATCAGTCATCATGGTGTCCATGATGGCGCGAAGATGTGCCACATGGTCGATCCCACCTTCGGGCTTGACGATCCGGATTTCTTCTTGCGCGTTGTCTCCGCCCTTGTTCCTCGGCCTCTGCAGAAAACTCGTGACGCAAATCAACACCTAATAAGTCACCCACAGCAGGGATTGCTCCGGGTACATCCCATTGCTGACCTAATGGGGCATTAGGTGTTGCCATTGGGGCATCATGTTGCTGCGAAGGGGTCATGGTCGGCCATGAAAAATGAGGTTGTGTTTCCGCAACACCACCAAACGAATGTTCGCTTGCAGACATATCAGTGTCATGGCCTTCGAAAGGATACTGATACATCTGCGAAGGATACTGAGCAAATGTTGGTGGCGTGTAATACATTCCATGGTCACGCTGCTCCATATGTTGGGAAAAATCTTCCGCTTGAACAATCTCCCTTCGTCTGTCAAAACCTCGAGTTTCAACACTTGACTGAAGCATGTGAAACTGTTGTGGGGGAAATTGACGCTCTGATGCTGGACCATGTGCCACAGGCTCAGTGATCCTCTCTTGCTCTTGGGATAAAATCGCTAACTTTTCCACATATGGCACGAGATCATCAACTGTCCATGTGTTTCGCCCTTGGGGTGACACCATATACTGCAATGTCTCGGTAACTTCACCCTGCAATTATTAGGGTAAGGAAATTAATGTCGATGCTTTAAAAAGTAAATTGAAGTTAAATAATAAAAAAGAAATAAATACCAATGTAGCCGTGTTTGCATTGTTTTGGTTGATAAAAAATTTTGTTTTGCGCCTATACCACACCATGTAATCCGAGTTAAAACTTAATAGGCCCTCTTGTCGAGCATAAACGTCGACCCTAAACTCAGCTCGATTATTCCACTGACTGATAAATGGGGCCAACAGCTAGAACCAATTTTCATCCATTTTGCCTTTCAGTGTTAGCCCGTGGACATTCCATGGTTGCGAAGGAGACTCTGGAATAGGTTGTTGCATTCCAAATTGTCGCAACACTCTATCAGGTTGGTGTCACTCTACAACATGGAAACAAATGAGTGGCACCACTGCGCACCACGCCATACTGCCAACCAAATAAATGGGAGGCAACATCGACATAACAGTTGCTGTGTAAGGCTCCCACAGAAACTGCATACAATAACACAATTGTTAATTTATCTTAAACCATGACATTTTATTTATTATTTAATAAATATGAAATAATTAGTGCCAACGCGTTACATTATTGATTATTTTCAAATGAATTTTTTTTCAAAACAACTAACCTGTGTCCGAGTGGTTTGTTTTCTATTATAGGAGGAGTTCTCTTTGGAGCCAAAGTCGTGCAACGTTCCCATGCCCACATTTAGATTAAGATGCGCATACCTCCGATTGATTTTATTTTGTAATCGGTGGCGCTGCACATCTCTCTGTATAAATAAGCAAGCACGGCAGGTCCCCATGCATACGTGCTGCACTGTTCAAAGTCCCGTAAAAATTGGAGGTACCTTAAGGAAACTTTACTACTGCTCTTGTCAACAAATAGAACTCCTCCTATGAATCTGAGGATCCATGCACGGGTAAACCTTTGTAATTGTTCTATGTTACCGTCATGGATATTTATTTATGAAAAATGGTGAGCCAGCCAACTTAATTTGACCACACTGCCTTGAAGTTCACCTTCATGTGGTCTGACTCCCAATAATTCTTCACACAATTCAGCCCAATCAAGATTAGTCTGACCAATTAATGGGGCCCCCTCAGTATGAAGACCTAACAAGACTGACACATCTTGAAGAGTAATCGTAGCCTCTCCGCATCTCAAGTGAATCGTGTGTGTCTCGGGCCTCCATCTTTCAATCAAGGCTGTAATTAATGAAGAATTAATTTTCAGGTACCCCATTTTCATTATCCAATAGAATCCTGATTGGCGAAGCAGAGGAATAATTTCCTCTGGTATTTCTTCTTGTCCTTGATAGATGGGTACAGCTCGTCTGATATGTAGTTTTCTGTCTGCTTCCCCATTCCAAACATGTTCGTCTCCATCTATTGGACCAGACTTAATGTGTATACTAGATGAAGATGATGACGAAGATGCCATTGATGCTGTAAAGTTAAATATAATACAAAAAATTGACAACAAAAATTTTACATTAAAAAAATGAACAAATTTAATAGCTACACAAATTTAAATAAATGTTCTAAAATACTCTACAAATAACAAAATTACAAATTTAATAGCTACACAAATTAAACTAAATGACCAAATTAAAATACATAGATTTGTTACACGTACAAAAATTTAACACAAAAAAACTTAAAATACTACCTAAAATAGTCTAAAAATAAAAAAATTAAAAATTACATACCTTCACAAATTTAAATAAATTATCAAATTCAAATACATAACAAAATTAAAAATTTAAACACGTACATAAATTTTACACAAATAAACTTAAAATACTACCTAAAATAGTCTACAAATAACAAAATTACAAATTAAATAACTACAAAAATTTAAATAAATGACCAAATTAAAATACATAACAAAATTAAAAATTTAAACACGTACATAAATTGTACACAAATAAACTTAAAATACTACCTAAAATAGTCTACAAATAACAAAATTAAAAATTAAATAGCTACAAAAATTTAAATAAATGACCAAATTAAAATACATAACAAAATTAAAAATTTAAACACGTACATAAATTGTACACAAATAAACTTAAAATACTACCTAAAATAGTCTACAAATAAAAAATTTAAAAATTAAATAGCTACAAAAATTTAAATAAATGACCAAATTAAAATACATAATAAAATTAAAAATTGTTACACGTACATAAATTTTACACACAAAAATTAAAATACTACCAAAAATACTCTACAAACAAAAAAATTAAAAATTAACATAGCAACATAAATTGAAATAAATGACCAAATTAAAATACGTACATAATAAAATTATAAAATAAAACACATTCATAAATTTAACACAACAAAACTTAATTTACTAACTAAAATACTCTACACATAACAAAATTAAATATTCAAATACGTACATAAATTTAATTAAATGACCATATTTTTTTCCAATTATTAAAATTTAAATTAAATAACAAATATTAGACAAAAAATGGTATTAAATCAAACAAAATTCATGGAATAAAAAATTTAAAGTACGTGTGTGTGTGTATATATATATATATATATATATATATATATATATATATATATATATATATATATATATATATATATATATATATAAAAAAAAAAAATTTCATATATTTCAATAAAAACTATAAATAAGACAATTAAATAATTTTCACATTCTAACTAAACCTAAAATACCATATATAAAATACAAATAATATCATACAAACCTAATAAATCTAAACCAAATAATAATAAAATAACAACTAAAATTAACGTACAAATAATTTTATCACAAATAATAAGATACAAATTTAAAAAATCTTAACAAAATCATATTAATAAATCCATTACAACTAACGTACAAATCATAATATACCAACTCAATATTTCAATCTACTACTTAAAATTTAAAAATTTCATCTAACATCAACAAACGTAATATGTATATATAAAATAATTAATACCATGCTAATTTACAAAATTTAAAGAAAATAATATATATCAATTTAACTATAACTAACCTAACATATATCTATATATATAACACAACTAATAACATATAATTTTTAAAACCTAACATTAACCTATCAATTAAAGTTACCAAGTTAATAATCACTTACCAAGCACAGAGAACTCACGTAATATGAAGAGGAGAGAAATCGCGTACCAAGAGTGAAACAAAGCACACCCCTACAAACATTAACAAAATATTTACCATTCATATATATATATATATATATATATATATATTTATCATTCAAAAATACTTACCAAAAACAAAAGACAGCAACCAAATAAGAAGAAGGCAACATCAACCAAATAAGAAAAACGCAATCAGTCTAATGGAGGAAATAAGGAAGAAGAATAGCAAAGCAATGGAAGCAAAGGAAGGAAGCGCGCAGTGCACTCACGAAGCTTCTACTTTTATAATGGAAGAGGGCCAAAAAAAATTCAAACCAAGCAACCCGCCAATGGTAATAACGATTTCTAGGCAATCCCTGTGCAAGGCAAACCGCCAATGGTAATAGCGGTTTTGCCTGCACTGACCCAGCTACACTGCCATGGCAGGACGTAGCCTGCAGCTACACGTCCATGGAACTCGTCAGTTTGATTGGCGGTTCCCAAAGCGCTAAGTATATCGCCATTTGGACTGGCGGTTTCCTCTCTGCATGCACGTATCGTCATTGGTGCTGGCGATTTGCTCAAGGACACCAAACTCGCCACTGGTTCTGGCGATTTGGGTCCTGCATGCATGATTTTCACGTAAATAACTGTCCCATGTTGGAAATAATTTGGAAACGACCCCATCTGGGGAAATAGTTTCTAAAACTACCCCAGATGGGGAAATTTACCGATTTCATGGGTGGATATAGTTCTCACAAAACTAAATAAATCAATAGAGAAATCCAATTATAAGTAAAACGGGATGAAATCGATTACAAAGAAAGAGAAGAAAAGTGATGGGGCCTGAAAGAATAAAAAAAATGGATAAAGAACAACATGCGGAAGTTGTATTATACCTCCTTCATTTGTCGAGTTACATGTTGTCAATCAAAGATAAAATGAAAAAAAAAAAAACTGTAGAGCAAAAATCTGCATAAGTGGAAAGCGAGAAAGATAAATATTGAGACGTTTTAAGTTCCAATTATATCCACATTTTAAGTGAATGACTGTACAATTATCTTACCTGAACAATTCAAGGGTAAAAATGACTGATGAAATATGTACACGAAAAGGAATTATTTCATTTATATATATAGTTATAAATTATTCTTATTATTACCAGTAGAAATGCATGTATGTCTGTATTTTTTATGTTAAAATGTATATATTATAACAATTTTTTTATTATATATTGACATATATATTAATTTTAATTTAATATGTGTATCTATCTATGTGTGTTGACATTCTTTAACTTTTAAATAAGATGTTAGGTTTGATTTATAGTAACATTTTTTAAATTTTAAAAGATTACCATTAAAATTAAAAGTTGTAAATACTAATGCTTAAACTTTAAATTTTCATTTTGTATTTTAAGTATAGAAAAATTAACCATGTTATCTCGTCATGTTGTATATTTAGTCTAGTGTTTTTAAATTTAATTCTCTATTTTATTGTCAAAGTTAGATTTAGTATTTTAAAAAATAGAAATATTGTTTCAGTTTAACTTTTTTGAAATATATTCATTGAATACAGTATTCATTTATTTGACATATTATTTAAATATAATCTTTTGTTAAAATTGAAAATAAATGTATTTGATTTTTAATATTTTTTTTGTCATTTTTAAAGCATTTCGTTCCATACAAAAAGAATGTAAAGTTAGATAGTTTTTTCTTTATCATCAAAAATCACATAAGAAAAAAAACACAAATAGACACGTTGATTTTGATTTTTATATAAAGATTTTTCTTATTACTACTAGGAGAAGAGACACTCCTCTCTAAATATTTTAAATAATAATAAAAATAGAAGTTAAATACAGTTAATAAAAAATGATAAAATGAATAAAACAATTTAAAAGTAGTGGGTGATAGAATTGTGGTTATTGACTCAGTATAATCAAACAAGATTAATTAATTATTGTTACTATTTTAATATTATTAACAATAAGGATAAAAGGATCTAAAAATGTGGAGACCTTACACAAAATTGTATTTCTTTTATATATTTGTATAGATAAAGATTAAAGAGAAATTTAAATAAAGGAAAAAGTGGAACTTTAAATAATAAAGATGGGTGAAAATAAGGACATTAGACCATTGGAACCACATAAATATTAAAGACAAGTTAGATTCAGTGGACAAGATTTTATGTCAAAATTAAAAATGAAACATTAGGTGTTTACGGAATTTTATAATTGTATATAGTTATGTTTAATTAGATTTGATTATGGTAGATAATTTATGCACCACAACATCGATTTTTTTGATGTTATTTTTTTACATATTTTACATTTTTTTTAGTTTATTGCTTATTATACTACATTGATTTTTTAAAAAAAAAAACCGATGTTATATATTGTATGTTAACATCAGTATTTAAAAAATTGATATTAATATTGAGTTCGTTAACGTTGATAAAATCTAATGTTAAAAGTAAAAAAATTTGACGTTAAAAACTTATTTTCTAGTAGTAAAAAATAAAAATACAGTGAAGCTCCTTTTTATATATAAACTACACAACTCCTTTAAAACAACTATGGAAATCTATTTTGCATTGTGTATATTAACACTATATGTTTGCATTAAATTTTTGCAGCCACAAAGATTTTTTTGCATTGAGAATAATTTAAATTAAATATACATAGTCTTAATTGTGTACGGGAGATATCCCAAAAGTAGTACGTTTTCGTATATCATGAAAAATGGTTATGTAATTTACAATTATTAATAAAAAAAATATTAAGTATTATGCATTTGGAAGTTAAAAAAAGTGAAATGAAAATAAAAAAGAGGAGCACTTCACATTTATATAATCAATTTATACAGAATAGACTAAAAAGGAATGGGAAAATACTATTAATAACTTTTGTTTATAAAATCATAGTCAAGTTTATTCATATATTTAAATAATCAAAGGCAAATTGCTTCAACTAATTCCCACCAAAAGAGATACTATTAATACTATCAATAAACAAAGGGAAATATCATGAATAATAACAACAAATTTGGTATCAGGTCTCTAGCAAGCAGCTTCGTCCATCTTCTAATAATAAGTAATACTATTAATACTATCAATTAACAAAGGGAAATATCATAACACCCTCAGTCTTGTGATTGGCATCCTATAGCTTTCAACCCCAAAGTCATGCGGGGTTTTGCACAACAAATCTGCAACATAAAAGTATGTTTCAAACTTACTACAGGAGAGGGTAAAAAAGATGGGGAAGAGATCAGTGTAAGTTTTACTTACAAAAGATGTAAATATAATTAACACTAATCTAGTAGGAGAATATATATAGTGTAATTATCCCTAAAAAATATGAATATTTGAAGCCAAAATATAAGAAAAATGCCCAAAATCCTTTAAAACTTTGATTCATTATTTGTATTTAATCATTCAAAGTATAGAAGCACACCGTAAAATATCTGGATTAGTTTAAGTAATGCAATCATTATCATCACATATTCTCTATAATAAAAACTTTGATATCTAAGATATCATACACTACAACAATTTTTGTCTATAACAATGCTAATCCTGTATTACCTACTGGGTTTTTTTTTTTAATCGGCAAAATGGTATTACTTATTGTTGATTCCAAATAACATATATCTAATCTAGTGTCATGCCTTGTTAACAACAACTTACAATTTTTTTAACCAACTACCACAACAAATATTAGATATTTAATTTCTGCATTATGGTGTAGAGACTTGAGTGTTGAATCATGCGATTTATGTTAAGTCTGGTTGTGTCCAAATCACACTGAACTGCACCAAACAATTAAATCCTTAAGATTTTGATGTTAAAAAAATATAAATTTTATGTATTAACTTTTCATGCTTAAGCTACATGTTCATTTATCTCTATAAGATATAAGCATAAAAGCATGAACGGAAAGGTACTGGACAATAACCAAAGTATTAGTCATTGGACGATACTGCTTTAGCATCCAGTCTTGAGAAGATAAGTACTTTAGCACTTGGCTTGCAATACAAAAGCAATGACACAGGTACTCAATCCCCAAGTACTAAAAGCAATCATCAGAAAGTAAGGTTTATAGGTTCAGTAAGAAACTCATACCATGCATAGCGCACAAAAGGGAAGATTTAAGTTGTTTGGTCTTAACATTCTTAATTCCTTTTGTCTTATGTACACTAAAAGTTAGTGAGATTCATTGTATTTGAACTTATTGTGTAAACACTCTTTGAGTGATTAAGAATATATTCTCTACCAAACATATATTGTTTGTGAAAGCTAGACTTGGTGACAAAGAATACTTGGGTTTTAATCTCAAGGGGAGATTAAGTCACTACAAAAAAAGGTATTTTCGACGGATTATTTTCCACAGAATTTTTTCCGTCAGAAATATTTGAATTTCTAACAGAATTTACCCATGGAAAAATTTTCTGTCGAAAAGTATATATTTTCGACGTAATTTATCCACTGATTTAGGTGTGTCGGAAATTTAATATTTTTTTGACGGATTTTACCAAAGGAATACTCATCCATCAAAACTTACTATTATACCTAAACAAAAGGAACCCAACCCTAGCCTTCTCTCACTCACATTCCGTAGTTACTCAGTGCACCTACCACGCCGTCATCAGTTGTTGTTGTCCTCTGTCGAGCTCACATATAGGTATCCATTGTTCTAAAAAATTTATTTTTGTGCTTTGTTTTAAGGAAAAACAAACTGAAAATGTTGTTGGATTCATTGCTTCTCACCACAGATTCCCTGCTTCACACTTCAACTACCCTTAGCGGTGTGTTTGTGCAATAAAACTTTCTTGGCAAAATTGTGTTCTTCTTATCTCTGCACTTGGTTCGTGGCTAGGCACCCCTTAGTTTTGTGGAAGGTTCACCTATAATAGCTTCTACAACATGTAACAATTCAACCCATGGTTAACTAATTCTTGTATTTAGTGACAATTTTTTAAAATTACATATTCCCTCACATGGGATATTTTGCACTAAGGATATCTTTATGTCCATATTTTCTCCAGCTATAACCATCTTTGAGGGGCCCTTCAATGTCATTCTCGATCTTCACTCTAATTTGTTTCGTCCATTTCGACATCATCTTTTTGAAACAAAATTAAATTGCCACTAGTGTTAGTATAAATACATATAACTGAATACTCATGTAGTCATTTCTTGATAATAAGTTAACTTCTGTGTGCTACTAAAAGCCTCTTAGTAAAGTTTACCTTTTCTTTGAATTGTGTTTAAGTTGTTGATGATCTTTAACGTCTTCCCTTTGTGGTGAGGAAGTTTTAGTTGGTTGTTGCATGGACATTGATTCATTCCATCTTAGAAGAAGTAAAGCATTGTCATAAGAGGATAATATCCTCTACAGTAGTGATTCCCTAGTGTCAACAGAGGAGGGTGAGCTGAAGTCTTCCTTCAACTTTCTTACTATCTCCAACCCCTGAATTAGTTCACCCACGAGTGCATTCTGCTCCAAACTCTCGTCACTTTCCATTTATACTATCTTATTATGCCAAAGAGAAATCTCACTTTTTTTTCTAAAACAACCTGCTTCTTACTAGATAGAAGGATATAAATGGTATAATATAGTGTAAGGAGGCAGAACAAGGTTTCAGTTTAAGTTGATTTGGGCAAAAGGTTAGAGAGAGAAATGTTTAAGCTGAATGAAGTAAAGGATTTCTATTTAATGGTTAATGCATCTATCTATCTTTGGAGACTAATTTTAAGTTGGAAATAAGTCAAAGTTTGAGTGAGACAGATACTTGTATTTTGTAAGTGAGCAATAGAATGGAATGCTAACCAAGACCAGTCCACGTAAGTGTGATGGTGATAAATGATTGGTCCTAATTTGCTAATGTGTGTAACGGGATATTGATATTTTGTAAGTGTGATGGTTAATTGTGACTTTTCATTATATTATGGTTTTTACTTTGTATATTAGCACACGCTTGTGGGAAAGATATATTAAACTCAAGTTCAACTAACACCTTCATTATTGCTATAAAGAAGGCTTATTTTAGAAGCTCAATCTTATAAATAATATTATGGAATTTAAACAGGTATTGATCTAAACATGCAAATCAATTTAAATGGCATATTCAGATCAAACAGCGGAAACTAAATATTACAAGTGTACCTCCAGCCATTGCAAATCGAATGCGAAATGACACATACACGAACCCCGAGGCAGCTTTGTTCTTCCATACCCTTACTCGCTCTGAATAGATGGTGTATTTTTCTGAATAGAGAAGTGAGTTTGATGATACAAAATTGAGAGCACCTCATCCTATTTATAGAGTTTGTCCATCATAGAGCTCAACCAACTTGTTATCATAACGTGGGCTTAAGGATAGGTACGTGAGTTTGTTACTGAAGGTTGCAGAGATAAAGGTTGAATGTGGAAGGAAAATGGACCAGATTCAGAAAACAAAATTCCTAAAAAATTTCAATGGGAACAAATAAAATAAAAGAACGTGGAGCGGGGGTCGAACGTCCATTCCAACATTCTCCCACTTGGTCCATTTAACTCAATATCAATCGTAACAAGAAACATAATATATGAGTCATGGTGATAGGTTCTCTGATGATGAGTAATATCTTCCATGTACCACAATATATCAAGTCTCTCAACACTAGCCCTGAACTTAATGAATAAACCATATGTTTATTCTATATCTAAACCAAATGATTTTTCTCGAAATAAATAAATATGTGCACAAAACCATATGAGAAAATATCTAACTGAATAAGAGTTTCATTGTAAATAATAAATGTACGTACAATGAAATTACATCATGGAACCAAGTCCCATTCGTACTACATGATCCTTAAAATTCTTTG